>NC_143551.1:141132500-141460625 GCF_054136105.1 Typopeltis vanoorti | reverse complement strand
TGAAGTAAAAAATTCATGTTACATGTGTCTTAACTTACAACCAATTGGGAAAAGTCTCTCCTTATCTTGCATGACTGCATACAAAAGGCATGTCGCTTGCCGTTTTTATTTTAGTCTATATTATGCAGCATTAAAAATGTTTATATTATGAAATGTTAAAATAGATTTTAAAATATGAAAAAAGTAGTTTAGGTTATGAATTAAAAACAATATTTTTATGATTTATATACAGATTCAAAATTTGCAAAATGTAAAATATGAAAACAAAAATATCTGGGTGATGCAGAAAAAAAGAAAGTATATATATGAACAATCATGTTAAAAATGCAAGCGTGGCAGTGAATTTGTAAACCAAAACAAAGAAACTGAAATATTAACTCACAAAATCTAAAAAAAGATGTAGATGAGAACACGAAATCTTTGCATTATGTTATGGTTGAAATGACTGCATTGGATATAGAGCCACACATGACTGTTCAAAAAGACAGATTTCCAAGGCTAATGAGTAAACTATTTTGCAGTGCAATTTCTCTGAGAAAATTTTTTTTGTCACCATTCATTGAAAGAATTTTTTCAGAAGCCAGAAATATCTATGAAGCAAGCTCTTTGATAACTACTCTTACTCACCAACTGCTGTTCACTTATGAAAAAATACAACTCCCTGAAACAGGACTGCTTTGGTATTGAATGAGGGTTCTTGCCATTTTAAGGTTTCTGCCTTCTCTCTGATAAGAACAACCGTTCGAAACAACTATCAAGCCAGTCAAACCTTAATCAAAAGCACTAATTGTGTTTTAAGTCGTGTAAGCTAAGGCAAACTCCGACATGTAGGATTGTATTTTCATATGCTTTCTGGTTAATTTTTGAAACTTTCAAAGCTTCTCTCTCTATACATGCATGCACGCACACACACACAATATATATATATATATATATATATATATATATATATATATATAGGGTGGTTCAAAATTCTATATACAAACTTTGAGAAGAGGTAGAGAATGTCAAAATCAACCATATTGACATAGAAAAGCCTGACCGGAAACCCCACCCGGAAGTGACAGGTGGCACTGCTCAGCAGTGCTCCAGGTGAGCGATTGGGGCTTCCTCATTCAAGCTTTTGATGTTGCAGGAAGAACATGCATTGTTTTATGAACACTGAGATGGCAGACTTGCACCTCGTTTACCATATTATGTATCAAACAACTACTGAACTGTTCAATTACGCCAAATAAAGTTTTTTACACTACTTACTGCCATGTGTTATTTCTGTATTTTTGTGTCCCTGTTAATACCTTCTAGTGGCGTTTCCAGTCATGGTTTCCTATGTAAATATGGTTTATTTTGATGTTTTCTACCTCCCTCAAAGTTTGTACATGGAATTTTGAATCACCCTTATACACACATATATATACATATATATATATAGTTAGGTGAAGATTATTATTATTATACGTATTTTTCAATCATAGGCAGAATCATTGAAAATGTCAACTGTGTTATGAATGGAGAACCTGTGGAACAAGTGAAACATTTCAGCTACTTAGGCACGATTTTTACTGAAGATGGTAAATTAAATATAGAAATAGACAACAGAATCAGCAAAGCTGGTATGGTAGGAAGTCAATTGAATAAATTCATATGGAATAAGAGAGAAATTAGCCAAAACACTAAATTAGTTGTATACAAGACGGTGTTTAAACCAATTTTAACTTATGGATCTGAGAGCTGGGTCAGAAGTAAAACACTTGACCAAAGACTAGAGACCACAGATATGAGAGTCCTGAGAAAGATTATAGGCGTGAACAGATGGCATCAATGGCAATAGCATGTTAAAAACGAGAATATGAGGAAAGAACTTGACATTGTCAACATCCAGGAATGTGTTAGCAGAGCTAATCTCAGGTGGTATGGTCACTTAAACAGAATGGGTGAAGAAAGATTAGCAAAACAAGTGTTCTCTGCTAGGTTGGCAGCAAAACGACCCAGAGGAAGACCAAGATATAGGTGGATTGATACGGTACAAAGTGCCTTAGACGATAGAAATATAAGATCTGATAATGTTGGAGTTTTGACAAGTAAACAGACTGATTTGGAGGAAAATTGTAGATAGGAAGTTAGTAATGATGTAATTTTTTTCATGTAGTACTATCATATCCTGACACCCCTTGAGGGTACATGGCAGGAATTTGATGATGATGATTTTTCAACCTGTCTTCATTTCTTCAATTTGGCTGAAACACACTGATATTAAATTTTTATAAACAAATGTTTTGAACAAAATAAAACAGTCATTGATTTTTTTTTTTTTTTTTTAGATATCTAAGTGTATTAAAGAGCAGACAGGAAGAGCTGCTGATTAATGACTAAACAGACCAGACTGAATCCTCTGTGAGTTGAAGTTTCACTACATATGGTAGATTATGTCAAACAGCACATTTACTTAATGGAGGGTTCTTGCTGTTTTTGCCAGAGAATCAGAATGAACACTGAAAATGTATCTACTGAAACAACTGCATTATTGAAGACAATGCACCAATCTACGAAGTCAGCAAAAAAACTGGGTCAAATTATATGAGATGAAAACCAAAATAGCTGATATCTTAAGCAATATAAAAGCTCAATCTCTTGATTAATCAGCAAGAACCTTGGAATTACTGATTAACCTCTTGGTTAATCAGTAAGAACCTTGGTTAGCTGGTTTAATTATGCAACAGCAATCCTAGTGAAATTCACAAATATTTCAGTTTTTCATCTATGATGTCCTGCTTTCGGAAGCTCAAGCATCAAAGCACATAGCTGCCCAGCATTGGCTAGGTACTGTTCTGTCCAGTATCCTTCCACTCTTGGAACACCTTAACTACAGAAGTCTGCAAATAGCATACATTTCCTGGATGCTGCCACACTTCAACAATCACACCTTTTTGAAGTGTGTTAGGTCATGTCTCTTGCCCATATCAATCAGCAACTTTGAACAGTATATGACACACTACCAGTATTACTAGCTTTCACCATAATATGAATGCCATCTGATAAGGTGGAATTGGCCAACTGAAATAACTGGGTGGTCATAATAATTTGACTGGATTGTGTATACTAGGTACTTTATATACTAGATATATTTGTCACTTGGTTTTATAGTAACAGTTCACTTTCTCAAATCCAAACGTATCACATAGCATCCTAAAATATATGTACGTCAATTCTTGATATGTGTCCTTAGAGGAAGTATGTGATACTATGATAGGCATTAGATACATAAGTTTACATTATTACTAGTTTCCTATCAACAATTTTCATCTAAATTAATCTCTTAATTGTCAGGTCATATATAGGAATCTCCTAATGCACTACTAACTACATCAATCCATTTAGATCTTGGTCTTCCTGTTGGCCATTTCCCAAAAGTGCCCATTTTCTTGAAAATAGCATCAAAAACTAGGTTTTCCAAACCTCTCATAAATTAAAGATACCAAGAAATTATATACTTGGTTTAATCCTTTATCCAAGTGTAAGCAAACAAAGTTTGCACCTGAAGTATTTTCAGGACTGGGGCAACTCATATAAGGAAGCTAAGACTTCACATCACTTGCCTTAGTATCTCATAATGCAAAGCACATCTCCTTGTGGAAATGTATAATGCTATGCATTATGGGAGGTCACTACCCAGATCTCTTTTTTCCCCATAACACTTAGATTAGTTCTGCTCAGATTTCTGAACGCTAATGACACCAAGCTAAATTATAACAGACAAGAAATTATACTGTTTTAATCCTTTACAAAAGCATAAACAAAGTTTATGTGCGAAATATTTTTAATATATGTATAGACTGTTCACTTCACATCAACTCTCTCAGTATCCCATGCAAATCACTTCTTTCAGATGTGTATATTGTTATGCATTACAGAAAAGGTTACTACCCCTTTTTCTAATGT
Organism: Typopeltis vanoorti; assembly: GCF_054136105.1. Lineage (NCBI taxonomy): Eukaryota > Metazoa > Arthropoda > Arachnida > Uropygi > Thelyphonidae > Typopeltis > Typopeltis vanoorti. The sequence continues at coordinate 141,456,686 of NC_143551.1, read as the reverse complement.
TTTCATTCTTAAAATGATTCTGATGCAATCTGTTCATTCTTCTTGGGATAACTACCAAAAATCCTAAAAAACAAGCATTCCCTTGCACCTAATTACTGATGGCAACATATATCTTGGTTATCAAACATCTCTCATCCACATGAGAATCTTAATTTTTAAAGGTACTTGTAGCATAACCATAAATATCAAAATTAAATGAAAACCACAGTAATAAACTTTAATGAAAGTACAGATATTTCATACTGAAAATAATAGTGCATCATCAGTGTGTAGAAACAAGCAAATCAAAAAGCAGGAATACAAGGTACATACAATAATCTGTCATCATCATTAAATTCCTGACAATATCCTGGGGGGGGGGGGTACAGGTTCTTATGATTCCCATTCATCTGTCGTCTCCTATCTAGGAGGCTGACTACCATGATGTGACTCATGGTTAACTATGGGAGTAATGACATGTGGTGAGGACCCTATCTCTTCCACATATTGTTGTAAGTATTCATGACTGTAATCCGTGTGTGTGTGTGTGTTCACGGGGGGGTCGGTTTGCCTGTTCTGAGGGACGAAAAATCTGAGTTCATATGAGAGTACTACATGAAAAGTTATACCATTACTAACTTCCTATCAACAATCTTCCTCCAGATCAGCCTGTTATCTGTCAACATTCTTCCAATATTATCAGATCTTATATTTCTGTCTTTTAAGGCACTTTTTACTGTATCAAGCCATCTACATCTTAGTCTTGCTCTGGGTCTTTTTCCTGCCATCCAGGCAAAGTACACTTCTTTAGCTAATCTTTCCTCTCCCATTTTGTTTAAGTGGCCATACCACCTAAGATTAGCTCTGCTAACAATGTCAAGTTCTTTCCTAATAGCCTTGTTTTTAATATGATACTGCCATTGAGCCATCTGTTCAGTACCCTAATCTTTCTCAGGACTCTCACATCTGCAGTCACCAGTCTTTGATCAAGAATTGTATTTCTAACCCAGCTCACAGATCGATAAGTTAAAATTGGTTTGAACACTGTCTTATATACAGCTAGTTTAGTGTTTTGACTAATTTCTCTCTTATTCCATATAAATTTAATCAGCTGGCAACTTATCATACCAGCTTTACTTATTCTGTTATCAGATTTAACCTGCCTTCTTCACTAAAAACTGTGCCTAACTAGCTGAAATATTTTACTTGTTCTACAAGTTCTCCATTCAGGATGCAGTTGATATTTTCAATGTTTCTGCCTATTTTCATTATCTTCATCTTTTTAATGCTCATTTTCATACCAAATTTATTACAGCAGTTATTAAACTTGGTCAGGAAATCCTGCAGACTTGTCCTGGAATTATTTAGGAGTATAACGTCATCTGCATAAAGTAAAGATTGAGACCAACTTCTCCAATCTTGATATCAGGTTGGATACTGTTTTCCTTCTTAATGTGATCCATATAGATGACAAATAACAGTGGAGATAATGTGCATCCTTGTTGCAGACCTGACTATCACACCATCTTCCTGTACCCCCCCTCCCCTTCAAATCTAACTGCTGATTTACAACTCAAAGACTGTGTTGATTGATATAATGTCCCATTTACACCATATAACTGGAGCATTCTGAACAGCTTTCTCTTGGTGCATTGTCATATGCCTTTTCCAGATCTACAAAACTTAAATACAAATTTGTTATACTCCCATGATTTCTCAACTATTTGTTTTAAAGTGAAAATCTGACCCTACAACCTCTGTTTTGGTCTGAACCCAGGCTTGTTCTTCTCCTCCAAGCTTCTCTTCCACAATTTTCCTTAGCCATTTCTCAAAATTACTTACATAAATCTTATCAGGAACACTTGATAGAGAAATTCCTCTTATTATCATACTGTGTGCAGCAACTGTTTAGGTAATACAGCTTCATGAGCGCACACCAGAACAATGCCTTGTGGATGGCACTAACAATTAGAATGAAGAGAAAAATCTCATGTAAATCTTTTTCAATTCTCCTGGCACCTGCCAAGTTGTGTGATAGTCATATTCCATGCATTTGGTGTTTAAAACTCCCTTCACCCCCCCCCACACACTTTTCCCTCAGATATCGCTTCTGCATGATGCACAATGTATTCTTGCAAAGTTTCACAGCATTTGGATCACCAGATGGCACTCCATAAGGACTTAAAACATGAATAGTTCAATTTTGATTGCCTTGTATTTCAGTCTTAACTATATCAATCTGCCTAGATCTTGATCTTTCTCTGGGTCTGTCTGCCAGCAAATACATCTTGTGCTAACCCTTCCATTCCCATTATGTTTAAGTGACAATACCACCTGAGATTAGAAAAGCTAATCTCAGGTGGGGGTAACATTTCAAATATTTTCATTTTTAATATGATTTTTTACCATTTCTCAGATCTCTTATCTGTGGTCTGGTCTATGATCAACTTATTGCTCAGTCTCAGATTCATAACTTAAAACTGGTTTGAACACCATCGTGTATATATCTAGTTTGGTGCTTTCAGGTTCTCTCTTATTCCATATACATGTGGAACTCAATGATAGCAATTTATTCCCTTAACTCCCCTGCATACCACTTTTGCTTATTGTATTGGCTATTTCCATATTTAATTTGCCATGTTTACTAAAAATTTTGTCTAAATAGCTGTTTTTACTACTGAAATGAAAAAATGATTGCATGTTAGTTTGTTGATGGGGAAGATTTATCAAAACTGCACTAAGACATTTTTATAGCCTGATATTCAGCTTCATGGGTTCAAAGGTTACTGAAGAGAAATGAGATGGTGCAGGTAGACATAATGTGACCCAATAAGACTGATGCTCTTACGGAAAAAAGCAAACTAATTAGAAAGTAAAGTTTCAAAATTTACACCTCAGTAACTCATTTCCTGTTATAAAAACACGATTAGTTTCGGCTTGTAACAGCCTTCATCAGGTGACATTATAAAAGAAAGAAAAAACACTGAAGCTTAAATAAACTATGAACATCAATAGAGAGTCTCTATACATAATTTACATTAAATTGTTGTGGTTGTATTTAAAGCTGTTCTTTCGTTAGTTGTATTGTTGGGAAAGTGCGTGCTAGTAGCATCTCGTGAACGCCAGTACATGATTACAGCTGAATGACAATCTGGGAGGTTGTAGCTCAAGTTATCATTTAGATGAACAGGATTGAAGATGATTTCTCTAGATTCCACGATTTTTCTCTCTAGTTCATCATTGCAACGGCAGATGTTAGTAGATTTTTCCCTGCAGACTCTGTGACTTTGGTTTTCATCATTAGGATTAGCCAAGAAAAGGACATGACTTGATAGTGCACTGGCTCGCTGTCTCTTGTAAGTAATGTCCCTCATGTGTTCTTCCATATGCAATTCGACAGATTTGTCTGTCTGCCAAAAAGAAGAACACTTACAACAGACAGTGAGCCAGTGCATTATCAAGTCATGTCCTTTTCTTGGCAAATCCTAATGATGAAAACCAAAGTCACAGAGTCTGCTAGGAAAAATCTACTAACATCTGCCGTTGCAAATGATGAACTAGAGAGAAAAATCATGGAATCTAAAGAAATCATCTTCAATCCTGTTCATCTAAATAATAACTTCGGCTACAACCTCCTTGATTGTCATTCAGCTGTAATCATGTACTGGCGTTCACGAGATGCTACTAGCAAGCGCTTTCCCAACAATACAACTAATGAAAGAACAGCTTTAAATACAACCACAACGATTTAATGTCAATTATGTATAGAGACTCTCTATGATGTTCATAGTTTATTTAAGCTTCAGTGTTTTTGATTTTTTTTCCTTTTATAATGTCACCTGATGAAGGCTGTTACAAGCCGAAACTAGTTGTGTTTTTATATTAAAACCTTTTTACTTAAATCTCGGTTCTAGTCATTCAATTCTATATATATATATATATATGAGGGGGTACCCAAAAATAACCAGAATTATTTTTTTAAACAAATTTTATTAAAGTTTATAATACCACAGTCTCCTTCAAAGTACTCACCAAGTGAGTCAATGCACTTGTACCAACATTTTTTTCCGCTATGGAAACAGTTCTGGAACTGTTCAACTGGAATACTGTTTATGGCCTCCAATACATTTCGTACATTTCGTCTCCACGAATTGTTGCCCTTTCATGGTTTTCTTTATCCATGGGAATAAAAAAAAAATCACGTGGAGAGAGAAATCAGGCAAACAAAGATTCACATGATTTTTTATTTATTTTTTTAATCCTCTGTGGCAAATAAGGCACAAATTTAGCAGACACGTTTCATTTGCAAATCTTCTGTCAAAAGTCACTGGCATGACCTCCATGACAAATTCATGTCTTCAGAAGCTTACTCAATGGTCTTTGGACCATCTTCAATGATTGCTTGGCAAATCTTTTTGATGTTTTCATCATTTCTCCTTGAAGGTCAGCCAGATCATGATTGGTCTTCAGCTGACATGTTCCCATTTTTGAAATGGGAAACCCCCCATTTAGACCTGTGTTTTAGACTTGCTGAAGCATAACAATAGTTTCAGCTGCAGTTTTACCCAAAAGAAAACAAAATTTCATGCACACTTTGTTAACTGTTATCAGCCAGAACAACAAACCTGTTCAGACAGGATGACACCACTTGCCAGACTGGTGTGAAAAACTGTGGTCACAATGCCTAGTGGCATCATCTGTAACTAGAAAAGATGCACGCACACCAACTTCAGATTCTAGTTGTTTTTGGGTACCTCCTCGTGTACAATATATATATATATATATATATATATATATATATAAGCAACAGAAGCTTACCTCTGACAGGTGCACCATCCATAATTTCATACTTAGCTACTGTCTCATTATCACTATATGTATTTGGTCCAGAACCAGTAGTCTCTCTTTTAATAATAGCAATCTCCATATGTCTTATCTTGATACGAACCAAAAGGAAATAAATCTTTCCAACTATTACATCTTTCAAATGATATCTAAAATGAAGGTAGCAATTTCAATCATCCCATTATGAACTAATTAAATAAGTAAGATATAAATTGTTATAGAACCAAAGTATCTATGATTGATAAACAGAACATAAATCAAATTATGACACAAAAATTTTCATATTTAAGGCATGTTTTAAAATTAAGCTTTGAACTTAATTTTAAATTATACTCAATAAGAACTTTAAGCTATACTTGTGATTTATAAAACAGTTCTATGTAATAAAATAGTGTTCTGTTCTTTTTATAAATGTATATTAACATTTCAAATGAAAGCAAGCAGAAGTATTTGCAGAATAAAGTATACTAGAGAAAGTAATTCAAGATTCTGTGGCAGTTAACTTTACTATGGAATGTTAAAAAATATTTTACTGTAATCAATAAGTGTTCTCTTGATTACATTAAATTATACAATCAGGAGAACAAGATAAATTCAGTGCACTCCGCTTAACTTATATAAACAGGCCTGTGTGGTAGGGTGAAAAAGCTGAAATAGCATTCTTCAGGGTGCTTCGTCCTCATTATGAAATCAGAAGCTCAGATGTAGAGAATGAAATGAGAGAAGACTAAATGGTGGGCGAGCAAGAGGTATATGTGGACATAAGATAGATGTCAATAAGGCAATAGGACTCGATAAAATCTCACCACATGTCTCAAGGGAATGTTCCAAGGAGTTAACATCAGCCTTGGCCTTGCCGTTTAACAAGTCTAGCAACAGCACAAATCCCAAAGGAACGGAAGAAAGGTAAAACTGTTCCACTTCACAAAAGGTGGTGATAAGGCTAAGGCTAAAAATTACAATAGGCCAATCTGTATACAATGGAGTCATAGTTAAAGATGGAGAGGTTGGTGAGAGATAAGATACAAAAGTTGGTTGATAGTAGTGGCATTCATTGCACTTATCAGCATGAGTTTGTTAAAGCAAAGGTTGTGTTTTACCAACTTGCTTATGTACTATAACAAGGTGACAAATGTATTGGATAAGGGAGATGCATATACAGTGGTATACTTAGATTTTGTAAAGGCTTTTGATAGATTGCCACAAGAATGGAGCTAAACGGAAGCAGATGGGAATGGATAATAGATTAGTGAGTTGGATAGTCAATTAGCTCTCAGATAGGTATCAAGCAAGATGTGTATTGGGAGTGCAGTATCCCAGGAGAGGAAAGTCACTAGTGGTGACAAAGGCGTGTCTTTGTTATTTAATTTATATATTAATGATAGATGGGTTTAACTGGAGATATAAAGCTGTTTGCAGATGATGCAAAACTGGAAAGAGTGATGAAGAATCAAGATGTTGGGCCTTGGAGAAGAACTTGAATAGATTGTATGAGCAAGAAACAATATGGAAATTGTCAGTTTAATGTTGCAAATTGTACTTCTTAAATTTGGTAGACAACAAAGGAATACAAAGTATACACTCTATTTTAGAGGAAGAAGCTGAGGAGAAAAGAAAAATTGGAATGGTGGTGAACAAGGATCTGAAGTTAAGAGGTCTCATTGCACGGGTTGTGAAGACATCACATTATGGCAGTGAAGATATTAACAGGCATAAATAGGGAGGTTCAAGTTCCATTGTATAAGGCTTTGATCAGGCCATGTATGGATTATTGTGCATAGATTTGGTCCTCTGGTTTTCATAGTGATGAGGATATATTGTCTTCTCTTAGTCTCCTCTGGATATATCCAGAGAAGACTAAGTAGGATGTAAATATGAAGACAGATTGAGGGAATGCAGTTTGCAAAGCCTTGTGAATAGGAGGAAGAGAGGGGATATGATTGAGACATTTAAGTTAGTAAAGGTTGTTACTGGGTTAATGGGAAAGAAATTTTTTTATACAATAATGGAAGAGGATTGAACAAAGACATCCCTGGAAGTTGTATAAAAAGGATCTGAGCAAGTTCATAAGGAGCAGGTTCTTTGCATGGAGTGGTTTGTGAGTGAAATGCATTGCCTAACATTGTGGAGAATGCAGATTATTATTATCATCATCAACACTAAACCTCCATGGAGTCTAAAGAATAATCACAGGTGGCAAACACTGCTACACACAAAGCCCATCAAACTGTGATTTAAATTCATTCAATATATCTGCATTCACCATAATGTCAGACAAAGCTTTCCACTGACCAACCACTCTATGCAAAGAACCTTCTCCTTATGTCCCTGCTCACACCCCTCCTTATACAACTTCCATGTATGTCTCCTTATTCTACCACATTGCCCCATTCCATGAAAACTTTCTTCCATATTAATCTTGTAACAACCCTTTACCAACTTAAATATCTCAATCATATCCCATCTCTTCCTCCTATTCACAAGACTTTGCAGACTACATTCCCTCAATTTGTCCTCACATACCAAAGACCCCATGTTATGATCTTAGTCTTCTCTGGCTCCTTTTTCAACATATTCTCATCACCATGAAAAGCAGAGGACCAAATCTGTGAACATTAATCCATACCATACCTGATCAAGACCTTATACAATGGAACCAGAATCTCTTTATTTCTACAAGTTAAGGTCATCCACTTCATTGTCATAATCTGATGTGATGTCCTCACAACTTGTGCAGTAACCTCTGAACTTCAGATCCTTGTCAATGACCACTCCAAAGTTTCTTATCTCCTGAACATCCTCCAAAATTTCCCCACCAAGTGTATACTTTGCATCCATACATGGCGGAGAGGATTCAGAGGCAAGTGATCAAGATGGTGAGCGGCCTGTAGAATGTGCCCTATGTGGATAGATTGAAAGTGTGTGTATTTCAGAAGTTGGTTGATAGGAGAAAAAGAGGGGATATGACAGAAACATTTAAGTTGCTTAAAGGATTATATAGGATAAATGCAGAGGAAATGTTTCAGAATTTGGCTAGAGAGACCAGAACAAGGGGTCAACCCTGGAAGTTGAATAAAGGTGTTGTTAGTAAGGGTGTGAGGACTAGAGTTTTTGCTTGAAGAGTGGTGAATGAGTGGAATGGGTTACCAGAGTCAATTGTGAGTGCTTTTTCTGTTAATGGGTTCAAGGAGAGGTACGATAGATTGTGTGGACAGATTTGATCTCCTGTGATGAGTCTTCGGACTCCATGGAGGTGCCCGTATAATAATAATAATTATTAGAGCAGGCAGCTCAAAGAAAATGGAAAAAGTGGCTCTAGTCAGAGATCTAAAATCAATCCCACAAAGCATTTAGAAAAGTTTCAGGAAAATTTGGAGAAAGGAGTAAAGCTAATAACAATGGCAAGTATCTGCTGGATTTCTGCTAACGATATGGAAATAGTCATTATTAACACTATATTCCAATATAAAGATGTGCACAAGTTCATGTGGAGAGAAGATGCAAAAAGTAAGAAAAGCTTAATTGATTATGTCATTATTGATAATAATATCTTCATGCTGGTTCAGATACAAGAGTGTACAGAAGATTTGAAATTAAAAGTGACCATTACTACTTTTAAATAGGATAAAAATGAATGTTACGTTGAAAAGAACAATATACAAAAAAGTTTTAAATTAAAAAGAATTAAAGTTTAGCAGCTTTTACATGTAAACTGAAGACATAACTATGCAAACATTACTGAAGGAATTATATAAATTAAGTGAATATTAAATTCAACATAATTTCAGAGCCGAATACAGAAACTATAAAAGTTTCATATTGAAACTTTTCCTTAGTACTGAGAGTTTTTGCTCTCTTCGGTTTCTGCCTGATCTCTGACAAAAACAAATGAGTTTGAAACAGCTGTCAGACCAGTGAAACCTTATTAAAATGGGTCAATACTAGGTGAATATACAGCTATGCTTTGGTGCGTGCATGAGTGCTTGCCATTAGGTTCGGCTAGGGCAACTTGCAGTATGGTGCCATGTATATTCCCGCAAGCTCTCTGGTAACATTCAAATACGAAACTTTTATTGTTTTTGTATTCGGTTCTGAAATTATGTTGGATTTAATATCCACTTAATTTATATAATTTTGCATCGCCGAATTGAAGCCTTTTGGCTCTTTATTTTAGTAAATTACTGAAAGAATGAAGCAGTTCAAAAATAAGAACCAAACCTTGGAGTCTTAGTGGCAAACTGAAGAAAATACTGATTGATTCAGCTAGGGAGGTATATAGTGAAGTTGTCTGAAAGACAGAAAAATAAGATTGCCATGGTGGACACAAGAATTTAAAGATGCAGTCCTGGTCAAGATGAAAGCTTACCTTACCAAAAATTCTTGGAAATAAGCTGGCAGATGCCCTAAAATAATACAGAGAGTTATCCTGTAAAAGTATGCACAGAAAATAAATATTAGGAAGGTGGCAAAATATTCTGGAGGCTATTGAAAAAGCTTAGAAATAAAGGAAAGAGGAAAAGGAATCAGAGATGATAAAGGTGACATGAAAACTAAAGGTAAGTATATCCTATTAAACAAAGCTAGCAATGACAGAACAGTTGCAGAAAATTTGCAAGGGAAATACAAACAGGAGTACATATCAATACTTCAGGTAGAAAAAACTCATCAAAAACCTGAAGTGTGGAAAGGCAGCTGGAGTAGATGATACATAACAAGAAATTGCAGAAGGAATGGAGGATTTGTGAATCTATAGTCTGTGTTTGAAAGAAAGAAGGACAGCATCTAAATGGTTTTGGTGTTAGCTGAAGCCCAAATTCAGAAAAACTTAGGCAAATAGGTTGGAAGCAGGTGAGTTTGTGTGAAGGCATCCATGAGGTGAGTGTGAGAATGACCAAGGGCAGAATCTAATCTCTGAAACAAAAATAATGAATAAGGTCATCAATTCAGGAAGTAAATATGGGTGGGGCCTAAAGGGATGCTGCAATTCTATATACTAATGCCAGAAGTATCAGAAACAAGAGGAATGAGTTTTGGGCACTGGTTAGCACAACCTTGCCAAAACTTATACGCATTAATAAGACTTGGCTAACAGCAGATGACGTAGTTACAGGGATGGAATGTAAAGGATTTAGGGAAAATAGAATTAGGAGAGATAACATATCAATAGCAGCAAAAAAGAATAGGAAATAGGTGAAAGGGTGGCTGTTCATTTGAAGCAGTCTAGTATGAGATCAATACCAGTAAGACAAAATATACATTTAGTTGTTGCTAAAGGCCAGGGAGTTCCACAGATGATCTGAAAGACATGCATCAGCAAATTAGTATGATGAACAGGGCAAGTGATTATTATGGGGGACTTCAATCAATTAGATATAGACTGGAAGGAAGAAAGATCACATGGCAGGAAGGAAATGGAATTTATACACCTACTGAGAGATAATTACTTGACACAGCATGTGATGGAGGGGACAAATGGAATGAAAGTATTGGACCTGGTCATAGGATCAGAGGGGTTATCCATAACCAATGTGACCACACTGCCTCCATTTGGCAAAAGTGACCACATAGTCTTGACTTGGGAGATTGTTAAACATGAGGAATAATCTGTCAAGAAGGGGTATATGTGGAACTACAAGGCAAGTGATTATGACAAGCTTAAGATTAAATTTAAATCTGTGCCAAGGCATAAAACACTGCAGGATAAAGATGTTAGTAGTGCATGAGAGATAGTCAAGGGTCACCTAGAAAAAACAATACTAAATTGTATACCTAAGGCAAGGAGGGTTAATCAGATAGAAGTTACATGGATGAGTAATATTGTCAAGCAGAAGAAGAAAATGCAGTCTGAGTATATAAGGAGAAAGATGACTAGCATGGCAAGAAAGGCAAAATCAGATTACGAGAAGAATCTAGCAGAATAGGCCAAACAAAATTCCAGAAAGATCTTTCATTACGTGGCAAGTAAGAAGAATGACAATGGACGATTAACATTAATGAGTGATGGTCACGAGGTGACAGAAGCAGATAAAATAGTTGAGTTACTGAGTGACCACTTCCAAGGGTATATAATCCCAGTAAGGTTACTGATTTTAACATATATGCCAGACACTAATGTGGGAAAAGAGGTAGATGAATTGGAGGTTCTTAGGATACTGCAGAATCTCAATGTAAAAGAGGTGGAATTAGATGGGATATCAGCTTGGGTTTTGCAAGAATGTGCAAGAAAACTGGCAATGTCTCTGAAAAGGCTCTTTAATTTAAGTCTCAGATCGGGTAGAGTTCCAAGGGAGTGGGAAAGGGGGCAAAATAATTCCCTGGCATAAGGAAGATTCTACAACTGCAGTAGCAATCATAGACCAATCATTATCTCTAATGTGGTGTTAAAAGTGCTGGAAAAAATGATCAAAAAGAGAATTCAAGAGTGAGTGAATAAAGATATGATAGAGTAACAGGGTGGTTAGCCGAGTGGCTATAATGATATGCCTGGGAAAGGAATGTCCTGGGTCCGAGTCCTGTCGCTGATGTGAGGAGCCTCAGGATCTTCCTGAGACGTAGCCAACTTTAGGCCGGTCTTGGATGTGGACTGCATCCAGTTTTTGTCCCCAGTTTATCTGGAGTTTTTTATCCCACAAGCAGGCAACTGGCCTTGAGAACTTGGCTTCTACAAACATAGGATACACCAAGAGGCATAGGGCTAACCACCTTATCCTTGTGTACGGTTGCAGTTAAATGAATAGAAAAACCCTTGGCACTGCAAGATAAAAGAGGGGGGAAAGGGAAGAGTAACAGCTGAATTGGATAAAGGTAGCTACACAATGATTCTGCTGGATTTTTCAAAGGCATTTGACAGAATACCACATGGAACTCCGTTATGCAAATTAGAACAAATGGGGATGGATATAACACTAGTGTGCCACACGGTTCAGTGCTGGGACCACTACTATTTAATTTGTACATAAACGATATGAAATAACCTGAAAGGAAATATTCAGTTGTTTGCTAATGATGGGAAATTAAGTAGAGTAATAGTTAATCAAGTGACGTGGAAAGCATGCAGGAGTATGGGTAAAAGATAATGGGTTGCAGTTTAATTCGAGAAATGTGAAGTTGTGCATTTTGGGATAAATAGATTACAAGCTCTGTACCACATTGATGGAAATGTAATCCAGAAAATAGATAAAGCCAGAGATTTAGGAGCAGTGGTAGACAGAGAGTTAAAGTTCAAAGGACATATTGCTCTCACCTGTAAAATCTCACCAGGAACACTTTGTGGGCAATGCCTACAAAGTCACCCCTAAGGTGGGAAAAGACTGAAAGGGAAAAACCACCACCACCACTTGAGAAAAGTATAAGAAAAACTGTGGAAGAGAAACTTAAAGAACAAACTCAATATGGGCCAAATAGAGGTTAATCAAATTTTTACTTTAGGAAAAGTAGTTGAGAAATTAGGGGAATATAACAAGGATCTATATTTCAGTTTTATAGATGAAGAAAAGGCACAAAAGGAGACAACAGAAAAGGTGTTCAAAACAGCACAGTTATATGGTGTTTTTATGGAGCAATATATAATCTACATTTGAGTTGTAAGTCTGCAGTGAAATTTAAGGAGAGGAGGCTGGTTCAATACTAAATCAGGCCTAAGACAGGTGTGCACATTATCATCTTTTCGTCATCATCTACATGGATTATTATGAAGGAAAGTGGTGATGATACTAAGGTGGAAGTAATGCAAAAGTCATATCACCATATACCAGTTACGAAAAGGTGTCAACACCTTATTATTAAAATTCTCTGGATTAGAGATAGTTGATGGAAGTTATTTCACTTGGTTATGCTACCAATTACATATTTGGTTAAATCCTTTATCCAAGTGTGAGCAAACAAAGTTTGTACCTAAAATATTTTCAGGAATGGGACAACTCATGGTAATATGATTTGATATGACTGTGTGACTTTTGTGATATGACTTTTGCATTACTTCCAGCTCAGTATCACCACCTCTGGGACTAGTTCCCACTGACAAGACCCCAATAAAGGTCGAAACTGGTCTGGGTAGTGGCCCTTCCCAGAATGCATAGCATTATACATGTCCACAAGGAGATGTGCTTTTGCATTATGGGAAATACTAAGACAAGTGATCAGAACTTATACCACCATTACCACAAGTTGCCTCAGTCCTGAAAATATTTCAGGTGCAAACTTTGTTTGCTTACGCTTGGATAAAGGATTAAACCAAATATGTAATTGGTAGCATAGCCAAGTGAAAAAACTTTCATCATTTTATGTATTCCCTCAAGATAGTTGCAGTCTTATTTGCCAGAAGTTTTTTTTTTTGATCATCCACTAACTTCTTAAGAGTCCACCAAGGAAGCCTAATGTCACCACTTATTTTAATATCTAAAACAGCAAAGAGATGGAAGAAAAATATAAACATCACTATTTATACTAGATTTTGGAACTACATTTAATAACCTACTGTTTACATATGATTAAACAATTACAGCTAAAATGAACTCTAATGTTCAATATTTTCCAAACATAATAGCCAAAAAAACTTTGTAATAGAAATAGATTAAATGAAAATCATGCCATTTGAAGGACTATCTTCAATCCAAAGCAAAATTATGACTAAAATTAACGCTTCAAATACCATGGAGATTTATCTCATAAAAGAAGTTTGCATTGATAAAATATTTTCAAACTCAACCAAATTCAAAAACAAGAATAAGCAATATAGTTGACTTTCACTAAAGAAAATGCCATATCTCACTCATAATAACAAGCATTGAAGTTCCATGAAATCCACCTATGCAACATAAAGAAAATTCACAGCAAACTATCCACTCAGCAAACCATTTATGCAGCCCCTAAAAGTTTGTTATCATGAGAGTCAAATGTAAACTTCTGGCAAAAGTTTCTTTTAATGTATGGAAGTGAAACATAAAACATAAAACTAAAGAAAAAATATACAATATGAAATTCCTTTGCAAAGGAGCAGGCTGTACACTCTAGGACCAAAAAGCACAAAAATATGCTAAGAACTGAAACTTGATTCAGTAATAAAGGTGGAAGATGATTTTCATTGCGATACTGAAATATGGCCACAGTGACTATCTCACCATAGTGAGATTGTCACACTGCTTATTAGAGACAAGAAGTGACTTGAAAAGTACGATGCTTGGTTTCTAGAGCAAGGTTCCCAGACCAATTCTCTCTTGCCCAAGATGTTAATGTGCATAGTACATTTATATGGGTGGGGTTCACATAAAGTAACAAAATTAACAAATGTAAAAAATAAAATTACTGAACACAATAAAAAAAATGACCAATTCGAGACTACTGCCTCCCCCCAAAACATACACAAACTGGTACCTTGGTCAACCCCGATGTTGGAAATGGTACTAGAAAGTAACAATAGAAACAGTGGAGGATTTAGTAATAATGTTCAACAAATATTTCATCGGTAAGGAAAGAATGAAGCATTAAGCTCAACAGAAAAAAAAAAAAATAAGAAATTTGAAGTATGAGATATTAAGTAAGCTTGATGTTAACAAAGATCTATTTCTGGATGTCATGTAATAAGATTCAAAACAGTGGTGTCAACTACTGAGCATAATGGTTAAATCGTTATAGGGTTTGGAGTTAGAATATGATACTGGACTGATGAAAATGATATCAGAAGGCAACTTGGATTTTTTAAAGGTAGGTCTGGTTTCATTAATATAGTTACATTTTATAATAAGATGAGAACTATACAAGAGTCACATATTTTGATTTTGTGACATTTCACAGAATACTACAAGAGAACTTGGTATTGAAATTGATGGAATGAATAACAGCTTATGAGAATTGTTGGCTGAAAGACATCAAGTTGTGAATAGATATCTGGTGTCCCAGAAGGAGGGGAGAGCTAGTGGAATACCCCAAGACTGTTCTTGAATCAATGATTTATAAGTTGATAATATTATAATTAACATCTCTGATCAACCTTTCCAAAAAATTGTTAAATGCAATACATAACTAGGGAGAATAACAGCAAAAAATTCTTATGTTCTTATTCTAGAGGGATGTGAATAGTCAGAGGTGTGGAGATGTCAATTCAATATTGCCAAGTGTCAGTTTAGTACTTTAGCCAAAAAAAAAAAGGAATACAGTCAACTATACTGGAAGCAATATACTTTGGATTGGAGAAAGAACCTAGAGAATGATTTTTTTAATACTGTGTGTGTGAATCTCATACACAAGATTGCAAAACCGACAGTATTAGTTCTGTGTTGGAAAGTGGTCAAGAAGGAAAAAAAAATCCTACTGATCTGTCTTAAACAACTGGAAGTTATAGTCCTCAGGGAATGTTTAGTCAGAAAGGCTGTTCCAGTAGAAGGTATAAAAGAGGAAAATGAGAATTTGGTTCAATTTGATTAGAGTAGGACAGTGAATGAGAGCTGACTAGCAGATGCTCATGTGTTTATGGGTTTGAAGGAAAGTGGAGGAATTGCATCAGCCAGTTCAGCAAAATGCCACAGATAAAAATATCTGTAGAAGAGGCACAAAAGCAGAAAGACGATAAAATAAAATAGTAAGGACTTTGATCTAGAAGATTACTACCATATCGAACAGGACATTGATGAGTCAGGACAATGTGACCAAATCGTTGTATAAGACAATGACTGGGCTAAACCTAAAGTGTGTAGGGAAGAGGATAAAGAAATGAATGCTGAAGAAAGATCATAAGCAAGTAATGAAGGATATAAGACACCCAATTTTAGAACAAGTGGGAAAGGGAGAACTTAAAAGATAGAGGTGCTATGATTTTGATTTATAAGTTATCGAAAGAAGATACATTAAACAGATATTAGGAAAATATTGCACAGGCAGTAGTGATGAGAGTACCTGAAAGTAAGATAAAAAAATATGAGAAAGGATGTGAAAAGCAGTTTGTATGAAGAGGTAGATAGCAAGTATATTGACTGTGAAAGAGTTCAAGGTAAGGTACAACAGATACTGTGGTGTACAGAATAGAAAAGTCTCCTGCATCAAGTCTACTAACTCTGCAGAAGCTTGGAAATATCCAAAAGGTAGTGAAATATTGAAATTGTACTGCACTTGTGCAGTGCATAAAACAAATTGCTACATAAGACCCAATGTTGATGAGATTCAGGAGAAAAAAATGAAAATTACATGATACATGTGTAGAGGCTTAAGTGCTGTGAGGACATCATGTTGAAGGCTTAATGGATTTTTTACAACAATCAAAAAGAATTAAATTAGAATTTAATACTTCCTATATTTCGTCCTAGTCACTAGGACATCTACAGGGATTACAAAAACAATTAATGTAACATATACACAAATAACAAACAATACTAAGCCCAACCACGTGGGTGAGACTTAAAGTCCTATCTAGGTAGAGCGCTCTCTAAGGGCAGTAGTAGGTGGCCTGGAATGTAAGGTGGGAACTCTGGTGATGAGTGTTTCCCAAATCTTCAGAAGCTTAATGCAACCGTATTTATTGAGATTTGGTTGGTTTTTGAGAGCTGCTGCTGCTTCTAAGAAAAGTCTCTATTTCTTGAATTTGCTGTGGTGGAGCATGGTGGTTTTCTTCCATGATACCCTGTGGGTGGTGTCCAAAACATGGTCAGCCAAGCCTGAATGGCCATAGTTGTGTTTGAAGATGTAAGACTTGTGTTCCTCTAGACAGATGGATGCTGATCTGCCTGCCTGTCCAAAGTACGCCAGCTTACAGGAACAGGGTACTTTGTAAACTCCAGGCAGAGAGAGAGAGGAGGGAGCTGATCTTTCGTAGAACGGATAAGGGTAGCAAGTTTGCGGTGGGGCTTACATGCTGTGTGTAGGTTGTACTGTTTTAGTATCTTGGCTATTTTTTCGGATGTGCCACGGATGTAGGGTATGGTGATGGCATTTTTAAAATCTTGTTGACGAGAAGGACGGGGAATGGGGGAGGAGTTGATTTTTTTTTGATACTGTGATTGCTGAAGCCATTGGAGAGGAAAGTGCTGTGTATGTGGTTAAGCTCAGTAGTGAGGGCGGTTCCACTGGAACAAAGATTGTGGGCTCTCTTGGTAAGAGTTTTAATAATGCCATATTGTTGAGAGGGGTGGTGGTGGGAGAGTTTGTGAATGTATCTGCCTGTGTGTGTGGGTTTTCTGTATACGGTGAAGGTAAGTGTATCATTAGGCAGGCGTGTGACTAAGGTGTCTAGGTAGGGTAAACAATTGTTCTTTTCCTTTTCCATTGTGAAACCCAAACCCAATTCCCCACTCAGGCCTATAGTAGATGCCACCAATGCACCTTGTTATAGACTATCTAAACAGCTGGCCAACTCTCTGATCCCCCTCACCGGAAGGTCCCCTTCCTATATAAAAAACTCGACCCACTTTAAAGCCCTCACAGAAAATTTAACCTTGAATAAGACAGACATATGGGTAAGCTTTGATATCTCCTCTTTGTTTACCAATATTCCCTTAATTGACACCTTATCTCTCTTAGAAAACGCTTTTCCCTCTGACATCTTATATCTCTTTTCCTTTGCCATTAACTCTGGGTATTTCTCTTGGAACAACAAAATCTACAAGCAGATAGAGGGAACTGCCATGGGTTCCCCCCTCTCACCCCCCCCCCCCCCCTTGCCAATTTCTATATGGAAGATTTCGAAAAACGAGCCATAGACTCAGCCCCACTCAAACCTTCTATCTGGCTAAGATATGTAGATGATGTGTTCTCTATTTGGCCTCATGGCCCAGACACGTTAGACTCCTTCCTCAGTCATCTCAATAGTCTACATCCAAGAATCCAGTTCACTATGGAAAAGGAAAAGAACAATTGTTTACCCTTCCTAGACACCTTAGTCACATACCTGCCTAATGATACACTTACCTTCACCGTATACAGAAAACCCACACACACAGGCAGATACATTCACAAACTCTCCCACCACCACCTCTCTCAACAATATGGCATTATTAAAACTCTTACCAAGAGAGCCCACAATCTTTGTTCCAGTGGAACAGCCCTCACACATCCGTGGCACATCCCAAAAAATAGCCAAGATACTAAAACAGTACAACCTACACACAGCATATAAGCCCCACCGCAAACTTGCTAACCTTATCCTTTCTACGAAAGATCAGCTCCCTCCTCTCTCTCTCTGCCTGGAGTTTACAAAGTACCCTGTGCCTGTAAGCTGGCGTACTTTGGACAGACAGGCAGATCAGCATCCATCCGTCTAGAGGAACACAAGTCTTACATCTTCAAACACAACTATGGCCATTCAGGCTTGGCTGACCATGTTTTAGACACCACCCACAGGGTATCATGGAAGAAAACCACCATGCTCCACCACAGCAAATTCAAGAAATAGAGACTTTTCTTAGAAGCAGCAGCAGCTCTCAAAAACCAACCAAATCTCAATAAATACAGCTGCATTAAGCTTCTGAAGATTTGGGAAACACTCATCACCAGAGTTCCCACCTTACATTCCAGGCCACCTACTACTGCCCTTAGAGAGCGCTCTACCTAGATGGGACTTTAAGTGTCACCCACGTGGTTGGGATTAGTATTGTTTGTTATTTGTGTATATGTTACATTAATTGTTTTTGTAATCCCCGTAATGTCCTATGACTAGGACAAAATATAGGAAGTATTAAATTCTAATTTAATTCTTTTTGAGTGTTGTAAAAAATCCATTAAGCCTCCTACATGATACAGATTCTTTAATCAGCTTTTTTTTTTCCTTTTGTACCTGCCATTTTCAAAAATGGCAGGTACATGGAAAGCTAATTTGTCACAAATATTAACATTCTGAAAGAAAAATCAAATTATTTTTCTTGGTATAAGGTGCATTCTATCTGCAACAAGAGGACACAGCTATGGGTCAGTTTTTTGTTTTTTTTTAATCACCTTGGGAAAAAAAGGAGCATAAAGCTCTATACTTAATGTCTGGTTCAGACATGTCAACATATCTGAACCAGATGTGTTAAGCCAGCACCAAAACTCATACTGCCATTTCTTAGCTACCTCAATAAGCAACATCATTCATTATGTAAATGGAAACAACTCGCACCTTAACATGGAACCAAAATAATACAATGTTCAATATTTGCAACAAGAATTGAATTTTTTTTTTTTTGAAGACTTTCCTCAATGTATCCAAATGGTAAATATTAAATTGCTGCTGAAACTGCAGGAACCAAATCTGAACTACAAATTAAGTATAAGCCGGCCTATACACTAACCACTTGGCCAATCAAGTGGTTAGTGTATCCGCTCTCCAGCCAAAAGGCTGGGGTTTGAATCCTGCTGTGGGAATGGATGTTTGCGATTGTCTGTGAAAATAGTAGTGGTGGTGAGTGGCAGTAGATGGTGCTGGTGTAGATAATGAGTATGGTGTTGCTATAAAAAAGTTGGAGATAGAGAGTCGTAGAATAGGAGCCCTCCCTTGATGAGTCTTTGAACTCCTTGGAGGTGTCACGCAATAATAATAAAAGGAGCAGTTACAATACTGCATACTAACAGGCATTTCAGAGAAAGATAGTGAAGTTCTTAATTTTCTTTTACAAACTCACAGTGCAGTGGAAGTGAACTGATTCAGACTTTCCCATACTCAGGATTATTCTGAAGTCTCTAAACTGCAGTGGTAAATGGCATGGGATGTGTGTTAACAGATGAAATAACTACAAGAATTCAGTTTCTAATGAGTATCTAAAATATGATAGCTGAGTCGATTGAATCAGTATGATTGAATCAGTATGCCCTAAGTTAATCAGTATAAGTGAAACGTGGTTGTCTGAGGATGATGTGATGTCAGGAACAGAAATAGAAGGATATTCAATTTTTTGAAAGGATAGGAAGATGAAAAGACAGAGCGTACTGTTAATGATTGCAGAGCAATTGCATCCACAAAGTATGCATAAAGGAACCAGCAGAACTATCCTGAATGATGCAAAAAAATTTAAACAATGAGTTGAAGAATGTTCTAACATATAGCATCTTTTCCTAAAAATTCGCTGTCTTGAGTGATCCATCATATGGTTTAGAAAGTATGCAGCAGCAAAGATGTAGTGTTGTCAACATGATACTCAATTCTCTCATGGTGCATTCAGCAAAATGGCTGAATGCATCAGTATGTAAACAGCAGAGGTAATTATGTTGAGAAATAATTCTGTAAAACTGGAAAATAAAGTTCAAGGTATACCCATTTTTGTTTACACGAAAAAAAAATATTTTTTTTGTATATCTTCTGCATAAAATGTGTGCTATAAAAATCATAGTATGCTACAAAAATTCAAGTTCACACATATCACAGAATCAAACAAAACATTAACACCTTGCACACAAAGCAAATATTTGGCATTAAAGACTGTTCAAAGTGGTGGTAGAGGCAATTAGAAAAACGCAATCATAAAGAACTAAAATTTTCCAAAATATGTCACTAGCCTTTCAACATCAGTAATGTCAATATTAAAACAGCAGAGAAAATTAATAGCAAGATGGTGAGTTATATAAAGAAAAGGGGGGGGGGTTCACAGTTTGTGAATCTGTGGAGTGAATTTGGAAGAAAGCCAGAATGGTTTAAAGTTGATGGATTGCATCTGAATAGGTTTAGTGTTAGGAGTTTAGAAAGACTAAACCTATTCAGATGCAATCCATCAACTTTAAACCATTCTGGCTTTCTTCCAAATTCATTCTGAGGCAGAATGGAAAGACACAGGGATTGTTATGTTTGTATGCAAATGCAAAGAGTATCTAAAATAAGATAGCTGAGTATATTGCAATGATTGAATCAGTATGGCCTAAGTTAATCGGTATAAGTGAAACGTGATTGTCTGAGGATGATGTGATGTCAGGAACAGAAATAGAAAGATATACAATTTTCTGAAAGGATAGGAAGATGAAAAGACAGAGCATACTATTAATGATTGCAGAGCAATTGTGTCCACAAAGTGTGGAAGATTATAGTACATGTGCAGATTTTGAATCTCTGTAGTCTGAAATTGAAATTAACAGGCTAGTATATTTGACATTATGGGCCAGGGAACGTACAGAATATTAATGATCGCAGGCCTAACCAATTTGTCTAAACATTTCAAAAGAAAGTGATAACGATGAGAGTTTAATTAAAGGAATATAGAATGGAAGGAGGAGAAGGTGTGCATGAAGAGTGAGTTTGTTGAATTTCTGAGGGATAAATATCTTAAACAGCATTTGAACAAATGCAACTTGAGGCTTTAGTGTTTTGAATTTAGTGATAACTTCATAAGATGTAGCTGTTAATGATTTATTAGCACTGCTGCTAGTTGGTGTGAGTGATCATGAGGTACCTGTTTGGGAAGTGATGAAACAAGAAAAGGTTATTGCCAAAAAAAGGATACATGTGGAATTATAAAGTAAGTGATTACAGGAACTCTGGAGTTAACTAGCATCAATATGTTGAGTAGATGAGTTATGCAGAAAAGATGCAGACAGTGCATAGAAATTCATAAGGCAGTATATGACACAAGCAATGTATCTGCATTCCAAGGATTAGGCAAGTAAATAGAGTAGGAGTGAAATGGATGACTCATGAAATCAAGCATGCTATGTTGGAAAAGGAAAGAATAATTATGGTAGGTTGACATTGGTGAAATTATTGAATGACCACTTTATCAGCATGTATCATACAGGTGTGAATGATGCAACATGCAGAAGGGAAACAAGTATTAAGAGGATTGGAAGTGAAAGAATCACAGGTATATCAAGTATTGATTGGGTTAGATGTTAACAGGGCTGTGGTAATGCATGACATATCACTATGTATTTTTAAGGAACGTGCATAACAGTTATTCCCTCGACCTAGTTATTTAATGAAAGTCTTGCAGAAGGTATGGTTCCTAAAGAGTGGAAAGTCAAAATAGTACCATTCCACAAGCATGTTCTAGGACAGAAGTTTCCCATTACAGATCAGTCGTATAACTACAGCTGTAGTCAAGGTGTTTGAGAGATTGGTTAGGAACCGAATACAAGATTGAGTTGATGGACATAGTATTCTTTACTATGGTCAGCATGCATTTGTAAAGGATAGGTCTTGTTTTAGCCATTTACTTGCATTTTATATGGTAACAAGTGTATTAGATAAGGGAGAATCATACAGAATGATATGCTTAGACTTTGCAAAAGCATTCATAGATCACCACATAAGTTGTTCTACAGAGGATGGAAATGGATAGTATACTGGTTAGTTAGATCAGAAATTGCCTCTCTGAATGATACCAGTAAGTTGTGTATGATAGAGCAGTTCTCAAAAAAGGAAGGTAATCAGAGGTGTGCCCCAGGGTTCCATTCTTGGGCCCCTGCTGTTTACCCATTTGTAAATAATATATCATGTGAATTGAGTGGGATCTTCAGTTGTTTGCTGATGATGCAAAGTTGGAGAATTGTAAGTAGCACTGATGATTAATTCCCTTCAGGAAGATTTTAGCAGACTTCTGACTTGGACATAGTTTTAATATTAATGAGTGCATGGTGTTGCATTTTGGAATGTAGAAATATAAGGCTGTGCACTATATTGATAGTCCTATACTGCAGGAAGTGGATGAGAATCAAGATTTGGGAGTAATGATTGAGAGTAGACTGAAGTAGACTGTATCATTTATGTACATACATCGTACATAAATGATATAGGAAATAACTTGAAAGGAAATATTCAGTTGTTTGCTGATGTGAAATTAAGTAGAGTAATAGTTAATCAAAGTAATGTAGAGAGCTAATGTAGGACGATTTAAATAGGCTGTCAGTATGGGCAATAGTTAAAGAAGAATCAGTTTAATGTCAAGAAATGTAAAGTTATGCACTTTGGGATAAACAGATTACAAGCCGTGTATCACATTGATGGCACACCACTGTATACTCCAGGAAATAGATGAATCTAAAGATTTAGGGGTGGTGGTAGACAGAAAGTTTAGAGGACATATTGCTAAGTTAGTCAATAAGATTACTTGGCTATTGAAAAACACATTAACAGGTAGAGATAAGGAAGTTGTTATTCCTCTTTATAAGGTTTTGATATGTCACATCTGGATTACTGTGCTCAAGTCTGATCACCTGGGTTTCTTGGGGATGAGGAAATGGTGGAGAGGATTCAGAGGCAAGTGACAAAGATGGTGGCCTGTGGAATGTTCCCTATGTGAATTGCAGAAGTTGATTGATAGGAGAAAAAGAGGGGATATGATAGAAACATTTAAGTTGCTTAAAGGGTTTATAGAATTGATGCAGAGGAAATGTTTCAGCATCTGGCTAGAGCAGGGGTGGCCAACCTATGGCGCATGCACCAAAAGTGGTGCATTGCATGATTAGAAGTGGTGCACTGAACCCCAGAGAAAAATTTTATATACAATTTATGTATATCATCATCAAATTCCTGCCATGTACCCTCAAGGGGTGTACAGGATATGATAGTACTACATGAAAAAAATTACATCATTACTAACTTCCTATCTACAATTTTCCTCCAAATCAGTCTGTTACTTGTCAAGACCCCAAACATTATCAGATCTTATATTTCTATTGCCTAAGGCACTTTGCACTGTATCAATCCACCTATATCTTGGTCTTTCTCTGGGTAGTTTTGCTGCCAACCTAGCAGAGAACACTTGTTTTGCTAATCTTTTCTTCACCCATTCTGTTTAAGTGACCATACCACCTCAGATTAGCTCTGCTAAACGCATTCCTGGATGCTGACAATGTCAAGTTATTTCCTAATATCCTCATTTTTATTATGATATTGCCATTGATGCCATCTGTGAACACCTATAATCTTTCTCAGGACTCTCATATCTGCAGTCTAGTCTTTGGTCAAGTGTTTTACTTCTGACCCAGCTCTCAGATCAATAAGTTAAAACTGGTTTGAATACTCTCTTGTATACAGCTAATTTAGTGTTCCGACTAATTTCTCTCTTATTCCATATGAATTTATTTAGTTGACTTCCCACCATACCAGCTTTGCTGATTCTGTTGTCTGTTTCTATATTTAATTTACCATCTTCACTAAAAATCGTGCCTAAGCAGCTGAAATGTTTTACTTGTTCCACAGGTTCTCCATTCACAACACAGTTGACATTTTCAATGATTCTGCCTATTTTCATTGTCTTTTTATTGCTGACCTTCATACCATATCTATTACAACAGTTATTCAATTTAGTCAGATAATCTTGCAGACTTGTAGCGGATTTATTTAGAAGTATAACATCGTCCACATAAAGCAAAGAGCTGACATTAACATCTCCAATTTTGATATCATGTTTAATACCACTTTCCTTCATAATGTGATCCATATAGATAATGAATAACAGAGGGGATAACGTACATCCTTGTCTCACATCAGAGTTAACATTAAACCATCTTCCTGTACTTCCTTCAATTCTAACTGCTGACTTACAACTCAAATAAAGACTAAGTACTGCTTGATATAATGCCCCATTGACACCATATAACTGTAGCGTACTGAATAGCTTCTCTCTTGGTACCTTGTGATATGCCTTTTCCAAATCGACAAAACTTAAATGCATATCTTTGTTATATTCCCATGCTTTCACGACTATTTGTTGTAAAGTGAAGATCTGATCCTGATAGCCTCTATTTGGACTGAATCCAGCTTGTTCTTCACCAAGCTTTTCTTCCACAATTCTTCTCAACCGTTTCTCAAGCATACTTGCATAGATCTTGCCAGGAACACTCAGTAGGGAAATGCCTCTGTAATTCTCACATTCAGTTTTATTTCCCTTTTTATATATGAGTACTATGAGAGCTCTACTCCAATCATCGGGAATTCGTCCCTCTATTCAGGTGAAACTATGCAGTGAACTATGCAGTGCAGCCACTGTAAGACTTTTATACCACCATACTTCAGCATTTCTGGTCGAATATCATCTACTCCTGCTGCCTTTCCACATTTCAAGCCTTTGATGGCTTTTTCTACTTCAAGTATGGATATGTATTCCTGACTGCATGCCTGGTCAGTGTTTTTTTACCACTGTGCTATCACTGCTTGTTTCATTTAGCAATTTCTCGAAGTAATTACTCCATACTTCAAGGATATCTTTTTCTCCAATTTTCATATCACCTTTATCATCTCTAATTCCTTTTACAGCACTCTTTCCTCCATTCCTAAGCTTCTTCAACAACCTCCAGAATATTTTGCCACCTTCTTGATATTTATTTTCTATGTTCTTGCCAAAGTCCTCCCATGACTTTTGTTTAGCTAGTTTTACACAGTGTTTAACATTCTTGCATTTGTCTCTGTATTCTCTAAGAGCACAAGCTGACTTATTTGCCAGGAACTTTTGATATGCTTTCTTCTTTTCCTTCACTGCCAATTTAACTTCCTGTGTCCACCATGGAGTTCTAATTTTTCTATCCTTGCAGACAACTTCACCACATGCCTCTCTAGCTGAATCAATCAGGGCTTTCTTCAAGGCTTGCCACTGAATCTCCAAGGGTTGGTTTCTGTTCTCATACTCTTTCATTTTTTCTTCAATAATATTTGTGAACTTTAGTCTACAGTCCACATCTGAGAGCTGCTCAACTTTTATTCGCTTTAAAACTTTCTTATTATATGTTATTCTTTTCAGTGCGAAATTCAATTTTATCCTGCTCAAGACTATATAGTGATCGCTTCCAATTTCAAATCCTCTGTACACTCTGGTGTCCTGCATCAGGTAGAAAAAATCACTATCAACAATAACATAGTCAATGAGACTTTTCTTATTCCTTGCCTCTTCTCTCCAAGTGAATTTGTACACATTTTTATGTTGGAACATGGTGTTAGTAATAACCAGTCCATGTCCTGAGTATAAATCCAACAGATATTTGCCATTATTATTAGCTTTTCTCTTTTCTCCAAATTATCCCAATATATTTTGGTATGTCTCACAATCATTTCCTACTCTGCTATTTAGATCCCCAACAAGGACCAACTTTTCCTTTTTCATCGTGTCAGTTGCTTTTTCTAAAGCATCAAAAAATTCCTCCACTTCTACCTTAGTAGAACCTTCTGTGGGTTCTACTAAGGTAGAAGTGGAGGAATTTTAATGCACAAATAAGTCTCATTGTCCAGTTCTCTATTCTCATATTTGCCCACATTACTCTACTTGGGACTGACTGCGATTCAAGAAGATTAGCCTCGTATTTTGTGTTGAATACTATGGCTACTCCTTTTCCTTGATTGTCATTGCCTGAATATAACATTTTGTATTTATTGCTCAGAAAGATCTCACCAGTTTTTGTCTTTTTTGTTTCAGTCACCCCTATTATGTCGATCTGGTACTTATCTAATTCCTCATTTCTTTGCCATTCAGGCTTCTTATGTTGATAGTACCGATCTTTAACTCTGGTGATGTTGAGTTGGGCGTGTTTTCAGATTTGTTCCAGTAGCTGACTTTTCGCTGTTCACCCTGGTTCACTGGCGAAAACAATGGGGGCCTTGTTTAACCGGGTGATGTCCCAGCCGGCATGAAATTTTGTCATGTTGTACCATCATTTTTTATTTTGGTTTAACCAATAAGAATACAATTTGGTCAGCTAAATCCCAAATTGCCAGCCCATCCTCGTTCGTTCTGTATCCAAGTAGATACCCAACAGGATGCACCATGAGAAGGTGAGGATTGGACATTAGGTCAGAAGCCCTTGGTCGGTTCTCCGCATTCCTTTAACGGCTATGTGGAGATCTCCTCTCAGTTATACAGCTTTGACCCTTAAACACCCAGATTTTTATATATAAAAACACACAATTAACCTACCACTGAATTCTAGAGTGCGCACTTATACTTTTTTGATCTTGAAGCAACAGGAACCACAAATGCTGACATGCGTCACCAGTTAATCAATTTACAGTTGATTCTCATGTCATAACGTTGGATGAACTTCTGATTCGATGTGAGTGAACAATTCTGTGTTTTTGAACTTATGTTTTTATTAACAGTTCTTTAAGTTTAAGTTAAGATTTCTGTTTTCATGAAGGCTTAATATAGTTCTGTAAATTTAAAAATAAATTTTTTCATTTTGAATGCATATGTCAAGTTCTTACCCACTCCCCTAATTTGCTGATTACTGAAACCTGCAATTAACTGGTCATCAGCAAAGCTTTCATAATGAGGATGTTTGGGTTGTGTGTGTGATTGCCAGCTGATCGACTGTTTTATGGTAGGAAGTGATCTCTTATTTCGTTGGACATAATATATTAAGAGAGAGAGAGAGAGAGATGAAAACTCTCTATGAAAATATATATCAATTTTAAACTTATAGAACTGTATTAGGCCTTCATGAAAACAGGAATCTTATCTTAAACTTGTAGAACTGTTTTTGAATGTTCATAATGTTTAAAACGATAAAATAATTTAAATAAATTATTTAATAATAAGCTTTACTTTATGAAATAATTTTTTTTTTTTTTTTTTTTTTTTTTTTTTTTTTTTTTTTTTTTACAGTCAGTTACCCATTACTTTGCAAAAGAAAATGAGCAGAAGAAAAGCAGAAGGTGATAGCAAGTGCAGTTTAATGAACTGTGGGAAAATGAGTTCTTATTTATTGCAGGTCCTTCAGGAAAACCATTGTGCATTGTTTGTGAAAGCACTCTCTCAGATAATAGAAGACATGATCTTAACAGACACTATAGAAAACATCAAGCTGAATTAGAAGAAAAACTGAAGTTAGTTCCTGGGTCTGAGTTGCGGAAAGAACATGTGGTTAAGAAAAAGGATGAAATAAAAAAGAGAAAATATATTTGTGAAACGAAGTTGTGAAAGTGCGGCAATGCTGGAGGTGTCTTATGAAATTGCCTTTGTGTTGGCTAAAAAACAAAAGCCTTTCTCTGATGGAGAGGAAGTTGTTAAGCCCTGTCTCAAAAAATTTGCAAAATGTCTTGGTGATAAGAATGTTGAAAGAAAAGTAAACCATATTGCTCTGTCCAAGCAAACAATTACAAGACGCATCGAAGAACTTTCCCATGATGTTACTGAGCAATTGAAAAACCATGTTCATGTTTGTTCTTTCTTTTCTTTAGCCTTTCACAAATCCCCTGACATATGTGATGTAGCCCAATTATTTTTATAAAAGGAACTGATGGTAATTTTAACATCTTTGAAGAACTTATCGGTCTTGAGTCACTTCGTGGAAAAACCAGAGGGTCAGACATATTCGACGAAGTAAAGTCATGTCTAGAAAATCAACAACTAGATTCTAGTAAGCTCATCAGTGTTTGCACTGATGGAGCACCGTCAATGGTAGGTACAGTTTCTGGGACTGTAACTTTACTTGAAAGGTTTTTAGGTCATTCTCTATTAAAGTATCACTGTATATACATGAAGAATCACTGTATGGAAAAACTCTAAATTCGAAGCATCTTATGATACCAGTTGTAAAGTGTGTGAATAAAATTAGAGCAAGAGGGTTAAACAGAAGAGAATTCAGAGAATATTGTGAAGTGCTAGATATGGAATATGGTGATCTCATCCTTCATTGTGAGATGCACTGGCTTTCTAAAGGCCAAGTTCTCAGTAGATTTTGGAAGCTAAAAGAAAGTGTTCGTAATTTTCTGGAAGAGAAGGATGAGCTGCATGAGGAAAAAGCCCTGTTGTGTGATGAGAAATGGCTATTGGATTTAGCATTTTTAGTTGATGTTACCAGCCACCTCAATGATCTAAATTTGAAACTGCAGAGCAAGAACAAATTGTTTCCTAGCTTAGTAAATGACATCAGTGCATTCAAAATGAAATTAAAACTGTTCATCTTCCAGTTAGAAAACGGGGATTTAAGTCAATTTCCACGTTTAAAAGAACATAGTGAATCTGTTGAAGATAATGGCAACTTTACAGAATATACTGAGAAACTCAGATTATTGCAAGAATCCTTTAACAGTCGTTTTAGCGATTTTGCCGAAGAAGACTGTATACTTGCATTTATAAGTCCCTTTTCACTTACTGAACAAAAAATCTTGACAATGCCTAGTAACATACAAATGGAACTTATTGATCTCAAAACCAATTCTTTATTGAAAATGAAATTTAATGAACTTCCATCACTCCTAGATGCTTCTGATATAATTAATTTCTGGCGATCGTTGCCCTGTGAACATTTTCCAGAACTGAGAAAATTTGCTCAGAGTTATATCTGTCATTTTGGAACTACATACAGATGCGAACAAGCATTTTCATTAATGAAAATTATTAAGAACAAACTACAGTCCCGACTGATTGATTCAAATTTGAAAAACTGTTTAATGCTTTCTGTAACTGATTTAACTCCAAACATTACACTTAGCAAAAGCAAAGCAATTTCAATAAAAAGTCTCAATAAAATAATTAATGCTTATCTTGTCTTTATATGAAATCCTTTTATTTAAAACTGCTAGAAGTATCTATATTACCATCTATATATATAATAAATCATTTTATGCATAACTGTTAAATATATCCATATTACCTTATTTTAAAAGGGCTGAAAAGTGGTATAAGTGGTATAAAAAATGAAAAAATTGACACATGAACTATAAAAGGTTAGCCACCCCCTGGGCTAGAGGAACCAGAACAAAGGGTCATTCCTGGAAGTTGAATAAAGGTGTGGTTAGTAGGGGTGTGAGGAACAGAATTTTTGCTTGGAGGGTTGTGAATGAGTGGGTATGGGTTGCCAGAGTCAATTGTGAGTGACTTGTCTGTTAATGGGTTCAAGGGGAGGTGTGATAGATTGCGTCTCCTGCAATGAGTAAAAGGTGCCCATATAATAATAATACTGCAAGTGTTGCAAAGACTGCACATTGTAGTGTCACTGGTTATAAATCACTGGTCAAACCACACTTGGACTATTGTGCTCAGATTTGTTAACCTGGTTTTAATTGTAATGTGGAAACATTGGAGAGGGTTCAGAGACAAATGACTAAGACAATATCAGAACTATGGAATGTTAGCTATGGAGGAGGAGAGAGAGAGAGGGGGGGGGGGGGTTTGAAGGAATGTGGATTCCAGAATTTGGTAGATAGGAAGAGAAGAGATGATATGACAGATATGTTTAAGTTAGTGAGGGAATTTTATTCGATGAATCCAGAGGGGATTATAAAAAGAATAAAAGGAGAAAGAGGAAGAATCAGAGTCCATTCCCGGAAGTTATTTAAGAATGTGGTGAAGGATGTGAGGAGTAGATCTTTTTACATGGAGAACTATGAGTGAATGGAATGCATTATCGGAATATGTTATTAATGCAGGGGATATTAAGAATGTTAAGATTCAGTACAATAAATATGTTGTCAGTTGAATGAACCTCGCAAAATGAGTTTGGCGACTCCACAGAAGGTGTAATAATAATAATAAAAGATCTGAGTGGGATCAAATAAGGATGATAGGTTTCTACAGTTAGTTTCTGCCACTCCTTACTTATTTGAATAACTATGCTAAACTATAATATTCATCAACATGGAATAACATCCATTCTAAACATGGCACAAACCTGGGATACTAGGAGTGAATAATACAAGGACTTTAGATCTTATATTAAATGAAGATAATAGCAATAAAGTGAAGAATATAGCAATAAGCAACGTTTTGTTGCAATATAAGCCACAAAACGTTGCTTATATTGCAACTTATATTACTTATATCAATATATGCAGATTTACATATTCAAGACCTCCAAAAGGGTCTCAATACATAATGGTGATGGCAACTATTCATATAAAAACTGGATATGGGAACATGCTTGTAGAAGTCATCACATTAAAAAAGATGTTTTGGTTTTCAGGCAAAATATTTTACAAAAATACTAAACCACTTTACTTAAACATAGTATTTATGTAGTGAATGGCAGTAACAAGAATGAGGAAAAAAAAAAAGGGCAAATAGTTTGTCTCCAAAATCATAAAAGTTTTGAAATTCAACGGCTTATAAAAATACTCTTTAGAAAGTTCACATTTTTATAACCAATTTTACTAATAAAAAAGATGCAGTTGCTTTAACTCACTTAGATTTGTTATATTCAAATTCAATGTGTAAGCAGTCTTCTATTCCCACTTCCATTTTTATGGATGAATTTACTTCAGGATAGGAAGACAATGTATGAACTATTATGTCCAATTCCTTTATGACATCTGATAAGCGTCGAACTATTGTAACCCGAAGAAAATACCTATGAGTGAAAAAAAATATACAAGTCACAAGTGGAGTAAGTATGGATTATAATCACATTAGGATGCTGCTGAAATGGGAGGAGAAAAAAAAATAAAAAGAATATTCACAACATTTTATTCACAACAGCACCAATATCAAAATTAAGAATAAATACTGTTTATTATTTAACAAAACTTCTGAAGTCAATCATACAGCTGATTTTTTTTTTTTTTTTTTAACTGCTACCTACAAAAGGATGTAACCCTATACTGCATTGGGGACTCAGATGGACCAAGTTTATTTTTTATTTGATTATTATTAACTATTTCTACACAGATTTTTCATATAATTCAAAAAACCTGCACTAGAGATCAAACAGGAACATTCTTAAAGCACCTCAGACCTCCAAAGTGGAATGGTAGAGACAGTTTCACAATGGGCAATGATATTTATCTCCCACCTAAAGACAATCACCAAACACCAATGTCACATCAGGATTCAAATTTACAACCTGTTAATTAAAGAGTGAATACACTAACAATTCAGTCAACCAGACAATCTGTTGGGAAGAAAAATTTAATTACTATATTCAAAAAACTATTAAAACTAAACCAAGCCATATTTAATGATGTACAGCACTCATGATAATCTCAAATGCAAACACTAACCCCCAGCAGTACAATGCTATTGGATAAGCTGATAGAATGCATAGAGGTCATCTACAGCAGTATTTTAGGAAAATGTGAAAGTTTATTCCTTATTTTTTCATCTGCTGAAACAATATAAACAGACAAAGTTATTCACTTAAGTCTGATGCATCTAGGAATGATTTATGAATAGTGACAGTTTGTATTCTATTGGATATAAAAGAAAGAATTGTGACTACACTGCTGATTTATTATTGCTGTTGTCAACATGCCTCATGTTTATTCTTGTTGCAAGAGGTTTATCCTGATGTCATAAGTCTTATTACTCCTTGAAGTGATTTATGAGGTGGTATCAAAAAGTTTCAAGACTAGGTTTGTAACATGGCAACAGATGGCAGCACAAGGCTGCACGCACAGTCACGGGGAGCACCTACCTTCATAAGTCAGTGTGCCAAAAGACATCGTCCTGTGTACGTCGGGAGTTGTGCAACTGATGCTATTCTGACCACCTGCGTTACCACATCTGCGATTTCATCATGGACAGCAAGTTAGAACAAAGAGCAAACATGAAATTCTGCATGAAACTGGGCAAATCTGCCACAGAGACATTTAATATGATTCGGCAAGTTTACGGTGATGCTGCAATGAGTCGTTCAAGGTGTTTTGAGTGGCAGCGTGCTTCAAGAGTGGAAGGATATCGCTGGAAAATGATGAGACATCAGAAAGACCTTCAAAGAGCTAAACCCCCAAAAATTTCAAAACCATTAGGCAACTTGTGCATGAGGATCATCAGAGAATACTCCACAACATTGCTGCCATTGTCAGTGTGTCATACGGAACAGTCCAGGCAATCCTCACGTGATTTGAACATGCGCCGTGTTGCTGCCAAGTTCGTCCAGAGCAGAAGAAAAACCGCGTCAAAGTCTGCCAAGAACTCCATCAGCATGCCGTGGATGATCCATCCTTCATGTTGAGGATCATTACCAGTGACAAAACTTGGGTATACGGGTACAACCCTGAGATGAAGCAACAGTCTTCACAGTGGAAAAGCCCATCATCACGACCAAAAAAGGTAAGGAGAGTCCGCAGCTCGACCAAGTGCATGTTCACAGTCTTTTTGATATTCATGGCAATGTGCATCGAGAATTCATCCTCAGGGGCCAGACCGTCAATAGCGAGTTCTGCTGTCAGGTTTTAAGGTGTCTGAGGGAGGACATTCGACAAAAGCAACCAGATCTGTGGCACGCGAAAAACTGGATGCTCCACGACGACAATGCACCCTGTCACTGAGCTCTCCTCACACGTGAGTTTCTCTCCAGAAACAACATGATCTCACTTCCGCACCCACCCTACTTGCCAGATTTGGCACCTGCAGACTTCGCCCTCTTCCCGAAGATGAAGATCCAGCTCAAAGGTCACCGTTTTGACACCATTGCAGAGATCCAGCACAAATCACAGAAGGTGCTTGACATGCTTCAAAAAGATGACTTCCAGGACACATTCCAGAAGTAGCAAGAAAGCTGGGAGCACTGTATTGATATGCAAGGGACTATTTTGAAGGTGATAGTGTGTAAACGTAGATAAATAAATTAATTTCTCGCAAACAGAGTTAGTCTCAAAACTTTTTGATACCACCTCGTATATATTCTTTGTCTGAACTCACCACCTTCTATAACAACAAATTCTGAACATCTGCTATGCTACATGCAAAAAACCTGCTTTGCACACCTTTAAGATGTAGTTTCTCATTCTTACTGTCCTTGAAGATGCATACAAATCAAACAGTGCCCCCCCCCCAACACACTCAAAAAACTGGCAAGCTACTTTTATTAGCTTATCTTGATCATATCACTCTACAGCCTTGAAATTACATTTATTACCCATCTCTACATTTCAAGAAATGGCATATTGCACAGCGGTCTAGATGCAGTCTCACAAAACAAAATTACATCTCTTTCAGGTCTTCTTCATCATAGAACAATCCTCTCTGTTGTCTTCACTTTGTAATGGGCCTTCTGACCTTCAATGTCTTATCTACTATCACCATAATCCTTTATCTGCTCTACTTCTTGCAGCACAGCCTAATCCAGTGTGTAGCTTTATATCTGTGAATTTCAAAGTGCAACTCTACATTTAATAGTGAACCGACTTCCTCATATCATTAACAAATTCAAATCCTTCTGAAAGGTCACAACATTAGTGATAGTTCTGATATATTCTCTAAAGTGTTTTTTTTTTTAAGTCAGCAAACTCAATATCAAATGATTTTCATATGAGGTTGAACAGCAGAGGATCAAGTAGTGGTTCATGAACTGTCACCATTCTACTTTTAGGCACTAATCCTCTACACACAACTGATATTTATCAGTCAGTCTTCTTTCTATTCCAATAATCTACAATCCAACCTCAACTGTTACAATATAAACATTAATCTGCCATGTGGAAATTTATCAAATGCTTCTGCAAAATCAAGAAATACCATGGTATATGCATTCCCTTATCAACCTGTTATTATCCATTATTAGAGTAGATGTATCCTGATGCTACGAAGTATTTTCACTTTTTCCTTGTATATACTTAGCCAATCTGATTAGCTAAGTTAAGGGAAAGGAAGAAGTTGCGATAGTATTCAACACCAACATGAAGTTGATGATGACAATGACTAAGTCTGGTCTCTGGAATGTGGAAATGAGGACAGATTGAGAGAATACAAATTGCAGAGCCTAATGGATAGAAGGGAGACATGACAGACATGTTGGTAAAGGATAATTATCAGAATAATATCAAGAGATTTTTCATAGAATATCTGGATATAGAGGAGAACAAAAGGCCATCCCTGGAAGCTTTATAACAGTGGTGTTCAACCTTTTTTACTACACGAGCTAGTTTTCTATAAAAAGTTATTTGGCGATCTACTCTCTTATATAGATCACATTCCCCCAACCTGATAACGCACAAATAAACAACCAAAAATAAACAACTAAAAAAAATACACAACCAAAAACTTTGTGTATTTAAAAATGTATCACTTTTAATTATTTTAATACAACAACAAAAAAAAAATATATATTGGAATAAAATATTTATTTCTCTATATTGGAAAACCAAAGTTAGAAAAAACAACAGATTGATTACAAACTCACAAGTTACAGGAAATGCTGGTTGATTAAAAAAAAAAAAAAAGTTAATGTGAAATTTGGCATTGTTTGGACCTCGCAATATTTTCATAGTGAAGTTGATATGAAGAAGTGGCCAATCGCACACAATCACCCAAATGATCATTTGTAATTTGGTTTCTTAATTGATTTTTATGACGTTCATATTTGAAAAAGCAGATTCTGACAAGTATGTCGATCCGAAACACGACAGAATTTTTTGCGCAATATCAGTTAACATTGGGAATTTCTCATGTGCATACTTCAAAATGACTTCATTGTTTATTGATTTTAAATGTAAACTATTCTGAATGTTTATTATCTCAAGTTCTACTTCAGCTTGGTTTATATCAAACAGCCCACTAATTTTATTTGAAATTTCTGTGATGTTCAAGTTTTCTTGAAATGGATTACTGATAAAAGATACAATCATTTCAGTTTTATTAAAATCTTTAAATCTTGAATTTATTTCTTCCTCAACTAATTCTATTTCACAAATAAATTCTTTTAAATCATAGCGAATCATTTCTTGATTCTGTTCAAAAAATTTTAATAAATATGGGAGATGTCTAAATTAGCAGTCATTTATATTTTTCTTTAATAAAAGTAAGTATTGTTGGAAAGTTTTTATTGAACTTAACATGTCAATTAAATTTTTATCTCTGCCCTGTAACTCTAAATTTAAATTGCTTAATTTCGTATAGAAATCTACTAAAAATGATAAGTGTAACAACCATCTTTTATCACTCAATTGTGGATAAATATCTCCTTTTTCATCAATAAAAATTTTTATATCGTTAATTAATACAAAAAATCTTTCTAAAAATTGACTTCCGCTGAGCCAGCGAACATTATTGTACAACAGAAGTTCTCTATCATCATCTGTCTGTAATTTAAATAACCACCGTTGCAGGGCTTTTCCTTGAACAGAATTTACAATTTTAAATGTAATATCCAAAACATCTTTGTGTTTAATCTTTTACTACACAGTACTTGTTGATGAATAATACAGTGGTATGTTAAAAAATCTGGATATTTGTCATCGTTTTTACATAATGAAATGAAGCCTGATTTATTACCTATCATTGCAGGAGCACCATCAGTATTAATAGACACAAGTTTAAAAAGCAGAATGTGTGTTGTTTCACAAATTCATCAAATGCTGAAAAAATGTCTTCTCCCCTAGTCCTTCCCAATAATGGTATAATTTTCAAAAGTTCTTCTTTACTTGAATAATCTTGAAATGATTATTCAATGCAAATAAATACCATTAACTGAGCAATATCAGCGAAGTCGTATGATTCATCAAATTGTAATGAAAACACAACACACTGGTGAATATCTGACATTAACCTGGCCTGGAAACTTTTCTCCAGCAATTGGAACTCTTCCTTTTGGCAATTTGAAACCTTGTCTGCAGCCTGGAAGTAGTCTCTCTCTCTAGCGACGTCTCGAACTGAGAAGCTCCTTTCTGGAGGCGGGAAACTCCTCTCTCAAGCAACGTGGATCCAGGCAGTCTCTCTGATGGCGACTCTGGACCAGGTGGCGTCCTCTCTGACAGCAATTCTGGAACCGGGACTGCTTCTGCTTGCTTCAGTCCTTTATTATTAAGCCTCCTCTGAGACCTCGCATGAAGTTTGGCAACCCCCAAAGAATCGGTACGAGTCTTTCGTCTTAAGTTTCAAGTTCGGCACGCCTTTTGTTCTCCTCCGCTTTCTTTTGATTGCAAGCCATCGGAAAGATGCCAGCCATCGGAAAGTTGTTTGAACTCTTTCTTACTGACTTCGGAGATGTTTACACTTAGAGCCTGCAAGCTTTTCTCATACGTACAAGTTTCAATAACAATCTTTCTAATGCTGCCATATACAGCTTCAGCGACAAAAACATTGCCTTTGTTTTTAACACTCTAACATATTCTTATTAAACCAATATATACAGTTAGCTTCAAAAGAGCTATTTACAAAAACATCTAATACAAACTATACCGAAACAAACATTTATTTTTTTTACAATATTCACATGGGACTTAACCTAAGTAAAAAAATCGATGTAATGTGCTTTGGAATATTTAATATTTAAGCTAAAATCAAGTTTTTACACTTTGCTTATAATCGTATTCACTCGGCTTGTTGTATGACTTCCACTGATCCAAATTAATTCATTTACCCAGACTTATTAAGAAAATTACTGATTTGACAATTTTAACAAAAAATCATTAAACAATAGCAATACACTTAAAGCGAATTAAAAATAATACAAAATAATGATAAATGAAATATTATGTTTTCAGTTTTAATTAAATTTGTAAGTAAAGAGGAATACACAAGAGATCGACCAAAAATTGCTCCGTGATCAACGGGTTGAACACCCCTACTGTATAAGGAGTGTGTAAGCATGGGGATGAGGAGAATTTTTGCATGGAAAGGAGTGAGTGATTGGAATGCACTGACTGAAAGTGTGGTGAGTGCAGAGACAGTGAATGCATTTAAGTCAAGGTATGATGAGCTGCTCATGCAAGACCTCCCATGATGAATCTAGACTCCACATGAAGGTCTAATGATGATAATTCGCAGTGAGTGGAATGGGTTGCAACAGTCTTGTATTTTGTCAATGCGTTCAAGAAGTATGACATTGTGTGGGTCTCCCTTGGTGTCTTTGGACTCCATGGAGATCCTCATGCAACAATATACTAGGAGCTCTCGACTTTGCTGATTTACAGTTTGGCTGATTGCAGTCAAAATATACTTTATTAAAGCAAATATAATTCAGTCATAATATACTTTTTATCAACCATTTCATAAAAACTGATAAATTCTTGTGATTAGTTTTGTATTTTACTTACAGAAGAACCTCTTGTATAATTCCTTAGGTAATGTTGATAAAGAATATGACAGTGCTTTATTTTTATTTTTTTAGATTTCTTTCTCCCTTAAGTGCAAAAGATGAGAACTTTCACTTGAGAATCATTCAGTATATTTAAAAATAAATAACAGTCGGGTCTCTTTTTATGTGATAGATACGTTCCACAAAAAAAACCGCATATAAAAAATTGCACAAAACAGACCTAACTTACGTTGAAAAATTAGGGATACGTTCCATAATTTTCTAAAACAATGAATTAAAATAAACCTAAAATTGCATAAAAAGTTTATAAAAATTCAGGAAAATAAGAATGCCTAAGTTTATTTTAAAGCTTTATTCATTTAATTTTATTGAAAAGTAACTTTTTTTTTATATTTTTCATCAGAATTATTGTCGCTATTAGACAATATTCGGCAACGGTTGTGAACTGGTGCGAAATCACTTTCATCACCAGAAGATATAGTCAGCGCATCAGATCTGTATGATAAAGGCAATGGTTCTTCACAAACAGAATTAGCTTCACCCTCATTCTGTGCTGATTTTTTTCTTCTGGCAATGTAATCAGTGATTAAATTTTGCGATGATGATTTTACTAATTTTTTTATACAGCTTGCGATATTCAGACATACAGTTCTTCAGCTCATGCTGGAATTTAAAGGCTCGTTCAGAATTTGTGTCATGAACAAAAAGATGATTTTCAAATTTATTTCACACAAGACCTTCTCGAATTATATTTGCAGTGAGGGGGACAGGTTTTCCTTCTGCTTCACTATCGTTTTCTAGATCTTCGACGATATCTAAAGTTAATTGATATATCCAATAATATCATAGTCACTTAAGGAATTATCCACAAGCAATTCGTCTACATCATTCTGGCTAAATGTATCAAAATCTTCACCTCCAATTTCATGTGCCAAAGTAATGATTTCAGCTGAAATGTAGACGTTTGGATGGTTGCAATTGCAACTCAT
This sequence comes from Typopeltis vanoorti, assembly GCF_054136105.1. Lineage (NCBI taxonomy): Eukaryota > Metazoa > Arthropoda > Arachnida > Uropygi > Thelyphonidae > Typopeltis > Typopeltis vanoorti. The sequence goes on along the minus strand of NC_143551.1, from coordinate 141,418,086 downwards.
GCCAAGCTGCTTTCCAGCAGGCATTTAAAGTTTGTGGTCTTGGTTCAGTGATAGCAGATGCAACATGATTTAAGCAGTCCAAAATAGAAATTTTTTTCCAAACGTCAGTTACTATTAATGATTCATTTTCTAGTTTATCCAATATAAATTGAAAAGTGTGCTTAACGTAATATTTTTTAAAGTAGCAATTATGCCTTGATCTAACGACTGAATAATGCTTGTTGTATTGGGTGGAAAAAACACTAGCTGCACATTCGGATGTTCTAAATGCAGATGACATGGTGCATTGTCAACAATTAATAAAACTTTAAAATCAAGAGTTTTTGCTTCTTATATGTTTCTACTTCTGGTACAAAGCAATTATTGAACCATTCAGTAAATACAGCAGTTGTTATCCTGGCCTATGTATTAGCCATCCAATGTACCGGCAGCTGTTTTAGATCTTTGCTTTTTAGAGTATGTGGCCTTAGAGATCGATTTACTAGGAGAGGTTTAAAGATTCGTTCCCCTGATGCATTGCTATAAAGTAACAACATTACTCAATCTTTGCTTACTTTAAACCGAATTACTTTTTTCTCAGACTTTGCGATGTAAGTTTGACTAGGCATTTTCTTCCAAAACAATCCTGTTTCATCAGCGTTAAACACTTGATCAGGACATCCACCATCTTCAATCATCTTGACTAACTTCTCTTGAAAATTTTTGGCAGCTTCTTCATCTGCTGCTGCAACCTCGCCTGTAATCTTCACATTATGAAGTGCATTCCTTTTTAAAAACCCAGTTAGCCATCCTTTCCTAGCCAAAAATTCTTTCTCAGCCTGGGAAGCGGAAGTACATGGCTGCAATTGCTTCCTTTGTTGATAAAACCAAAGAGCTTTTTATTTAAGTAAATAACCACTTATAGGAATTCTTCTTTGAGTTAATTCTTCAATCCAAATTACGAGAACTCGTTCTGTTTTTTCTAATAAAGCATCTCTTGAGTACGATGATGGTTTGGCAATTAGTTTTGTGCCAAACCATTAAGAGTGGCGATTTATCAATCGCTGTAGTTCCTTCTCCTTTTGCTATGCGATCTAAAATTACAATTTTCATTTCCAAACAAATTGCTTTTCTTTGGTACTTTTTCCTCCATTGGGCCAAATTAAATCTTTAAATTAAAAATTAGCAAAATTTAGACTTACGATAATGAAAAGACAAATACAAACTTACTCACATGCAAATTTAAACTTGACAGACGCTCGCTGCTTACACGTTAATCACGTTACGCCAAAATGTGCTGCAACACGCTGTTCATTATGTACAATGGTACATAACTTTTGAAGTTATGCACCACATAATTTCAAAACTGCATAAAAAAGATACGCATAAAAAGAGAGCTGAGTGTATATATACAGGTATCCCTTGATATATGCGGCTTTGATTAATGCAGTTTTGATTAGTGCACAAAAAATAATTGTGACCATAAACTTGATATATGCGGTATCAAATTTGAATAGTGAGGCCCAAAAAGTTTGAAAATAAGCAAAGAGTTGGACTTGGTCAATGAAACCGATCAGGTACGAATTGTGCTCCAACGTTAGTAACTCGCTCTCGGCCTCGGTGCTTCAATTTATCAGCAGAGCGTGGCATGTACAGACGTATATGTGTATGTATTACAGTGTACGCTTATGGCCTATCCGCATATCACGTAATTTTCAAATTATGTGAAGCATGGTTACCCTTCGTAACCATGGACTCAAAAAAGAGTAATAAATGAAATTAATTACTTTGGATACTAAAATTTACATTATTAAAAGGGTTGATAATGGAGAAAGCAAAGCAAACATCGATAGAGCTCTAGGCTTTGGTGAATTAACTATACGAGCCATTTTAAATAAAGCTACTGAGTACCCCCAAACAAGGCAAAGTGGTATCTGCATCTTTGAGTATGCAGTGTATTAGTAATAGAAGCCCATTAATGATCAAAATGGAAGATTTACTATTTCTTTGGCTAGAAGATTGCAATCAGAAGTGTATTCCCATTGACAGCAATAATCTTAGGCTCAAGGCTTTAAGCCTTTTTTTTACACTTAAAGAAAACAAATATCAAGATGTTACTGCAACATTTTCTGCAAGCAAAGGCTGGTTAGAAAATTTCAAATCTCGATCCGGAATGAAAAATGTAAAATTAACAGGCAAAGCAGCAAGTGCTGATAAAGATGTTGCAGCCAGATATCCAGCTAAATTAAAGAAAATAATCGAAGAAAATGGGTATGACGATTGTCAAATATTCAACATAGATGAAACTGGCCTGTTTTATCTTTGTTAAAAGTGTTAAGCGATCTTTGGCAGATCCAAAGATTGCTTAACACTTTTACTCGGAGGTAATGCCGAAGGTGATTTCAAATTAAAGCCAATGCTAATTTATTGAACAATGAACTCAAGGGCTTTTAAAAGCTGTAACAAATAATCCCTTCTAGTAACATGGGAATCAAATAAAAAGTCATGGCTTACCAAACAGTTGTTTGAAGAATGGTTCACTTCGCATTTTTGTCCCGAAGTTGAAAAAGACTGCAACAAAAATAATTTAGCTTTCAAAGTTCTTTTAGAATTGGATAATGCCGCTGGACATCCAACCTCACTTAATGATTTAAATAGTAATGTGCAGGCTGTATTTTTACCACCAAATATGACATCTTTGATAAAGCCTATGGACCAGGGAGTCATTTCTGCATTCACGGCTTACTATACCAGAAGAACTTTCGCCCAGGGAATTCAAGCTACAACTGGAGATGATCCAATCACTCAAGAGGAATTTTGGAAAAAATACGATATTCAACAAGCAGTTATAAACATTCACGAGTCTTGCGAAGAAGTGACAGCCAACTGTATGAAAGCATACGTGTGTAGAGGCTTAAGTGCTGTGAGGACATCATGTTGGAGGCTTAATGGATATTTTTACAACACTTAAAAAGAATTAAAATAGACTTTAATGCTTCCTATATTTCGTCCTAGTCACTAGGATATCTACGGGGATTACAAAAAAATTAATGTAACATATGCACAAATAACAAACAATACTAAGCCCAACCACGTGGGTGACACTAAAGTCCTATCTAGGTAGAGCGCCCTCTAAGGGCAGTAGTAGGTGGCCTGGAATGTAAGGTGGGAACTCTGGTGATGAGTGTTTCCCAAATCTTCGGAAGTTTAATGCACCCATATTTATTGAGATTTGGTTGGTTTTTTAGAGCTGCTGCTGCTTCTAAGAAAAGTCTCTCTTTCTTGAATTTGCTGTGGTGGAGCATGGTGGTTTTCTTCCATGATACTCTGTGGGTGGTGTCCAAAACATGGTCAGCCAAGCCTGAATGGCCATAGTTGTGTTTGAAGATGTAAGACTTGTGTTCCTCTAGACGGATGGATGCTGATCTGCCTGTCTGTCCAAAGTACGCCAGCTTACAGGAAGAGGGTACTTTGTAAACTCCAGGCAGAGAGAGAGGAGGGAGCTGATCTTTCGTAGAACGGATAAGGTTAGCCAGTTTGCGGTGGGGCTTGTATGCTGTGTGTAGATTGTATTGTTTTAGTATCTTGGCTATTTTTTCAGATGTGCCACGGATGTAGGGTATGGTGATGGCATTTTTAAATTCTTGTTGACGAGAAGGAAGGGGAATGGGGGAGGAGTTGATTATTTTTTTGATACTGTGATTGCTGTAGCCATTGGAGAGGAAAGTGCTGTGTATGTGGTTAAACTCAGTAGTGAGGGCGGTTCCACTGGAACAAAGATTGTGGGCTCTCTTGGTAAGAGTTTTAATAATGCCATATTGTTGAGAGGGGTGGTGGTGGGAGAGTTTGTGAATGTATCTGCCTGTGTGTGTGTGGGTTTTCTGTATACGGTGAAGGTAAGTGTACCATTAGGCAGGCGTGTGACTAAGGTGTCTAGGAAGGGTAAACAATTGTTCTTTTCCTTTTCCATAGTGAACTGGATTCTTGGATGTAGACTATTGAGATGACTGAGGAAGGAGTCTAACATGTCTGGGCCATGAGGCCAAATAGAGAACACATCATCTACATATCTTTCGTTCTACGAAAGATCAGCTCCCTCCTCTCTCTCTCTGCCTGGAGTTTACAAAGTACCCTGTTCCTGTAAGCTGGTGTACTTTGGACAGACAGGCAGATCAGCATCCATCCGTCTAGAGGAACACAAGTCTTACATCTTCAAACACAACTATGGCCATTCAGGCTTGGCTGACCATGTTTTGGACACCACCCACAGAGTATCATGGAAGAAAACCACCATGCTCCACCACAGCAAATTCAAGAAAGAGAGACTTTTCTTAGAAGCAGCAGCAGCTCTAAAAAACCAACCAAATCTCAATAAATATGGGTGCATTAAGCTTCCGAAGATTTGGGAAACACTCATCACCAGAGTTCCCACCTTACATTCCAGGCCACCTACTACTGCCCTTAGAGGGCGCTCTACCTAGATAGGACTTTAGTGTCACCCACGTGGTTGGGCTTAGTATTGTTTGTTATTTGTGCATATGTTACATTAATTTTTTTGTAATCCCCGTAGATGTCCTAGTGACTAGGACGAAATATAGGAAGCATTAAAGTCTATTTTAATTCTTTTTAAGTGTTGTAAAAATATCCATTAAGCCTCCAACATGATGTATGAAAGCAGTTAGAAGAATCTTTTGCCTGAATCTGCAAATAATTTTGGAAGTTCTATTAATCCTGTCAACGAAGTTATCAATAATATTGTTTTAATTGGAAGTGCTCCTGGCTTTAGAATGTCGATTCAGAAAATATTCGGGAATTATTGGAATCGCATTCGAAAGACCTAAGTAACGAAGATCTTCTTGGAATCGAACAGCAACAGGCATATGAAGAGGAAGAAGAAAAGGAAACTGAAGAAATGGAATATGTATCTAAAGAAGTCACTATCAAAGAACTTGAAGAATTGTTTAGGACAATTGAGAAGGGAAAAGAACTTATACTAGAGATAGATCCAAATGTAGAGAGAGATGCATGAACGTTAGTCACAAAATTTTGTTATCGCAAAATCATGGAGGAGAAAAAAATAGCTACCACTGTTCAATTTATGTTAGATAAGTTTTTTTATAAAAAATAAATATTCAGATAAGTTTTTATGTAACAAATATGTATAAATAAAATATATAAATACATGTCACCTTAAAAAATAGATGTTTAAATTTTTATATTTTGCAGGATTCATTATAATTATTCCCATTAATTCTTAACATTGAATAATGCGGTTTTGATATATGTGGTGTCTATCGAGGATTAATTAACCGCATATATCAAGGGATACCTGTATTTCTCTCATACAAAGATCATTTGCATCAACCAAAATACTGAGTGGAAGAATTGTAAATACCCTTTATTTTACAAAAATGATAAATATAAAAATGTTCATATGACTATAACCAGTAAATATAAAAGTATGTTCACTGGTTTATTAAATTAAAAATTTATTAAAAATACTAGTTTTGTTCTAATTACATAGCACTTCAGATGTGAGAAAATATCAAGAAGCAACTTACAAACACAAAAAAAGATTAGCATGGCAGCAACAAACATAGTATCACGTAGGAATTCTGGTTATTCAGATAATTTGTGAGCATTCATTTTACACATTTTGGAAATCTGCTGGTCATAGTGGCAACAAAGATTAATGTGAGGGTTTATATTCCAGTGTAAAGGATCTAAGTAACTTCCTTACAGATTACCAGATTTTTCTTTTGATCTTGGTCAACAACAAAGACCTAAGATTTTGGAATCATTCCACAGAGCCAAGGCATTATGAATATTAGCCAATTCATGCAGTATATTTTTTAAAAAAAAAAACATATTTCTCTCATTTTTCTCAAAAAGCTACAGTTCTATCATCACATTAGCTTCAGCTTCATTTCTCTGGTATTCTCCGTCTCTAGTGTGCTCTTCAATACATGAAAGAAAGTACAATTACTACTTTGATCAATTAAGAAGACTTAGTCCTCTGAAATATCTAGGAGTTCATCTGTAGTGTAACTGCAAGACCCTATACTATAGATAGAGAAGTCTACTGAAAAGTGCATTGAAGAGCATCCTAGAGACAATGAGGCCAAAGTTCTAGCATCACATTGCTGCTATCTCCTGTTAATCTACATAATGCCTTGAAAGAGTTCAATGGAATGATTACAAAATCTTACAGTTATGACAAGACAAAAAATCTGAACCTTTAGAGATGTAATTATTAGACACTAAACACCTGAATATACACCCCCCCCCAGCATTAATCTATTTCTTAGATATGACAGACAAACAGTGAACGTAATCATGCCAGCATGCACTACAACATAAATATGCTCAATAATTTGAATTGCCAGAATCTTGCATAATACCTCATTTGCTGTTGCCAATCACCCGGAAAAAAAAGCCCTGTGTAATTAGGATGAAACTAGTGGTATTCTTAAATTATTCTATACTTAATACTGGTTATGTGAATATTTTTATATCTCTATGTACCAGTAATGTTTATATTCTACCAAACATCAATATATTTTAAAACGCACAACCTTTAGTGCTTTTTTTTTTTTTTTTTTTTTAATATGTAGGAATCACCCATTGTGAAATGAATTTTTTAATCCATTTTCTCTCCCCTCTTTCACTATACAGTTATCTTTCAGAGGTTTCTATATTCAATTTGTCTCATTACTATGCAGATTTCTGCTTTCAGGCCTACCCCCCCCCCAACTAATTCTAAGCATTTCATGTTGTCCTGCACCTTTTCAGCAAAGTATATGGAGTCTTGCACAAAATTCTATAATTTTTCTAAACTTTTTGCATAAGATTCTAACGAAAGATTCTACTAACTTTCCCAAGATATAGTTATATCTTGGGAAAGTTCATTATTTCCTGCTGCCTGCACTAAATGCATTTCTTTCTGAAAGAATTTTAGTTCAGAATTCTAGTATACCATATTATCCTAAGGAAGACAACTTGTTGAAGCTCATATCCAGTATTGTACCTTTATTTTGGAAGTGAAATGATTGTTTCATCATGCTTAAACCACATACACCTTTTAAAAACTGCTTGTCTCTATGACTGTCCAAGTATATTCATTTCACAAATTGCTGTCTTTGCTTAAAACTAGCTATATATATATTACCAGCCTTCTACCAAAAGACAAACCAATCTGAAGTAGCAACAGCTTACTCATGAACTATTCAAATTCATACTATATATATTTAGAGTACACATGATCACTACCAAAAGCATTTGAGGTCAGTTTTGCTTGTGAGAGGAAAAACTGGAAAAAAAAACACAGGACCAGGGAATTTTATAGATCCCCAGGATATTTTTTGGAAATGGTTATCTTTTGACAACTTCAAGAGACTAGACAGTTTTCCCAACAGTATCACTATTATTATTACATAACACCTTCAATAAGGTCAAGAAATCATATATATCATTGCAATTCAGATTGGGCTGATTGCAAAGGACTTCACAGCATTCTTTGAAGAGTAGTCTCTTAAACTTGAATGGACTTATATAAAGAATTTGTGTTGCTCCACAGAATCCTGTAATCAGGTAGAAACTCCATCTTCTCCAAAAAGATGGATTCTCAGTTAAGCAAAAACAAATGTAATTTAAGTTCTGATCACAGGATGTGTATAGTACAATCTGTCTGGCCAAAATAAGAGAAACTGCAGAAACAAAAAATCTGGAACACTTCTGGGTAAGCTAAGATAAGAAGCTGTCTTTAGTGGAAGGCAGAACAGAATAGATCATATTAGCATTTAGCATGAAAGTTGTTTGGAAATCAACTTTATTATTTTTTTTTTTTTTTAAAATCAGACCTGCATGGAATCCAAAGACTCATTTAGGAGTACCACTACCTGCCTCTCTCTCATGCACAATCACTGCCACTATGTAAAAATTCTACTCCCCCCCCATGTTAACAAATACAATTTACAGGAATGGTAGGTCCATTCTATGAAAAACCTCATTCACATTAATCTAGTAATAACCCCTTACCAAATCTATCCCACTCATCTTTCTTCCTCCTTCTCTTATCCACCTACTATGCAAATTGCATTTTCTCAATTTGTCTTCATACTCAACATTCCAGAGACCAGACACCACTTTGGTCAACTGTCTCTGGATCCTTCCCAATATCTCTTCATTCTTTTGAAAACCAGGTTGACCAAATCTACATACAATGATCCATATGAGGCCTGATTAAAGAATTTCACAATAGACCTCCTTAACATCCTTACTTCTACATGTCAGTGTCCTTTGCATAACTGCAAATTCCTCTGTGCTATCCTCACAACTTACTTCAGCAATGTCTTCAAGATTTTGGTTCTTGTTCAATACCATCCACAGATTCTTCATCTCCTCCACCTCCAAGATATTCTCACCAGTTTTATATGTTGCATTCCACCTATGCTTCCCAAATTTTAAAACCTTACACTTTGCAACACTGAAGTGGTAACCCTGGCCCAATTACCCATACCCATTCAGCCAGTTTATTCAATTCCTCATGAATCTACTACATCTGCTCCACTCTTCATAGTTCTTTTCCAACTTTACATCTTTTACAAACAACTGCATATCACCACTCAAACCCTTCCCAATATCATTAACAGTCCAGTCATTAACTATCCAACTCCATCCATTCCAATTACTAACGTGTCGTGTTGCAATGTATCAAAGGCTTTGCAAAATCTAAACATACCACTGTGTATGCAGCCCCCTTGTCTAATGCATTTGTCAGTAGTAGACTGACAAATCACAATCTTCCATTAGTAAACTCATGCTATCCATCAAAAAGAATGCAACCCATGCATTGGGTTGCAATGGGGACATCTGACAACCCAATACTGAATCCTAGTCCTCACTAACCTAATACTTTAACCTTAACTGCAGATACAGAATCAAAACCTTTATCATATCGCCTCCCTTATGAAGGAAAAGAATTTTGCCCTCTTTTACTCCTTGGAAATATGAGCCCAAACTAGCACTCATGTTAAAAAGGTACATCAGTAAATTTCCTGGAACATTCCCTGAAAGCATGTTAATATATCAAGTTCTGCATGCTATTCAGATCAACACACACCTCTTGTTCATTCACCATCATTACCTCCTTTCCATGGGAAGTCTCTTGATATCTACTGAGCTATTAGGAGAGGATATTATCTAAGATGTGTTGTAATTTAGATGAAGAGAAAACTACTGAGTATAATACTGTTTTTAATTCTACTCTAATTCTGAGTGAGTGTCCTCAGACAAGCAAAATGTGTCCTGTGAGCAAGGGTCATGGCAATTCCAAAGTTTTGAAAAGACAGTGCATTAAGTCTTGGAAAATGTATCTTCCAGTAAACATAGGCCTCTTATAAATAGAACAAGCCTGAGAGTCATCAACTTCTCAATTTACAAGTAAATCCAGGAAAGTAAAGACCCCATCATTTTATTTTCTACTGTGAATTTTATCCCAGGAAAAAGGGTTGATTTTAATTAAAAAATATAATGCTTTGAGGATTGCTAAACAGTGAACACATCGACATAATGAAATCAAGTGGAGACATAAGGAGTGATAGCAACAAAGAATCATTCTTCATTCACCATTCAAGTGTTTTATGAAACATTTGAATGGTGGTGACAAGGGAAAACCCACAGCACAAACTTCCACTGCTTGTGCAGGTTACCTTACCACTCTGGATACTTCTTGTGGTAAGGTAACCTGCACAAGCAGTGGAAGTTTGTGCTGCGGGTTTTCTATGCCTGTCCAGTATATTCATTTCACAAATTGCCGTCTTTGCTTAAAACTAGCTATATATATTACCAGCCTTCTACCAAAAGACAAGCCAATCTGAAGTAGCAGCAGCTTACTCATGAACTATTCAAATTCATACTATATATATTTAGAGTACACATGATCACTACCAAAAGCATTTGAGGTCAGTTTTGCTTGTGAGAGTCAGTCAGATAGCAAAAGTCAGATTAAGGATATCAGCTGGAAAATCCTTAAAGAGCTGAATAATTATATCTAAATGTACATTTGTGAAGAAAGAGTGAAATAACAGTTTTCAAAATTCTGGGAAATGATGACTTTGAATTCTTGCTAATAAAAATATTTTATTTAATTATTTTTAATTCTTTACTGATACTTGAACTTTTTATATTTACTGTGCATGAATCAAATTAATTTTATAGGTACTCCATGACTAAATTTCTAAACGGTATTAACAACACCAAACAATTTAATCAAAAGATGTTTTATTAACTGCTTATATTTCGCTGAATTTCAAATCGGCATCATCATCAGAGCACAATACACTTGTACATGAGACAGTGAGTAAGTAAAACAATAAAATTGCAGTGTACAAAATATCTAAAGTCCTATTTATCGTGCCCTCTAATGCTGGGGGGGGATCATTACAGCTATGTAGGAGTTGCTCTTAGGATGACAGTCTCCCAAATTTTTGGCAAATATTAATGCAACCATACTTGTTCAGGTTAGGAGAATTCTTCAAAGCCATTGCTGACTCAAAAAATAATCTTTCAGATCTGTAACAATTCCTAAATAGCATATTAGTTTTCTTCCATTTAATCCTACGTGAAGGGGTGTCCAAAGTGTGGTCTGCCAGTCCTGACTTGCCACAATAATAGTAGCAAATGTATTTTTTATGTTCTTCCAGGCGAATGTTAACTGATCTTCCTGTTTATCCATAGTAGGCCAAGTCACCATCACAGGGAACTTCATACACTCCTGGGTGTGCTAAAGGGTGAAGGTTATCCTTAGGCGAGCAGATCGGAGTTGCTAGTTTTACTTGCGGTTTGAAAGTAGTGCAAAGGCCATTTTTCATCAGTACTTTGGCTATCTTTTCTGACGTATCTCTGACATAGTGAATAGAAATGGTCATGTTGTGTTCCTGTGTATTAGGGGAGGGAGGAGTAAATGGGGCTGTGTATTTTATCTATTTTGTAGGGATTGTAGCCATTGGCTAAGAACGTATGGCACAGATATTTGAGTTCTGTGGTCAGAGCTATATCGTTAGAACAAATGGCTCTGGCTCTGTGTGTGTTTTTAAAATGCCATACTGTTGGACTGGATGATGATGTATCTTCCTGTGTGTGTTGGCTTTCTGTAAATGGAAGAAAGACAGTGATCTGTCTGAAAGGTGGGTGGTGACTAGTGTGTCAAGAAATGGTAAACAGTTATTAGACTGTTTTTCTACTGTGAAGTGGATTTTGGGGTGTTGACTGTTTAGGTAGGTGACAAAACCAATTCATGTTAAACCATCCCCATATTTATGGATTATCTAAAATCCACAAACCTAATAACCCCCTACGTCCCATAATCGAGAGCATAGATAGTTCCATGTATAAACTGGCCCGACAGTTAGCCAAGTCACTTGCTCCCCTTACTGGCAACTCCTCTACTTTTGTAAAAAATTCAGTCCATTTCAAACCACTAGTTAAAAATTGTATCCTAAAAACTTCAGACATAATGGTTAGTTTTGATTTCACCTCTTTATTTACCAATGTACCACTTGTAGACACTCTGGACTTGATCAATGTATTAGGGGAGGGAAGAATAATGGGGCTGTGTAGTATTTTATCTATTTTGCAGGGATTGTAGCCGTTGGCTAAGAACGTATGGTGCAGATATAAATGAGTTCTGTGGTCAGAGCTGTGTCGTTAGAACAAATGGCTCTGTATGTGAGTGTTTTTAAAATGCTATACTGTTGGGCTGGATGATGATGATGTGATTGTTTATGTAGATATCTTCCTGTGTGTGTGTGTGTGTGTGTGTGTGTGTGTGTGTGTGTGTGTGTGTGTGTGTGTGTGTGTGTTGGCTTTCTGTAAATGGAAAAAGATAGTGATCCATCTGAAAAGCATGTGACTAATGTGTCAAGAAATGGTAACGGTTATAAGATTCTTTTTCTACTGTGAAGTGGATTTTAAGGTGTTGACTGTTTGGGTAGGTGGCAAATGCATCCAAAGTCCATGGGGCCAAATGGCAAACACATCATCTACATAGCGTAACCAAACTAGTGGCTTGTATGTAGCTGTGGTAAATACTTTGTTTTCAAAGTGTTCGATGTAAAAGTTTGTTAAAGGGGGAGGAGAGGGGTGGAACCCATAGCAGTACCATTAATCTGTTCGTAGATTTTTTTCTACCCATGTAAAGTAACCTGCATACATAATAAATTTGAATAATTCAAAAACATCAGGGGGGAATTTAGACTTGATCAAGTCCAGAGTGTCTACAAGTGGTACATTGGTAAATAAAGAGGTGAAATCAAAACTAACCATTATGTCTGAAGTTTTTAGGATACAATTTTTAACTAGTGGTTTGAAATGGACTGAATTTTTTACAAAAGTAGAGGAGTTGACAGTAAGGGGAGCAAGTGACTTGGCTAACTGTCGGGCCAGTTTATACATGGAACTATCTATGCTCTCGATTATGGGACGTAGGGGGTTATTAGGTTTGTGGATTTTAGATAATCCATAAATATGGGGGTGGTTTAACATGAATTGGTTTTGTCACCTACCTAAACAGTCAACATCCCAAAATCCACTTTACAGTAGAAAAACAGTCTAATAACTGTTTACCATTTCTTGACACACTAGTCACCACCCACCTTTCAGACAGATCACTGTCTTTCTTCCATTTACAGAAAGCCAACACACATAGGAAGATACATCATCATCCAGTCCAACAGTATGGCATTTTAAAAACACACAGAGCCAGAGCCATTTGTTCTAACGATATAGCTCTGACCACAGAACTCAAATATCTGTGCCATACGTTCTTAGCCAATGGCTACAATCCCTACAAAATAGATAAAATACACAGCCCCATTTACTCCTCCCTCCCCTAATACACAGAAACACAACATGACCATTTCTATTCACTATGTCAGAGATACGTCAGAAAAGATAGCCAAAGTACTGATGAAAAATGGCCTTTGCACTACTTTCAAACCGCAAGTAAAACTAGCAACTCTGATCTGCTCGCCTAAGGATAAACTTCACCCTTTAGCACACCCAGGAATGTAAAGTTTCCTGTGACTTGGCATACTATGGACAAACAGGAAGATCAGTTAACATTCACCTGGAAGAACATAAAAAATACATTCTCTACTATTACTATGGCAAGTCAGGACTGGCAGACCATGCTTTGGACACTCCTTCACACAGGATTAGATGGAAGAAAATGAATGTGCTAGTTAGGAGTTGTTACAGATCTGAAAGATTATTTTTTGCATCAGCAATGGCTTTGAAGAATTCTCCTAACCTGAACAAGTATGGTTGCATTAATTTGCCAAAAATTTGGGAAACTGTCATCCTAAGAGCAACTCCCACATAGCTGTAATGATTCCCCCCCCCCACAAACATTGGATAGCACCATAAATAGGACTAGATCGTTTGTACACTGTAATTTTATTGTTTTACTTACTCACTGTCACATGTACAAGTGTGTTGTGCTCTGATGATGCTGATTTAAAATTCAGCAAAATATAAGCAATTGATAAAACATCTTTTGATTAAATTGTTTGGTGTTGTTAATACCATTAAAGAATTAAGTCACGAATAACTGTTAACACCTAAACTTATCTGTTAGATTTATAGATACTCTATATGAATTTTTATACAAATACTACAATTTATAAAATTAAATTCTTTTAAAAAAGTTTAATTTTTTTTAAACGCTTTACATACGCTGTAGTGAACCTTACTTCATTGTCTATGTTTACATTTTGTCCCACAGGTTCTTAATAGTATGTTAACGGCCACAGAGCAATGGAAAGAGTGCACTCTTATTTTATTCTTACTTCATGTAACTTGATTCTTTGTTTATTTTCATTCTGATATGATGAGATACTTATCACAACATATGGAACACTGAGGTTGGAATTACACCAGGTATACCTGTGAAATAAATTTGGAAAACTTTGGTAGGTTTGTCTTTATATCTTCATGTAATTTATTTATTTTTTGCTTTCCTTTTCAGGACTTGGTTATAACATAACCAGTCCTGAAAATACTTCAAGCGCAACCTTTGTTTGCTTACACTGGGATAAAGGATTAAACCAAGTATATAATTTCTTGGTATCTTTAGTTTATAGTATAACCTAGTGAAAAAAAACTTCCAACAACTTTCTCTAATCTTTCTCCAAATAATTTAATAATAAGGTGCGACACCTTTTGGCAACTCGTATATGAAAGTATGACTTTTGCATTACTTCAACTTTAATATCACCTATGGGTCTAGTTCCAACTGAAGAGACTGCAATAATGGTTGAAACTGGTCTGTGTAGTGACCATTCCCATAATGTATAGCATTATATCACCTATGGATCTAGTTCCAACCGAAGAAACTGCAATAATGGTTGGACCTGGTCTGGGTAGTGACCCTTCCCATAATGTATAGCATTATATATGTCTGCAAGGAGATGTGCTTGCATAATGGGATACTAAGGCAAGTGATGTGAAGTCTTAGCTTCTTTATACAAGTTGCCCCAGTCCTGAAAATATTTCAGGTGCAAATTTTGTTTGCTTACACTTGGATAAAGGATTAAACCAAGTATATAATTTCTTGGTATCTTTAGTTTATAGTATAACCTAGTGAAAAAAAACTTCCAACAACTTTCTCTAATCTTTCTCCAAATAATTTAATAATAAGGTGCGACACCTTTTGGCAACTCGTATATGAAAGTATGACTTTTGCATTACTTCAACTTTAATATCACCTATGGGTCTAGTTCCAACTGAAGAGACTGCAATAATGGTTGAAACTGGTCTGTGTAGTGACCATTCCCATAATGTATAGCATTATATCACCTATGGATCTAGTTCCAACCGAAGAAACTGCAATAATGGTTGGACCTGGTATGGGTAGTGACCCTTCCCATAATGTATAGCATTATACATGTCTGCAAGGAGATGTGCTTGCATAATGGGATACTAAGGCAAGTGATGTGAAGTCTTAGCTTCTTTATACAAGTTGCCCCAGTCCTGAAAATATTTCAGGTGCAAATTTTGTTTGCTTACACTTGGATAAAGGATTAAACCAAGTATGTAATTTTTTGTTATCTTTATTTTATGTACAATTGCAGTGAATGGAAAAGCCTCTCATTGGCTAAAATGAAAAGAGGATTAGAAATAGATATAGATCACTATTTAGAAAGGTTTCCACCAAATTGGTTACAAAAAAAAATAAAGAACGAAACTAGAGAAACAAAATCTAATTACAAATTAAGGCTGCTCAATGATTTAAGTATAAGAAATTTATACCAACAGATGATTAATAGCTATTTAGAAAAAAATACAAGACATTAAGAAAGAATGGAACAATATGAAAGAAATTACATCAGCAGCACATGAAAGTCCAAGGAGACCAAAAATACCATAAAAATAAAAAAATTACATATGGAGCAGTGAAATAAAAACAATTGAAAATAAAAAAACTAGCCTTTAAAAAATGGTTAAGTAGGAAAAAAAAGATGACAGTGAATACAAAAAAAGATGAGCAATAGGCAAATGAGAAACCAGAAAGATGGAAAAAATTTGTATCATATCTAAAAAACAATAAGTACAAAATAAGACCATGCATATAAAATAGTAAAACACATGAATGTATTGTTGTGTGTAGGTGGAGAATTAAATAGTAGGAGAGATGGAGATGCACATACAAAGAAGAGTGGAGTGCTCTCTCTCTCTCTCTCACAATGAATTCTTGGAAGTGTCGCACAATAATAATAAAGTAAAAAGGCTTATTAGTTGATATAATACAAAGAATAAATATACCTAACATTTTATTACAGTTAATATCAAGTATGTAATCAGTCAATATCATTATTATTATTATTATTACGGGTATCTCCATGGAGTCAGTAGACTCATCGCGGGAGACCCAAGCTAGCAAAACAATATCTGTCATATCTCTTCTTGAATTCATTTACAGATGAAGAGCTCACAACAAAGTCAGGCAATGAATTCCACTCATTCACCACCCTCCAGGCAAAAAACCTTGTTCTGACACCTTTGTTAACCACACTCTTCTTTAATTTCCAGAGATGACCTCTTGTTCTTCCATCACTATCACACAGCTGAAACATTTCCCCTGCATCAATCCTATAAAAACCTTTTAGTAATTTGAATGTTTCTATCATATCCCCTCTTCTTCGCCTATCAACCAATCTCTGCAATCCACAAGCTCTCAATCTATCAATGTAGGGAGCATTTTTTATATCACTCACCAACTTGGTCACTCTTCTCTGAACCCTCTCCACAGCCTCCTCATCTCCAAGGAATCCAGGTGACCAGACCTGAGCACAGTAATCCAAATGTGGAAGTATCAATGCTTTATAAAGGGGAATAATAACCTCTTTATCTCTGGATGTCAGTGTGTTCCTCAACAACCAAGTAATCCTATGTGCAATCTTGGACACCTTAGCAATGTGTCCTCTGAACTTCATCTCCTTATCTACCAATACCCCTAAGTCCCTAGCCTCGTCAATCTCTTGGAGTACCTTTCCATCTATGTAGTACACAGCTGGTAATCTTTTAATCCCAAAATGCAAGACTTTACACTTTTCCACATTGAACTGACATCCATTTTCTTTTGCCCATTTTACCAGCTTATTTAAATCCTCCTGCAAACTTTCAACATCAGCTTGATTTTTTATTGCACTACACAACTTTGCATCATCAGCAAACAACTGAATATCTCCCTTTAAGCCGTTTCCTATATCATTTATATACAAATTAAACAACATTGGCCCAAGCACAGAGCCCTGAGGCACACCACTGGTCACCTGCCTCATTCTGGACTCGGCTCCTCCATACACCACCTTATGGTATCTCTCCCTGAGCCATTCTCCTATCCATATCACCAATTTAATATCCATTCCCATCTGCTCCAATTTGCGTAACAGTGTTCTATGGGGTATCCTGTCAAAAGCCTTAGCAAAATCCAGAAGTACCACTGTGTAGCCAGTTCCTTTGTCCAACTCTGATGTTATTCTATTATGGATAGTTAATAGATTGCTAAGGCAGGATCTACCTTTAACAAAACCATGTTGGCCTCTATAGAGTATCATATCCTGATCCACCCATTCTTGAATTTTGTCTTTAACCAACTTTTCCAATACTTTTACCACTACTCCTGAGATGGTGATTGGTCTGTAATTCAATACTGCAGTTTTAGAGCCACCCTTATGCAAAGGAACCACTTTGCCTAACTTCCACTCCCTAGGGACCATACCAGAGTTCAAACTTAAATTAAATATCCAGGTAAGAGGGGTTGACAATTCATTTGCACATTCACGCAACACCCGAGCTGATATTCCATCTAAGCCTACCGCAGTGTTTGCATTTAAGTTTCGCAATATATTTAATACCTCTGATTCTTTAGCTTCAATTCTCACATTAGGTATTGCTATAGGTATAGAGATATCCTCACTTGGGTGATAGACTTTTGAGAAGTGATCACTCAGTAACTCGACTATTACATCTGATTTTGTCACCTCAATACCATCAGCACCCACTAAGGTTATCCTTCCGAAGTCATTCTTCTTCTTACTTGCCACATAGCGGAAGAACTCTTTGGGATTACCCTTGATCTCTTTGGCTAAGGTCTTCTCATAATCTGATTTAGCTTTTCTTACTATGCTGGTAACCTTCCTAGCTTGAGCCTTGTACTGCTCATGGGTGTCCTGATCGCCCTTCTCCTTGTAAATTCTCCATAACATTTTCTTTTTTTGTAGTTCAAGCTTGATACTACTGCTCATCCATCTAATGCCTGCCTTGTTTGACCTCCTGACCATGGGGACACAATCTGATATTGCTTTCCTCAGATACCCGCTGATTTTATCCCAAGCACTGCTAACATCTTTCCTTTGCAATATGTTCTGCCATGGGATGGTTGCAAGCTCACTCCGAAGCTTGTTATAATTGCCTAACCTGTAGTTTGGTACATACCCCTTCTTAATAGCAAAATCCACAGATTTTGCAACCTCCCAAGTCAATACCACATGATCGCTTTCACCAACTGGAGGTAACGAGGTCACCTTACTTATGCATATAACCTCTGAACCAATAACCAGGTCCAACACTCTCACACCACGTGTCCCTTCAGTTACGTGCTGTTTCAAGTAATTATCTCGTAGCAGATGTATGAACTCCATTTCCTTTTTGCTACGTGATATTTCCTCCTTCCAATTGATATCACCATAATTAAAATCCCCCATAATAATCACTAAGCCTTCACTCATTGCACTAAGTTGCTGATGCATGAATTCAATATCTCCCCCTGTACTCCCTGGCCTATAGCAGCATCCAACTGTATATTTGGTTGCGTTGGTCACTATTTCGCACCAGACTGCCTCAAATGAACTCTCATTCACATGTCTATCATCATGATATACTACTTTCTTTGGCTGCAACACATCAGCTATCATCAACAGTACTCCTCCTCCTGTTCTATCTTCTCTATCCTCCCTGAAAATACT
The DNA here is from genome assembly GCF_054136105.1 of Typopeltis vanoorti. NCBI lineage: Eukaryota > Metazoa > Arthropoda > Arachnida > Uropygi > Thelyphonidae > Typopeltis > Typopeltis vanoorti. Next base: position 141,399,580 of record NC_143551.1, on the reverse strand, counting down.
GTACCCATCACATTCAATTCCAGTGACCACATCTTCTGCTGACAGCCAAGTTTCACTAATGCCTACAACTTTTGGTGAGATTTCACTGACTAATGCCAAAAATTCTTCTCTCTTATTTCTAATGCTTCTAGCATTGGTATACAAAAATTGCAGATTCCCTCTAGATCTTGTACCGGCTTTAGAACTCATATATAAGTCACTAACTACCGTAGTCCTATGCCGATTTTTTCCCCCTCTCTTCTGCAATTTATTCTGCCTATAAGGATCAATAAATACACAATCAGTGCTAAAGTTTCTCTCTCTTACACTCAACCTTTTCAATATTAGTTTCCCTGCCCAATAACTTCAACCTGTTCAGAAAACAATAACTTCTTCAATCTCTTATGTCCTTCCATGTTAAGATGCAGTCCATCTCTAGCATACAACTGCCTTTTTCCTTCAAACACACTCCAAACATCAACAAACTCCAGACCTCTTTTTCTGCACATTCTTGCAATCATATCATTCATTATCATTGCTCGTCTACTTAACTCGTAATTGTCAAAACGAGGCAGCACACACACTATTCTCCCATTGACACTTTTCCTCTTCACAATATCTAATAATGTTCTTAAATCTTTTCCTACCCGATTTATACTACCTCTCAGGTCATTCGTACCCACCATAACTATCATCTTGTCTGTTTCATGCCCTCTCTTTATTGCTAAAGCCACTCTTTCTATTGTACCATCAGCCAAGCACTCCTCATGCATACCACTCTCCATACCCTTAATCATAGAATCACCATATATTTTACCACTATTAACTTCATTCAAGTTCACACTCATGGACTCATTCTCTACACTATTCAGCATGACTCTCCCAGCTTCATTACTCAACTCTCTATTACTTACCCCCCCACTCTCACTACATCTCATTTCTTCTTGGCTACTTGTGGTTTTATTATGTTGACTCCCAATCACTCCCATACTATTTATTACTGAATCATTCACCAAAGACTCACCCATATGTAATCCTGTTCTAGTTACTTCAGCTAAAGTAATCTCTATAGTCCTAATTTCTCTGTTTAACACATTAAACTCAGCTTTAACTTCCAGTATCTCCTTACCGATCACTTCCACTTCCTCATGAAGAAGATGAAGGTCATTTTTCATTTTCATAAACTCCTGCCGAAGTTCTTCCGCTACGGTCCCGATGTCAGCTTCCATTCCTAAACGCTCCAGCCTATCCCGACACTTCTCACATACGTCGACATTTTCTTTCTTTTCATTTTGCCAGACCGACCACAGATCCTTCACATTTTTCGGTGCATACATGTAGCAGTTTCCGCAACGCATCCATTGCGAAAAATCTAACGCTGAGCCAGCCTTTCGTGTAGTAGTAGAAGTCCTGCGCGCCGCTGACGTACGTTTCTTGTTGAACGCCATCTTTACACGTTGATATAGTGATACAAACGGCAGTGAAAACACAATATATACACCACAGTTCTAAACAATAATACCACTGAAGGACACTTGTTTCTAACCGATGCACAATTTTAGCACAATTTGTGACAAAAAGCCACACTATATTTAACTTTAAAAACACGTTTTCTAGACTAGCTAAACTCGACCGCCACATTTACCAAGGACACTAGCGCCACCAAGGCAAAACACACACACACACAGTGGAACACTTTAAATAACCCAGGTATAGAAATTTCCTAGAATAAAATAAATACATTATTTCCGATGATCAGGTAATAATATCTGTAAGGAAGACAATTTACAGAGAGCAATATATAATTTAAACAATGTAGGACATTTTGGAATGGAAATATCTATAGATATTCTAAATATTTATCCGAAACAAGACAAAGGAGATGAGGGATAAATGTTTCTTAGATTGACTACAAAGATATTGGAGACAGGACATGGCCTAGAGACTGGAAGAAGTCTGTTTTCATACCACCACACGAGAAGGGAGATATGAAAGATTGCAAGACTTTATTAAAGATCATTTTAAATAGAACTGAGGCAAAAGTTGAGGCAGAGATACCAGAGAAACAAGCAGGTTTTAGGATAGGCAAGGGAACCAGAGATTAAATCCTTTGCCTTAGGATCACTGAAAGTATAAAGAATTTAGATTCCCTATGGTAACATGTTTAATAAACTACTCTAAAGCTTTTGACTGTGTTTAGCATAGGAAACCGTGAAAAATAATGAAAATAAGCTAGACGCCACAATAAGAACATGTGTTAGATTAACTGATTGGCTTCAGGTCAACATGATTGCCTACTTTCTCCTCACTTGTTTAGTATCTTTGCTGAGGACATCATGCGTGTGGCATTGGATGAGCTTAACACAGGAATTAGTATAGGTGGCAGATTGATCAATAATCTGAGGTATGCTGATGATACAGTACTCCTTTGTAATGACAAGTAAGAATTAGGACAAATCTTGACAAAGTTAATGAGATCAGTAAGAGGACCTTGAACTCAATCCTGGCAAGAAATACAGTTTTCAAAGGAAATATAGACAGGTAAGCTCCTGAGAAACAAGTGTACCTTAATGCAGAAAGAATTGAGGAAGTCAACAAGTACCTGGGATCTGTTGTTATTATTATTTGTCACCTCCAGGGAGTCCAAAGCCTCATTGAGAGAGGGCATCTCTCTACAACTCTGCTTCCACCATTCACAATCCACCAAATGACCGCAACTACACTAACGGCATCTACTGCCAGCACTAGTATTTCCATAAACAATCACAAACATCCATGCCCACAGCAGGATTCGAACCCGCAGCTTCCTGACTGGAGAGCAGACACACTATTGCTGTTCAGAAGACATTAGAAGAAGAAGACTAGGAATGACTAAAACAACAATCAGTGACCTGTCTAAAATCCAGATAGATGAATCCATCTCCATAGGAACAAAGTTGAGAATTCCGGATGTGGTTGTTTATCCAACAACTTATGCATGTGAGACTTGCAACCTAAAGTCTATTAAGAAAAGAATAGCCACTTTTGAGATGTAGTGGATGAGTGCTAGAAAGAATTGATAGAACTTTAAGGCCCCTTAAAGCTATTGACAGAACAAAGCTGAAATACTCTGGACACATTGAAAGGACAGGAGGAGGACATCTCAAACCAGTAATAAGAGAGTTGTAAATAAAGTAGTGGCAACATGTGCACAAAATGTAGAATAGTTTATCAAGTCTATACAATTACATCCCTTCAGTGTAATCTCCTGTCATGTTCTGGACCAGTTTCTAAATTTGTGGGAGCTGCTGAATACCATCAGCAGAGCGTTAGCCGTTGATATCAATGATAGTGCAACCTATTGCTAAAGAATCTCTTGCACATCATGAAACCACAGATCTCTGAGAGTTCTTTCATTTTGAGGAACAAGGATTCATAACTGGTGACTACGGAAGATGTTCCAATACTTCCCATTGCCACCTGTCCAACATCTCTATCACCAACTGCAACACATGACATTGTGCATTGTCATGCAACGAACACTGTGGAGAATCTGTGGGTGGAAAAAAAAAAGTAGTCACTTTCTCCTTAAAGCCAGATGCAAATGGTACTCCAGAAATCATCAATAGTACTGTACATTAACAGTTTGCTCTCAGCATGAGGAAGAATGACACCATGAATGTCCCAAGCAGCTATCAGCATGACTAACTTTGCTGGATTCCTGGCAAAGTTTTTTTTTGGATGGGATGATCCCTTCAATTCAGGCTCATAAGTCCTTGCCCAAGTTTCATCAATGCTATGATATGATTCAGGAATGCATCCTCTTCATTTTCATATCATTCCAGACAGAGGCCATCAACCAGTACTGTTTTTGGATCTCAGTCAAGCAATGTGGAGCCCAACGAGCTGAAATTTTTCACAAAGAATCTATCTTTTAGGATGTGCCAAACATTTTGTATTTTATCCAAGTTTCTGGGCAAACTAGCATAAGTCCATCACCAATCAACTGTAAAGAGTCCCTGAACAAGGACTCTTTATCTTCATCTGAAATGGCTGGTTATTCTGCACAGAGATTACCATCCTGGTGATCTTGCCCCACACAAAATGCGCTGACCCATCTTGCAACAGTCCAGCATAGTACAGAACTATCGCCACAGGCTTCCCCAAAGCCATGATAACAGTCGCTTGCAGTTTTACCTCATGCAACTTGAACTCTGGCCCAGGATCATTGTTCTACTCTTGTGAACATACTTTAGGATGTTGTACACTGATACGCTAGCTTTAACCACTTCTCCACACAAGGATACTTGTTAGAATGGGCTGTGTTTGCCTTGTGAACATGTACAATTCACACAACTAGCACCTCTGTCAAGAGTAACATTTGAGTTATCAACTACATCTTCTGAAAGTGTTGCCATTACTTTATTTACAACCCTTGTAGAAGGTAAAATTCCTGGAAAAAGAAGAAAGGGTAGAGCCTCAATGGATGGTGTCTGGAGTGACTGATCTTCAGAGAGTTGAAGCCTCCAGAAAGGCATACAACAGGAGCACCTGGAGAGGTCTGGTGTAGCACATCACTGAGGACTGGAGGAGACTATACAGCATCTGATGATACCCAATGAATAATAGATGGATGGACAAATTCAATCATAATAAGCATCCACATTGTAAATATTTACCTGGAAAGGTGTGGGGGGGAGGTATGGCATATTTCAGCAGGACAAGAAGAGTAAATGCACAGTGGTGGATTGAGTTGTGTCTTCTTAGAGTAGAGTGAAATTGGGGTAAAAGGCACTAACTGTTTGAAGCATATGGTGTGAAGTGGAAGTAAACAGGAGAGAATATTTAGTACAATGTTGCTATAGGCCAGGGACCACAGAGGAATAAGAGCAGATGTTTAAATAGTTAAGTCTGGAAAGTGCAAAATAAGTGATCATCATGGGCAATTTTAACTATAGCCATACAAACCAGGAGAGAAATAGCATACAGCTGTAAGGGAAGAGAATTTCCAGACTTTTTGGATTTGGTCCTAGCATCAGGTGATCAGATTGTAACTGAGATGTCATCCTTTCCCCTGATTGGATGAGAGAGTGATTGTGTAGTCTGACTTGGAGGATGAACAGACATCAGGTATCAAAGAGACTGTGTACAACATTGGGCAGATGAGGGTAATTTTATCTAAGAGGGTCACAGAGCACAGATCTGTTAAAGAGCAAACTTGTTTCAGTAATTTGCTCACCTTCCATAAGAAAGTTACAAGAGCTGTTGACAAATGAAAACCATGTACTGCCTTTTTTTTGGATTTTACAAAAGGCACCTGACATGCTGATATTTATATTACAACATATGGGTTTTGATATTAAGCTAGTGAAATAGACTGGCCATCTGACAGATTCCAAAGATATTATATACAAGGAAGAAGTGCCAAGGAAGCAGAAGGACACAGAAGTTGGCTCAGTATGGGACATCTACTGTTTAACCTCCTTATGTCAATAACATTGTTAACGGTTTGCATGGGGGTATTTAGTTGTTTGCAGATGATGCAAAGCTGAGAAGGATTATTGATAATGGTGTTGATGTGGTGGCTCTTCAAAAGGATTGGGATAAGTGACTAAGTTCATGCATGTTCCATTCAGTAAAGGCTACATGGTGAACTACAAAGCAGGAAATTATGACCAACTGAGGAGGTATACTGAGTTCAGTGGAATGGGATCAGTTGCTGGATGAGAAAAATATTGACAGTCCATAGGAAGCATTTAAACAATGCTTAAATGATGCAATATCAGAATTGTGAGTATGGGAAAATGGATGTCAGTAAATGTAGTCTTAAGAAATTTATTCATAAGAATTTTTTTCGTCTGGAAAAAATTTCTTATGAATAATTCCACAAATCTTGAAAATCTACTGAATCCCTACAACCTCAAAATCATGCAAACCACTCAATATGTAAGAGGCAATCTTTCCTCTATACTGACTTTAAATTATTTCTGAAGCTGATTTGCCAGTTTACTGACTGTTCCATTTTCATAATTTTGATGAGGCACTCACTCCAACATCATCCATGTGAGAATTTATGAAGTTATTCAACAATGCACTTGTGCCTGTTTGAAAGAGCCCACTTGGGCAGTTGAAAGGATTATTTTGAGCAATTTCTATTTATAATTTGCCTGTAAAAAAAATTTGCCTCATTATTTAATATTCACATGTGAATTACTTCAAATAAAGCCTACTTTTAATAAATGCATTTTCAGAAAATAGCATGATTACAGTAAACAGATTAATAAATAATAATAAAAAAAAATTACTTACCGTAATCTGACATTAGCACCTGTGTAAGACTCATACGGTTTCTCTACATTCATAAATTCAAAACTATAAGTAGTATTTTGCATGAGATCTCCAGGTCGTGCTAAATCTTTAACTAGAGATGAGAATTCATGGTGATTTCCTTTGTCATAGTACAACTCTAGTATTGAAAAAAAAAAAAAAAAAAAAAATCAAATATGGCATGTGAAAGCATTTCGAATCTATTAAAAAAAAAAAAAATTAATACATCTGAGATAAATACTTCAATATATGAAATAACAAAGAAAGATATGCATTCACCAGATTTGGAAAAAATCTGGTGAATGCACATATTTCCAAATATCTTTTACCTGTAACAACATCCATATAGATATTCTCTCTTCCTTTCTCTTGAAAAATTTTAATGTGAACATATATATGGTAAAATAGTGATCAATACAGTGATCTCACTATGAACAAGCATATCAACTGATGCTTGGAACAGCAATGCAATCTAACCAGAGATTCAATTAATAAATGTGTTTTCCAGCACATGACTGGAAATATGCACTGGTTTTGGATACATTTTTGGCCAGTTTCATTTTTGGTGATCAGTAGTAACTGGCTTACAAAGATAATATGAATCTTCAACATTAAAATAGTCATTCTTGTCCAGTTTTGATTTGTGATAGGTTTCAGTGACTTCAATGAATCTTCAGAAAAAGCAAGTATTCCTATAGATCACTGGGTCAAATTTACATTATTATTATGGACAGCTCCAAGGAGTCCTTAGGCTCATCGAGGGAGGCCCAAGATCATGTCAAGAACTATTCAACATTCACACAGTATCTATCATACTTCACCTTGAACTCATTTACAGTCAAGGCACACCCACAACAGACTCTGGCAGATTATTCCACTCATTTACCACTCTCCAAGTAAAAAACCTAGCTCTAACACCCTTGCTAACCACACTCTTACCAAGCTTCCATGGATGGCCCTAGTCCTCCCACTACTAGTCCTATTCTTAAAAATATCTTCTGAATTAATCTTATAGAAACCCTTCAGTAATTTGAATGTCTCAATCATCACCCCTTTTTCGCTTGTCAACCAATTTCTGCAGCCCACAAATCTTCAACCTGTTCTCATAAAGTTCATTCCATAGTCCTGCTATTATCTTGGTCACTCGTATCTGGATCCTCTCCACCTCCTCCCCATTGAGAAGAAACTCTTATCAAGGCTCGATACAGACGAATAATAACCTGTTTGTCTCTGCTTGTTAAAGTATTTTTCAGCAACCAAGTGATTTGATGAGCTGATTTAGCCACTTTTGCAATGTGCCCTAAACTTCAACTCCCTATCCACCAACACTCCCAAATCCCTAGCCTCATCAATCTCCTGGAGTACAGATTCACCAATGTGATATCCTGCTGCTAATCTATTCACCCCCAAAATGCATAACCTTACACTTTGCCACATTAAATTGACATCCATTTTCCTTAGCCCAGTCCTCCAAACTATCCAAATCATCTTGCAAAATTTTGACATCCTGTGCACTCACTATTGCTCTACCCAATTTTGCATCATCAGAAAACAAGTGAACACTTCCTCTCAGATCCTTTCCTATATCGTTAACACGTTCACTGCCACGCTACTTCGGCATAGTCTGTTCCCGTACGTCGAGTAATTTCACTTCTTCAAGGTCAGTACGGTAATCTCGTTGCCCGCAGTAAGCGTGATACAAGTATACTCGTAGTTGGCTTGTGCAGAGCATATACTATCTATGAGAATACACAGTTTTGATGCTAGCTCCACAAGCCAAGCATTTTCTCTTCTTCAAGGTCAGTACAGTAATCTCGTTGCCAGCAGTAAGCGTCATACGAGTATACTCCTAGCTGGCTTGTGTAGCTGGTTTACCAACTACGAGTATACTCGTAGTTGACAGCGAACATGTTAATGAACAAATTGAAAAGTAGTGGTCCAAGAACAGAACCCTGCAGCACACCACTAGTCACAAGCAGTCTTTTGGACTCTATTCCTGAATAAACCACTCTCTGATATCTCTCCATCAACCACCCTCCTATCCATCTCACCAACCCTATATCCATCCCCATATGCTGCAGTTTACTAATTAGAATTCCATGTGGTATCCTGTCAAAGGCCTTAGCAAGGTCCAGTAGAATCACTGTAAACCCATTACCCTTACCCAGTTCAGCGGTCACTGTGTTATAAAACGTGAGCAAGTTACTAAGGCATGATCTACCCTTCACAAAACCATGTTTTCCCCCATACAGTATCCCATGTTCATCTATTCAATCCTGTATTTTTTCTTAACTATTTTCTCCAAGACCTTTACAACAATTCCTGATATGCTGATCCGCTGGTAATTTTCAACAGCAGTCTTGGAACCTCCTTTATGCAGTGGAACTATTTCCCCTTCTTTCCATCCCCTTGGGACTAACCCAGACCCGAGACTCAAATTAAACAAAATGGTCAAAGGCACTGACAATTCTTTAGCCGCTTCTCATACGACATGAGCTGGTATACCATCCAATCCCGCAGATGAATTGACATTGAGGTTTTGTAATAGACTATTCACCTCCACTTCATTCACCACAATTCCCGTATAAGCTGTTGGTTCTTCCATTTCTGCAACGTCACCACCAGCATGATATACTCTTGCAAAGTGCTCACTCAGTAATTCTACTATATCAACTGATTCAGTTACCTCCCTATCATCGGCATTCTTTAAAATCATTCTGCCATATACATTTTTTTCTTTTACTTGCAACATATCGAAAAAAACTTTTTGGGATTCTCTTTAGCCTGCATGGCTAATGTTCTTTCATAATCCGCTTTTGCTTTTCTTACTACACTTGTTACCCTTCTGGTCTGGGCTTTATACCATTCACGTGCCTGCAGGTCACCTTTCTCCTTAAATTCCCTCCACAGTTGTTTCTTTTTTTTGCAGCTCAAGCTTAATGGTGTTATTCATCCATTTAATCCCTACTTGATTTATTATTTGGACTCTAGGTATACAGTCAGCCATTGCCTCCTGAAAACACTTCTTAACCACCTCCCATGCACTAGCAACATCCAACTGCCCTTGCAGTTTTACATGCCATGGTACTGAGCCAATCAAACTCCTAAGCTTGTCATACTTACCAGCCTGATAATTCCACATGTACCCTGTCTTATTGTAAATTCCACACCTTTAGCCACCTCCCAAGTTAAGATCCTATGATCACTCTCACCAATTGGTGAGAATGTGGTCATATTCTTTACAGTCAGATCCTCAGATGCAATTACTAGGTCTAGGTCAAACACTCTCTTACCCCTAGTATTTTCCATTACATGCTGTCGCAGATAGTTATCCCTTAATAACTGCATAAAATCCAATTCCTTCCTCCCTCCAATCAATGCTACCATAGTTGAAATCTCCCATAATAATTACCCTCCTTCCACTCATTTCTTCTATTTGCTTATGCATACTATCTCCACCATCTTTTCCATTACCTGGTCTATAGCAGCACCCAATTGTATATTTTGTTCTGCTAGCCTCAATCTCATACCAAATGGCCTCAAATATGCTCTTTTCTCTATCCTGCAATTCAACTTCTATTCTCCTTAGCTGCAGCTCATCAGCTATCATCAGTAATACTCCCCCTCCCATTTTATTCTCCCTGTCATTCCTGAACACACTATACCCATCACATTCAATCCCACTAGCTATATCATCTTCAGTCAGCCACATTTCACTAATGCCAATAACCTGTGGTCTGGAAGTGCCAACCAAGCCCAAAAATTCTTCCTTCTTGTTCCTAATACTCCTAGCATTAGTATACATGAATTGCAGACCTCCGTTGGCCCCATTCCTACCTTGATGCCTTATACTAACTATTCCATTCTGATTTGTTGTCCTTATTCGCTCGGGCATATTATACTCATTCATACAATCAACTGCCTCCCTAAGGTCTGCATATCTACTTCCCCCGTCCCTTAATAAATCTAGTTTCCCTGATTCTGCACATCCACTTCATTCAACAACACTTATTCAAGTCTCCTTACACCATATCCATTCAAATGCAAACCGTCCATCTTATATAGATCCTTTTGCCCATCGAACTCACTCCACACGTCCACAAATTCCACACCACTCATCATGCATAACCCACGCATAAAGTCATTTGCAATTATGGCCCTCCTTCTAAACTCTTCACTGTCATACCGCAGAAAAAGACTAATCATCCTAACTCTCTCACTATTTTCTTTTGCTACCTCAAACAATTCATTCAGGTCCTCTATCATTTCCATTTTATCTCCTTTCAAATCATTCGTACCTGCCACAACTATCATTTCTTTCACTCTTTGCTTTTGCTCCCTAATAGACTCACTTACGTCCTTAATGATCGCACCAGGTTGGTATGATTTTGTCAAATTCTCTACTATCACACCTCGTACTAATGAATCTCCATACAGCAATCGCTCCTTCATTTTGTTTACGTTCACAATCGTACTCTTATTTTTCCTATCATACTTTTTTTAATTGGCTGGTACACTCGGTAGACATTTGTGCATACGCTCCAGTGGCGGCTTTGCTCTATGTATCACTCCGCTCAACAGCGCAATCTCACTCATTGCATCTATCTCATTTTTTTTACTATCTGTTAAACCATTAATTTGCTCTGTATTAATACCTTCATTCACACCTTCTACATTCACGCCCTCACAGCTCTCTGGTACAACCTCGCAATTTCTGATCATATCGTTATTTTCTACATTCTGAAATTTGACAAAAAATATCACACTCACGACCTGAAACACACTTTAATTCCTCATTTTCCTTACATTTTCTGCATACATTCACTCCACTATCATCATCTAACCATATTCCAACTGCTCTCCACAACGAATACATTTCGCAGATAGTACACTGAATAATCTCCTTTATGTTACCGTTATTGAACAAAGATGGCGAACCATTATTACTAACCTCCATTTTTCTTCTTACCAGAGCCATGTGCTATCGTATCTTAGCAAATTAATAATTGAAACAACACCAACAGACACACTAAGATACGAAAAGCAAACAAAACTACGTAATATTCATGCAAAATTGTCAATGATAACTTAAAATAACACTTATCTTATCAGGAGCTCTCAACAAACACTACTGTGAACAAGTGTTATATGGCATACACTGAAAGTGAACTACAACAGCATTTTACATTTTGTTAGTTCAACACTAAAATAAGTGGAAATAAACAAATGTAAAAGACAGTGGCACACAATTGCAGCAAATGTGTGAGTGTTGAAGTTACGAAGTGATGTTTTGGCATTTGAATTGTTTCTTTTATTAACTTTTCTTTTTAAACCTTTTTAGAAAATTTTCAAAATTTGGAACAATTAAAAATGTCAAGCCTCAGATCATCTCATTGAATTATAATTATTCATCTTATATTGAAAAACAGTGATCCTTTTAGATTGTAAATTTTCTAAAGTGAGCATTTAAAAGCAAAACTAAGGAATTTAAAAAAAATGAAAGTAAAAAAAAAGTTTTTTTTTAATGATAAACATTCCAAAGAGGAACATTTTTCATTAAAGTTTTTCAATCCAGGTTAATTACTGGACTGAAGCTACTGTTTTTATTAAAAATATAAAATGACTTTTTTTACAATTTAAAGAAATAAATTACTCAGATTTGTTGCAGTTAAGTGAAAATAAAAAACAAGAACACGAAAACAGAAACTTCCTTTTACATATAACAAGATACAGAAAATATAATGCTAATTTTTCTTGAATCACTCAGTGCAGCCTATGAAGTCAATTTAACTTTGAATATGGCCCCAGTAAAGTAAAAGATTGGACACCACTGCTTCAGATAATCCTTAAATCTGTTTGTAAAAGGCAAAGTCAGTATATTCAAATTTATTAAAGAAAATCCAACTTATTTATTCGCTAGGCTGGATTTAACCAGCCTAGCGAACTCAAAACATTGAGTTCGTTAGGCTGGATTCATTTAACTGAATTCAATATCCTCAGAGCAGCACTTAAGATTAAACACCATGCAAAATTACTGGAAACAATTTAAAACAGTAAGAGAGAGAGAAAGTCTTAGCAAGTGCTCCCCAGGGCTTGATATAGCAAGCAGCCTATGCCACTCTTAAAAATTAGAGTTCTAAATTTTGGATATATCAATGCACCTTACTTGTTGAGATCAGGGAAGTGATTCAAAAAATTCCAGTACTGACTAGAAAAATAGCTTTTCTTTCTGTTGTTATTATGGTAATCTTATCCACAAGAGACTGCCCAAATTCTCTCCCTTTTCTACTAAGAACTTTTTAGTTGAGTATTTGGTATGTTTTCTCTCAGTTAACTATCCACAGAACTAATATATCTATACAATAATACATTAGTCCTGTGGATGGACAGAAAAATTAAGAAAAAGAGGAAACATTATATTGAACTTAAATCTTTAATACCTGTAGACTGTACTCTTCAAGAAATTATATAAGACAGAAGACTGTTTCAAAAGACAGCAACAGAAGGAATAAATGAAGAGGAAGACAAATTTGGTTCTGCAAATTAGAAGCTAAACCATGAAAGGATTTTGAACAGCTACTACATGTTTTAACAGATGTAAAGGAGTGGAGAAATTGAGTCAATTCTGAGGAACAGAAAACCATAGAAATATTTATTGAAAAATAGATTGCAGAAACTAAAAGCATATGTAAGTGTGAATTAAAGAGATGGGAGATTAATTAACTCCTCTCTTCCATACTGAGTCAAATATTCTTGATTACTGTTATTAGACACACATTCACAAGAAAATTTTTTCCTATTGCAAATATTTCGACCAGAAAATAACTGGTCATCATCAGTATATTGGCATAATTACAAGGTGAAGCTAGAAAAAAGAATGTTAATCCTATTTACAGAGCTAATCTGTATATTAGAATTCCACTTGCGATTGTTACAAATTAAAAGATCACAATTCAAGTCAATTTTAATCACTAAATTTAAGTGATTAAAACAAAATTAAATTCAGATAATGAAATGAATATTATATCAGCATTAAAAAGGGGAGTGGAGGGGGAGGCACTATTGCGTGCCATTTATGAGGTTGAAACTACTGGCAACAGAGGCAGTCATGCACTGGATGAGACTCAGCAGAGCACATGTTATCTGTTCCTATTCCCAAGAGAGTTTGGGAATAGGAACAGATAACATGTGCTCTGCTGAGCAAAGATTTAAAGATGCCTACTTTTTGAGATGGATCTTTTATTAATATCACAACTACCATTAAAAACTTGGCTGCTCTTAAGAACATCACCCCAAATGCAAAAAAATAATCAATAATTTGTATATAGATAACATGTTTTGAGAGAAAGAATAACTGTTCAGATGCTGAGCAAGTGACATTTGTAATGTTTATGACCAAGAAAGATTCCAGTCTACAGGGTAATTCCCAAGAACAGAAATCTCATCTTATCAAGAGATATGGGTGTTATCAAAAGGCTGGAAGGAGTTCTGTTTTTGCAAGAAATAAAACAGAATGGAGTTTTTACTAGAATTGAAATTAACATCAACTTCATCCCACTGAATAGTAATTTCGAAATCAGAATTTAATGTCAGAGGCAATATTTCCTCTAATTTTTGCTTGTTCAAGTTCACACTAAAAAATTTTGTGCTTAAGTTTCTGCTTTCTATGTTTTACCATTCAGCGTGACATACAGGCATCACATCATCCACAGATGACCTAGGTACTGGTATGGGTATCATGCTTAGGAGCAACCACCACAATCTACTTAGATTCATCCTGACTGAATCCTCCGAATTCATTTATTCCCACTATGTGTTACTTTCAGCATGCATAAAAATAAACCGAACTATCAATTCCTAGGTTAAGGTCTTTCCCACTTCCATCAAAGACCTACAATGTAATTTTCATCTCTTCATTTTCCTTTGTCCCAAAATTCAAGTACAAAAGTTATCCTATTCTGGTGTTCTGAGTTGATATCAATAATTACTTTAATTCTTTTTTTTTTTTTTTTGATCACACATTCTCAACACTGCAGACAGAATTTCCAGCATTTATACCTAAGAATTTTATTTTCCTCAGCCATTCACTTTCAACAATCCCTACAAGTTCCACATCCACTGAAATACAACCATAATTTTATCATTCCACATCCATAATACTGAACATTATTTTTCCTATGTAATCTATCATTAAATCAGTCCTTTCTAACCTTAAATTCTTTCAACACAATCATCTATATCTTACAACATCAGCCACATGGTAAATTATATTAGGAAAGTATTCACTGCTCATTTTCAAAATCAATGAAACTGCACTACACCCATAATTACTAAAATTGGGTTACTACACTATTTCTCACACTGATATATACTATCACATCCTCTTTCATTCCTTGCCTGACATTTTCCTCATCCTTTTGAGCTCATATTTTACCTATTACATCTTTTGTAACTTTATAATCTATTATAAAGTTACCTTTATAATAGATTGCTGGCCTGGTTGGCCAAGTAGTTAGCATATCTGCTCTCCAGCCAAACGCTAAGAGTTCAAATCTTGGCGTAGGCATAGATGGCTGTGAAAATACTAGTGGTGATGGTGGCCAGAAGATGCCATTGGTGTGATGATGAGGTTTGCCATAGTTGGTGGATCGAGTGGTGGAGACAGAGAGTTGTAGAGTAGGTGCCCTCCCTCGATGAGTCTTTGCACTCCTTGGAGGTGTCACGTAGTAATAATAATCTACTTCACCACAGTGAGCACCTAATTCCATTAAAGTGAGGTTAATAGCAATTTTACAATTTTTTTCCATTTTTCTTGTTATCTAAATTGTTTACCTTGTGCAACAAAAATACAGTCAAATGAAAACTTTTTATTTAGTACATAAATGAGTAAAGATATCAGTTTGACATCGTGCAGAAATGCTTCTTTCTTGCTACTTAAGTGTGGAAGTTAGGAAACTGAGCTTTTATCCAGATGTAAAAACTTTAGTGACATTCATCTCAACCTGGATAATTTGAGCAGAAAGAATGTATGATAGTCCCATTGCACAAGGGTGATATTACACCAATATAATACACAACATGTGTATTATACTGGCAGGATTATGCTAGAAAAAACTGAGAGGGTCAGGGATAGGAAACTGAAATTCAGGGGCCATGCTACAAAGACTGCAAATACATCTCAGAGGATAACTGCAATGCTGAAATGAACATTAACAACTACAGTGGTACCTTGGATTGCGAGTGTTTCGCAAGACGAGCAAAAATTTTTAATAAATTTTAACTTGATAAACGAGCGACGTCTTGCAATACGAGTACTGTATTACCTATATGCTTTGTCTGCTGAGCGTCACGTGATCACAAGCCGCCTCGGGATTGTGGTTAATCGTCTCGCAAGTGTGGTCTCAATTGGGATACCATATTTGTATAGTCAACATTCATGCTTGCTTTGTGACCACGTGTGTGCGCGTAAAGCATTTTTTTATTTTGTGTCCAGATGTAGTGACTGTTCTTTATTAACTGTACTACGACAATGGCCCCAATGAAGAAACGGGTTGAAAAGGAAGGCGGTAAGAAGAAGGAGATGATCACGGTGGAAGTTAAGAAGGAAATCATCGGGAAGCACGAACAAGGTATGCAAGTGGCCGCCATCACAAGATTTTATAAGAAGTCTATGTCTAAGAAGTCTAGGGAGGTGTGTAAAATGTGGGAAACAGTGCAAAATTTTGTAGAAAAGCACCACCTGAGTAAGGCTGTGGAGTGCGAGCGATGAATCTGTTTAACGACAATGCAATGTCATATTTCCGTGAAATCCTCAAAAGGAGGCAAAAGCAAATGTCATTGGATAGGTTCCTTGTTAAAGTCACACAAAAAGAAAAAGAGTCAACAGATAGCAGTGATTCCATTAGTGACAATGAAAGTCATCCTATCCAATACAATTACTGTAATATGTAATTGTAATGTAATTAATAAATTCAATTACTTTATGTATTTTGTATTAATAATTTTTATATGAATATTTTTGAGTTTTGGAATGAATCATCTGAGTTTCTATTATTTCTTATGGGGAAATTCGCTTCGATATACGAGTGCTTTGGATTACGAGCACGTTTCCGGAACGAATTATACTTGCAAACCAAGGTACCACTATATAATGAAGTCATTTTGCCTTTTTACAAGGTTTTGACACAACCTTATCTGGAATACTCTGTGCAGATCTGATCTATGAGGTGATGCTGATACAGTGGTGAGGATGCAAAGGAGTGTAAAATATGATTTCGGGACTGTGGAACATAGATTATGAGTAGACTGAGAATTTGTAAACTGCAGACACCACTAGCAAACAAGAGAATGAAGGGTGATATAAGAGACCTACAAACTTCTGAAAGGGTCATATAGGATACCAGTAGATGGAATGTCCTTTTATGGAGGGTGGTGGAAGGAGGAGAATGAATGCAGTCAAAAGGGTGAGAGCTACATTCTTCTCTCAGAGTGGTGGATAACTGGAATGGCTTGCATATGGGGGTTGTGAGTGCAGATAGCGTGAATGAATTCAAGAAGGTAAGACATGAGGTGCAGGTGATGGGTGGCCTCCCTCGATCAGTGCCCCTGACTCTCTAGAGGTCTTTTAGCAATATTTCATTGTAGATGGATTTGGTCTTTATAAAAAGAAGAATCCCACATTTCTAAATTGAACTTGAGTTTTTTTGTTTTTTTTTTAAATATGTATTTCACTGTGTGTAGCCATTTTTGTCAAATATCTACTAGTTTTCTTAACTAAACCCTATATGCTTTAATATTTTCTTTTGAAATCTTATGTCAGAATAAGTTATTCCCCCAAGGATATGAACTAAATTCTCATATGATGTAAAAAAATAGCTAAGTGTTTGGCAGTAACTTTTTGAAATTCAATTTCTTATTATAATGAATAATTAACATCCATTTATTTTATATCAAGTAGGTAAAATATTCTCACACTCTGATAGTGATGAATAGGTTGAAGAAACCTCTGGATGTTACTTCAAACTATCCACCTAATAAAATTTAATTAAAATTGCAATTAATTATAATTCTTGTTCAAGTGTTTTTAAATAATGCAATACTAATGTAAGTAATGCAATTCACTTTTGAAGCTTTAAATTTCAAAGTTAATATTGTATGTTGCCTGCTTGATGTATAAAATAATTAGATAATTGTCACTCCCTTCTAAGTTTGGTTTAATAACAAGTTGAAATCTTGTGAGGCCTTATCAATGACACTTTGGGTATATGACAGGAGGTAAACCCAAGGCATCTCTCTCCTCTTTATATACTCAAATCTATGAAGCTATAAAAAGAAAATAAGTTTTAAGCAAAACAAACCACCACTTATTGCTTACCAATTACTCCCAAAAATTCTAGCTTTACACCTTGATGTTCAAGTTTTGTACCAGGTTTCTTCAACGTTATGTTTACCTGAAAGAATAAATTATAGAAAGAATAAAAAAAATCTTAAACCTTATTCAGTTATATGAAATTGCATAATTGAAATTTTATTATAAGATATTATATGAAATATGCTTATAATAAAAAAAAGTATTCACAATTAATTGGTTGAATTAACCATTATGCTACTGAATTTTGTAGTATCAGCAAACAACTGAATAAATATTCAGTTGTGTAATGATATTAATAATACAGGAGAGGCTTGGGTATTGGTGGTTATTCACAACAATAATTCACAATATAAACTCCAACAAAAAACAAAATTTATTCTGCTGGCTAATATTCTACTGGTTTTCTAACTGGAACTGTGGTGACAGCATAACCTAAGAATGACTGTCTCCCAGATCTTTGGAAAATTAACATAGCCATACTTTTTGAGGTTAGGCAAGTGCTTCGTAGCTGATGTCAATTAAAAAAAATCTCAGACCTGTAGTAATGTCTGTGTAGCACTAATATTCCTCTCATCTAGCAGAATGGCCTACCTCTATATACAAGTAGCCTAGTTATGAAGGTAATCCAAGTACAAACTTTGTTTGCACACACTTGGGTCAAGGATTAAACAAGAATATAATTTGTCAAGTATAATTTATTTTGTAACCAAGTTAATGGTCTACCTGTCTGGACTTGCCAGATGATTGCAGGTGTAGCACCCGTGTTCTCCAAAGTAGATGTTAATAGATCTCCTAGTTTATTCAAAGCAGGTCAAACTGTAGGCATAAGGAACACTCAGGAAATGCATTAACTCTTGATTTTGCTTATTATCTGGCTTCAGATAATAAGCAAAATATGAACAACTTCCTCATCCCCTTTTTTTTTTCTTTTTTTTAATAATGATAACCTCGCTCTTGAAAGGCTGGAAACCACTAGCATATTTGTAAGAAAAATGTTTCACTTGGTTATAAAGTAAAATCAATTTCAAAAAGAAATTATATTCTGGTTTAATCATTTTGTCTTCACTTCAATTGTCTCAGTGTTTTCATTTCTGTAGAGGTATTTAAATGTTTGATCTTAGATGTTTCAGCTTGTTTTAGATGCATAAGTTAAAACTGGCCTTATTATACTCTTGTATATACAATCAACCTTTGAACAACACAATTTTAACTACACGGTCCACTTATATGCTGATTTTTTTCAATGAATATATTGGAAATTTTTTTTCGAGATTTGTGACAATTTGAAAAACCCGAGTTTTTGGAGTTAGCCTAGAAATATCGAAAAATTAAGACAAAGTTAGGTATGTAATGAATGCATAAAATATATGTAGATACTAGTCTATTTTATCATTCACTACCATAAAATATACACAGATCTATTATAAAAAGTAAAATTTATCACAACTTATGCACACAGACACAGACAATATACAACGCCATTCACAGTCGAGTTATATGGCACAATGCACCTTGCCCATGGGGCTGTCTGTTGACTTCTTTCTAATCAGTGGACATTTCTATGTACATTCACTCATCCTCACAGTCATTCTTCAATGAAGATAGGTATTATCAAATGTTCTGTACATGGAGCTCATATGATCTGTTCTTTTAGATGAAATGAATAAAATTAAAACAATCCGATGTCTAATGGATACAATGAAACTACCATTCAAAAAATTATTGCTAATCACACGTCTGCCAGACTACAATCTGATGTGAAAAGAATTTCAATACCATAAATTAAAGGAACCTCAGACAAAGACCATGGATTCTCCACAAATTCAATCTATACACTTCCTTCAAAACCAGCTTGGAAACTGTTTTCCTTCTTACCATGTACAAAGGATACATTACACCTCCCTCTGCTCGTGTCATCCTTGCAATTTTGGACGAACTGGACGCTCTGCTTTGATTAGAATACAAGAATATAAAGACTATATCTTATCCCTTATTTCATCCATTAAAATATTGAACAACAGTGGCCTTTCTTCATTTCAAATTTTTTTTTGTTTCATTACTATAGCACCTTATTATTACCCAAGACCCCATGGAGTCAAAGACTCATCTGGGAGGTCCTTTTATTATACACAGCTCATCATAGCGTGCTTTAAACACACTCAAATTCTCTGCAGATGCCACACTCTCAGGCAAGGCACTCCAATCATTCACAACTCTACATGAAAAAAACCTGTTTCTCACTCCCCTACTCACACACTATTTATACAATTTCCAGGGATGACCTCTGGTTCTCCCCTGATCTCCCACTATTTTCTGTAGAACCTCTCCAGCATTGATCCTATAACAATCCCTTACTAACTTGTAGGTCTCTATCATATCTCCCCCTCTTCCTCCTGCCCACCAGACTCTACAAATTGCATCTTCTCAACCTTACCTCATGCTCAACATTCCAGAGGTTAGAAACTACCTTAGTCAGTCACCTCTGGAATTTTTCCAACATCTCTTCATCCTTCTGAAAACTAGGTGACCAAACCCAGGCACAATAGTCCACGTGTGGCCTAATTAAAGACTTAGACAATGGAATAAGAATCTCCCTGTAAGTCAGTGTCCTCCGCATCATTCCCAGACGCCTTTGTGTTGTCTTCACAATTTTGGCCACGTGTCCCCTAAATTTCAGATCCTTATCTACTACCACCCCCAGATCTCTTATTTTCTTCACCTCCAACAATATATCCTCACCAAGCATAAATTCTGCATTCCTCCTTTGTTTTCCAAATTTTAAAACCGTACATTTTGCAACATTGAACTCGCATCCCCATTCCCAATCACTCAATTTATTCATGTCTTGTATATTTCCATCAAAATCTTCACCAATATCATTAATATACAAATTAAACAGTAATGGCCCTAAAACAGATCCCTGAGGCACACTAGTGGCTTTTCTTTTCCTGGATATCACTCCCCCATACACAACTTGTTGATACCTACCAGATAGCCAGTCTCCAATCCAATGCACCAATCTAATATCCAACCCCATCTGCTCTAGTTTGGCTGTCAACCTATCATGAGGTACTCTATCAAAAGCCTTTGTGAAATCCAAGTATATTACTGTGTATCCTTCTCCTCTGTCCAAGGAAGCAGTCACCTTATTGTAATAAGTAAGTAGATTACTAAAACATGACCTCCCTTTAGCAAACTTACTTATTACAATAAGCAGTCACCTTATTGTAATAAGTAAGTAAGTAGATTACTAAAACATGACCTCCCTTTAGCAAATGTAATTTTTTGTGCTCTTCCATGAGAATGTTGGCTGATCTTCCTGTCTGTCCACAGTAGTCCAAATTGCAGGAAAAGGGCACAGATAGCAAAGGGAGCTGATCTTTAGTAGACCATATAAGGATAGCAAGTTTTCAATGGGGGCGTGAAAGATATGCAGAGAATGTATTTCTTTAAGATTCTGGCTATTTTTTCTGCAGCGCCTTGGACATCAGGGATAATGATAGCATTACTAAAATCCTTCTGAAGAGAAGATTGAGTATTGGGGAACAGATTGATTAATTTTTGATACTGTGATAACTGTACCCATTAGATAAGAAGGAGTGGTGTATATGATTAGGTACTTCTGTAGGAGAGAACTAATTGGAATGAAGGTTACAAAGCTCTATTGGTTAGTGTTTTAATGATACTGCTGAGAGAGGAGGTGATTAGAAAGTTTGCAAATGTTTCCACCTGTGTGGGAGGATTAAATATGTTTAATTCTCTCTCTCAGAGCTGTTTCACTCCTTT
Organism: Typopeltis vanoorti; assembly: GCF_054136105.1. Lineage (NCBI taxonomy): Eukaryota > Metazoa > Arthropoda > Arachnida > Uropygi > Thelyphonidae > Typopeltis > Typopeltis vanoorti. Next base: position 141,378,138 of record NC_143551.1, on the reverse strand, counting down.
AATCATCTAACATGAGTTTTTCCCAATACTCAAGTCTTAATGGATTAGTATAAATTAAACATGTCAAGAAATTATATTCTTGGTTTAATTCTTTATCCAAGTGTAAGCAAACAAACTTTGTGTGCGAAGTCTTCATAGTTAAGAATTTATGGAGACAACGCACGTGTTAAAATAATTACTTTACTTAATATTAGGAAAGTAGCATTCGACATTTTAATCTCTGTATTGAGGTCATCATCAGGAAAATACATATGTATTAAGACACAAGCTACATGCCACTGCACTTTACAAAGGTAAAATGAATCTAACTGTTTATTAATCTTTTACCTAGCCTGACCTCTGTGGAAAAAACTAAATTAATATTAAATTTAAAAAAATTATAGATTAAAAAAAAATAAAATTAAAAACAGATAAATATAAAAATTAATTAAAATTAAATTAAAATAAATAAAAAATAACACAAAATATTTTTTTAAATAAATAAATTAAAAACAGAACTATGAGGGTGGTCTGAAAAGTTCTCGGCCTAACAATGAAAAAAAATGTATAATTTCAAAATTATTTTTATTTTTCAACATAATATCCCTTAAGACTAATACATTTATTCCAGCAATGCTCCAGCGCCATTATCCCATCCCTGTTGTGGTTCTCAGTAAGATCTGCAAAATATTGCTCTACTTCTTGATTCGAAGAAAAACGCTGACCAGCGAGGAAGAGCTTTAGTTTGGGGAACAGATAGAAGTCAGTGGGAGCCAAATATGAGGAATTGGGTGGATGTTCCAACAATTCATAGTGCAGATCCCTTAATTTTCCAATTGCCAAAACACCTTGGTGGGCAGATGCATTGTCATGATGAAAGACTATTTTTTTTTCTTCTGCAAACCTGGTCTTTTCTCATGAATTTTTTTCGTCTAGTCTGGTTAAAAGATCAGAATAATATTAGCCGGTTATTGTTTTACCCTTTTCAAGATAATTAATAAACAAAATGCCTTTAGCATCCCAAAACACCAATGCCACAACCTTTCCTGCTGATGGAACTGACTGTCTTCTTTGGCACTGAACAACCGGCTTCTGTCCACTGTTTTGAGTGCTGTTTGGATTCTGGTGTGTAATGGTGGATCCAGGTCTCATCCATAGCAATAAATTGATGCACAAAATCAGTTTTATTCTTGTTAAAATACTCCAAGCACTGTTCAGAGATTTTCATGCAAGTGAGTTTTTGATCTGCTGTGAGTAGATCAAAAACGCACTTGCGTGACAATTTCATGCACTTTGACTCACCAGTCATCCAATATATTTCGTGCACTTGATCAATGATTTCTGGTGTTGTTACACTTCACGTGGATCAACTTTTATGAATTCCAGATGAATTCTTTTGGCATTAAACCTTCTTTTACAAAGAATTTTATAACTGCACAATACTCAATTTTATCCATTTCAAGGGATACAAACAGTACTTTTGCTTCAGACAGCTGTATGAAACAAACTACTTGATAGAATGACTTGCAATTTCACATGGATACTTATGACAGATGTACTAACTTAGAAAAAAAAAAAAAAATCTTGCAGACAGTGTTGCCATCTATTTTCAAGGCTGAGAACTTTTCAGACCACCCTTGTATATTAAACATTTCTAAAGTCCTCTCGTATTGAGTTTCTTCTGGGCTTGTTCCGGTTGCGATAAGGGTTGCAGATGGGTCCTCCACATTCTTGGAATGATTAATCAGTCATATTTGTTCAGATTTGGATAGTGTTTTATCATTTCAGACTTTTCTTTTAATTTTCTCTCGAACCAGGTTTTGGTGAGGTACAGGGACTTGGTGCCTTCCAAGTCAATTCTATGGCACGTTTGGAGTACGTGGTCTGATAGGCCTCTAACATAGGGTATGGCATTCTTGTAATCTTTTTTTGTTTTTAGTGATATTTTTATTGTAGTCATTTTTTTTTTTTTTTTTTTTTTTTTTTTACAAATGTTTGGTTAATGGTCTGAATTCTTAGTTCAGAGTGTGTTCATTCGAACAAATTGTTAGTTCTCTGTGTTTGAGGGTGCTTATGATGCCTCGTTTTCGTGTGAGGTGGTGGTATGAATTTTTGTGTGTGTATTGGCCCATGTGTGTAGGTTTGCGGTAGACAGAGAAAAAGAGACAGTCTGAGGGAAGATGTATGACGAGTGTGTCTAGAAGAGGAAGAGAGTTGTTTTCGATTTCAATGGTGAATTGGATAAGTCTGTGTTGTTTGTTCAGGTGGTTAAGGAATGTATTTAATGTTTCACAGCAGTGGAGTCAAATGACGAAAATATCATCGATACATCTGAGCCAGACTTTGGGCTTTAGGCTGGCTGAATCTAGAGCTCATTGCTCGAAGTCTTCCATGTAAAAGTTAGCCATTGGAGTGGGGAGGGGATAATGGTGAGCCCAAGGCCATACCTTCTGTTTGTAGGTAAAAATTGTTTTGCCACATGAAATATCCAGAGCAGATCTGTGTGTGAAGTATCTTCACAACTGAGCTACTTGTATGCATTATGGGAAAGACCACTACCCAGACTGGTTTCAACATTTACTGAGGTCTCATCAGTGGAAGCCAGACCCAAAAGGGATTTCTGCATTACTTCAACCTCACTATCCCTTTGGGATTTGGCTCCCATTGATGAGACCTCAATAAATGTCAAAACTGGTCCGAGTAGTGGCCCTACCCATAATGCATAGCATTAAAACAACAAATTACATGATAGCTACAGTAACTTTAATGAAATTAAATATTTCATATAAATAACAGTACATTGGTGTGAAGAAACAAGCAAATCAAAGAACACAAATACAAGGTACACACAACAATCAGTTTACCAATTAAAAATGGTAAAAATGAGCTAGAAATTAATATATTAATAAGCAACATTAAAACTATATTTGATGTTTACATAAAATGAGAATCTTCCAAACTTTTGGGAGAGAGAAAGAGACAATCGATCCGATTCAGGTTAGGCCAACGTACAAGTGCTTCACAACTTTCTTTGAAAAGGCTTTCATATTTACAACAGCTTCAATGGTGAAGAAGAGTTTCATCCCACTGGATACTGTGTTTAGTGTCAATACTATGCTGTGCCAGACTAGACTTTTGAGGTTTCATGTATTCAATGTAGTATTAATGTTCATAAATTCTTTTTTCCACAGAATGGACTGTCAGTCCAAAGCATGTCAAATAATTACTTTAACAAGGTACCTGGTAAACACCAACTAAGGACAGACGTGACAGCGTCTTTTGTAGATGGTAACAGATGGGAAATTTTGTTGATAGGAAAATGTGGGAATAAGGTGATACTTCTTCAAAATTCTGCCAATAGGTTTTCAGGGCTACTAGAAATATAAATGATTTCAACCATGCAGTCTGTTTTGCAGAACATAAGTCAATTATCTGCTGAAGGCTGTAACCATTTAATTCCTTTAAAGTTTTGATAGTGAGAATTCTTGATGACGCTTGTGGAACAATGGCATACATTATTTGGCTTGATAACACCATTTTTTGAGAGGTGATGAACAGACTTTAGATGAATGTATCTGCCAGTAAACTTAAGTTTTCAATAATTAATGAAATGAGAATTGATGAACATCAATATTACACTGAATATGTGAAACCCACAAAGTCTAGTCTGGACAGCATATTGAAACTAAAACAGTATCCAGTGGGATAGAGCTCATCTTCTCCATAGAAACATGTTTAAATACACATGTCTTTTGAAAGTTGAAGCCCTTTTACATTGGCCTAACCTGAATCAGAATGATTGTCTCTCTCTCTCTCTCTCCCAAAATTTTGGAAGATTCTCATTTCATGTAATCATCAAAAATAATTTTCATATTATTTATTAATATATTAATTTCTAGCTTGCAACAACTGTTTTTAATTGGTAAACAGATTGTTGTATGTACTTGTATTCTTGTTCTTTGATTTGCCTTTATTTTCAGTATGAAATATCTGTACTTTCATTAAAGTTAATTACTGTGGTTATCATGTAATTTGTTGTTTATAGTTATGCCACAGGAACCTTTAAAGATTATGCATAGCATTATAACACCTGAAAAGATGTATGATCTTTTTTTATGGGATACCAAGGCAATTGATGTGAAATCATTAGCCTCCAATATACGTCATTCGCAAACTTTGTTTGCTTATACTTGGATAAAGAATTAAACCAAGAATATAATTTCTTGGCATCTTTAATTTATAGTAAAACCAAGTGAAAATTTCCTACATGGATTAGTATATCTTAATTTTATGTTATCAAATGCTTCATGTAAATCTATAAAGTACATTAAAACTGGAGTGTTATTTTCTATTTGTTGTTTCACTGCAAATATTGAAGTTTATGCAGAATCTTCCCAGTGTAAAATCTTGTTGATCATCATTTAATATTACAGATTAATTTACAATTTCTTGAATAACTTTTGCACAGATTTTTCAAGGTAATAGATTAATTTCTCTATAATTGGATCTGTTTTCATCACTTTTTTAAAAACTGGGAGAGTAGTATTTTTTCTCCATCTAATCTGTTTTTTTTTAAAAACTTAATGGTTTAGTTAAAGTATTTCTCTTCCTTCATATTTTAACATTTTCTGTATCTGACTATTCTTGATTATATTTTTTGTTTATCATCATCAATTTTCTGTGTACTCTCAAGAGGTGTTCAGGCTAATATGATAGAATGATTATGTTTGCATTATTATTAATCACCTATTTACAATTTTTCCCCAAATCAGCACTCCAATATTGTCATATCTAACTTATCTTGCTTCTATTGCACTTCTGACTGAATCAATCCAACTAGACCTTGGTCTTCCTCTAGGTCTCTTTCCTGTTTTGCAAACCTTTTCTCACCCATTATGTTTAAGTGGCCATACATTCTTAGATTAGCTCTGCTTACATATTCTTGAATGCTAACAATGTCAAGTTCCTTTCTAATATCTTCATTTTTAATATGATTCTGTCATTGATACCATCTGCTAAGGTCCCTAATTTTTCTCAGAACTCTAATATCTATGGTCTCTAGTCTTTGATCAAGTGCTTTATTTCTAACCCAACTCTCAGATCCACAACTTAAAACTGATTTGAACACCGTCTTGTATACTGCTAGTTTGGTGTTTTGGCTAATTTCTCTCTTATTCCATATAAATTTATTTAGCAGGCTACCCACCATAGCGGCTTTGGTTAATCTGTCATCTATTTTCAGATTTAACTTGCCATCTTCACTAAAATCTGGAGCGTTTCAGATATTTCATAACTAAAATCTGTGCCTAAATAGCCAAGATATTTTACTTATTCTATAGGTTATCCCATCAGAATGTAGTTGATTTGGTCAGTGTTTCTGCCTATTTTCATAGTTGTGGTCTTTTTTATTACTGAGTTAAATGCCAAATTTGTTACATGCTGTTATGCATTTTAGTTAGAGAATCCAGAGACTTGCACTAGATGTGGTTATGAGTATAATATCATCTGCAGAAAGCAAAGAGCTAGTTTGACATTTCCAATTTTAATACAGTGTTATATCGTTGGTTTTCTATAAATTTGCTACTATTATCTTTCCTGTGCCAACTAAGAATAAATCTCTAAACTATCTCTCTGGGACCTGTTTCCCTTTTCAAGCTCTGACGATATTTGTTTGTTTTAGCTGCACCAGTCAGAGCTTTAGGACAGAAAATACTTGTCCAAAGAAACCTTCCCAGAGGTCAAGTGTTACCTAACCTTATTAAAAGAATTAAGTAGCTTAAAGTAATCTTAGCATACAGTCATGGCCTAAATTGCTCTTAACTTCCTTTATATTCTCCATATGCACAGGTCCGTGGTTTTATGAGTGGTAAAATCAGTCTCATGCTCAGATAAAACTCAGGCCATAGAAAAACATGTTTATTAAGTGGTCAAAGAGATTACAATTAAGTTAACACGTCAAAGGCTAATCACATTTTTATCATTACTAAATCACTAGTTAAGCAAGTAAGAAATGTTCAAACTGACAAGTATGCTATTCACGTTCCATGAGTAAATGAAATTCACACATAGCAAAACATAAGTCAACTTTAAAACTAAATTTTCTGTCACTTTACTCCTTCACGTTAGATTGGGATCCACACAAACTTAAGTTCTCAGACTACCAGTCCAATACAGTCTATAAATCATTGCACATGGTCACTATAAAGTTCTCTTTCCTCCTAGTTAAAGTTCTTGTTCCTTCTTTTATCTAAAACTAATTATTACATAGGTAAAAGAAAAGGTTTCAGTACTTTACCACCTTGACGTGATGATATCGTCATTTTTTCGTCCGTCCTTTGTGTGGGGGATATCTTTCTGCTATGGTAGGTTGCCGCCATGTGGAAATCAAATGCTAGTCACAAATGGGGCATTTTTCTTTGCTGGACACCCGCTCATTTCATGGTTTGCTGTTGTTAGCTCGACCGCCATCAAAGGGGATTCCTTTGCTATCCCAATTCGGGCCATTGGTAAAACGATGGCCCAAATTGGGAAACTGCCGTCATCTCGCGTATAGCCTTGTCCAACTCGCGTCAGTCAGCAATGCGGAAAGGTTGCAGCTTGTCGTTGTCAAGCTTCCTTCCAATCATCAGCATTGCTAGTCTGCACAAGAAGGAACAGGCAACAATAAGAAGGAAAAAAAAACAAGAGAGAGGACTTGAAACATGCCTAAACTCACTTTTATCCTCCTCCTTCATAGCACCCTCTTTCCGCCTTCGAATCTTATTCACGGTGCCTCCATATTTGCCCTTACGAAGTGGTGTCACATTTCTGCTCCTCGATGAGCACTCTTTTCGTGGAACGCAAATTCCGTTCACTTTCCACGAACACCTCTGCCTTGAGGTTTAAGTCATCAGTGGAGGTCAGCAAGAAACCTTGGGACTTTTGTTAGCAATTAGATACACAGTCAGTTGGGAAAATTTTAAAAATTTCCCAACTGACTGTGATTCAGTTAAAGTTTTCATTGAACTGTTTTTGTTAAATTCTCTTATTCTTTACTGATATAGAAACAGAAACCTGTTTCTTCCTGCAACAACAAACCTTTAAAGTTCTCCTTTAAATTCAATCTGTATGTTACTTCTTTTTTTTTTTTCTGAAATTCTGTTTTCCAGAATTTTAATTTCTCAGTAAGCAATGCATGGTCAGTTTCTATATCAACTGATTGCTAGAACTGACATATTTCTTCATGTCTAATGCTTCTCTTTATTTTGTAGTCTACTGTGGATAAATATTCTCAAGTATTTCTCCAAGTTAATTTGATTTTATTTATGTTGGTAGACTTATTTATTTACAATTCATCTGTACAGGACTGTGATAATTCCATATTTTTTTTATTTTGCATCAGTTCATTAAATCCGACATATTCCTGGTATTATTTGGTTCCCAAATGAGACATTTAAAACTAGCAAATAACTATAGGAGAATGAATGACTACTATTTGTTTTTTTTTTTTGGTCAAATTTATTTTAAAACTAAGTTATACCAACTAGTTTCGCCAACTGTGGCTGTTAACTTCATCAGGGTAAAAGATGTATAAAAAATAAAAGCACTTAAACGCTAAAAACTGTTTACACTAAAAACCATAAAATGAACTGAATACAATTGCAGTTTTATAAAAGCAGAATAACGTGTACATTACGCACATAGCGCGTGTATGATCTACCAGTTGTTATGTAGGAACGTTCTGTAGTTGGCAGCAAAATTTAATTCTGGCATGTTGAAAGATCTAATGAGGGTCTTCCAGATCTCGGACAAAATCAATCCTTGGTTTCTATTAAGGTTTTGTTCTGAACAGAGAATTGTTGTGCCTTCTTTTATAATTCAGGAGTGGAAGTCCTCCTCTAAGTAGGGCATTGAGCTTTTATCCCATTCTATCATATGGTTAGTCCTAGCAAAACGAAAGGCTAACCCAGATTTGTCTTCTCTATTATTATTGACGTCTCCTATGTGTTCCTTCTTCCTGATTTCAAAACTTCTTGAAGTCTGGCCAATATGGTTCAAGCCACACGAGCAGGGGATGTTGTAAACTCAGGCATATTTAAAAAAAATGGATGAATATCTTTCGGAGATCGTAAAAATTGGTGAATGGTCTGTGAAGGTTTAAAAGCCACTCTTATTCCATGCGACTTCAGGAGTCTGGCAATCTTACTGGAAATTGTCCCCACAAACGGAATCACTATGGTAGAATTATAATGCATATCTTCAGGATGTCTTTGTGGGGGGTCACAGAAAAGAATCTTGTGGATCAATTTTCTAGGATAACCATTCTTTGTAAGGTTATTTGACATCAGGGACAGTTCATCTTGGAAGTCTTTATCATCTGTCATAATGAGAGAGGCTCTATTTTTTAGCACATGTACAATGCTAAGTTTCTGAGAAATATGGTGTGAAGAAGTGAAGTACAAGTAGCTACTACCAAGGATTTATTTTGCCCGAGATCTGGAAGACCCTCAAAAAATAGCCTCTCTCATAGAGAGGCTCTATTGTCTCTACTAGCCCTTGCATTCTCTGTGAGAATGCAAGGGCTAGTAGAGACAACCTTAAGACATCAGCACCACAACCCCTGGTTATTCCAGCAAGCCGCAAGATGATATTATTTCTCGTTTTAACATTGTTGGACAGGTTGGCGAGGTACCTTTTATAGGTTAGGCTTCTGTCCAGGCTCACTCCAAGGTATTTTGGGTGAGGCTCATGTTCTACCATTTTGTAACAGAAAGAGAGGTTGAGGTGTTGATCTGCCTCTGCATTGTTCAGGTGAAATGCTGTGGACAGTTTTTGTTGGATTTGGCTTCAGGTACCACTGCTTGAAGTACACCTCCAGGATGTTCAGGTCTGTTCAAGGTTGGCAAAGGAGGTAGAGTGGTGTAGGATAGTGAGATCATCAGCATATGCATATTTGCTTGAGCTGCATACAGTAAGTCAGACATGTAGATGTTAAATAGTAAAGGGGATAATAGAGAGCCCTGTGGAAGACCGTTGTGGAGGAATCTGGGCCTGCTCTTTTTCCCACCAATATGGACCCCGATCTTTCTGTTGAAGAGATTAGATTCAAAAAGCTGGAAAGATGTTTTGCACCTTACGATATTGCTTAGCTTTAGGAGGAGGCCCTGATCCAGACTGTGTTGGGAGAAAATTGGAAATGATCATCACTTCGTTTTCTTCATTAAAGAGAATTTATTCAAGGAGCCTAAAGGTGGAGCAAAGCAAGGAAATAGGTCATACATTTTTGACATTATTTGGATCTTTCCCTGGTTTAGGCACAGCAATTATTTTGGCTTCCCACCACAGTTTTGGTAGTTTTCCAGTTGTTATAGTATTTGAGAAAAGGGTGGCCAACCATGTTTGACTTTGTTGGCCGAGATGTTTTAGAAATTCGGGGAGGATACCATCCACTCCTGCAGCCTTGCCATTCTTGGCGAGTTTTAATGCTTCCTGCACTCTTCAAGAGAATTCAGGAAGCTTGGAGGTCATCTTCAGAATTTTTCTGATGGAAGATTGCACAGTTATTTTCCTCACAGAAAACCTATAAGATAAGTCCAAGATAAGTGATTAGCCATTTGATCAGGAGTTCTCTGGTGGTTTGTATGTTGTAAGTTCTGCCCATCCCCCTAATTTTCTCAGAAGTGACCAGCTTTTCCAGCTAGATATCGCTTAGCGAATCTAGAGGAATTAGAGGAATTTCTTTAGTAAGTTTTCTAGGCAACATTTATACAGGCAAATACCTGAGAAGAGGCCAAAAAAAAAAAAAAAAGGAACAAAAAGAACAAGCTGGGTTCAGGTCAAATAGAGGTTGTCAAGATCAAATGTTTACTTTACAACAAATAATTAAGAAAACATGGGAATATAACAGGGATCTATACTTAAGTTTTGTAGATCTGGAAAAAGGCATATGACAAGGTGCCCAGAGATATGCTTTTCAAAATGCTAGTTATTTAGGACAGATAGAATTGAAAGAAGATGGCTTGACACAAAATTGGGTGTAATACAAGAACACATGACATCTCCACTCTTATTGATGGATTGCATTATGAAAGAAAGTTGCATTAAACCTGATATCAAACTTAGCTATTTGCTTTTATGCAGATGATGAACTCCTAAACACATTCAGTGCAAATCTCCATGGTTATACTAACTACAAGTAAATTGTATAACAGTTGCAATAAATTTGGACATGAAAATAAGCAATAAAAAGACCAAAACTATGAAAAAAAGCAGGAATATAGAACACTTCAGGTGCAATCTCAGTGGAGAACCTATAGAGCAAGTAAAATATTTTTCAGTTTTTCAGGCTCGGTTTTTGAAGATGGGAAATTAAATTTAGAAACAGACAACAGACTAAGCAAAGTTGGTATTGGTGGGGAGCTGGTGAATAAGTTTATATGGAATAAGAGAAAAATTACCCAAAACACTAAACTAGTATTAAACAAGGTAGTGTTTAAACCAGTTTTAAGTTACAGATCTGGAAGTTGAGATAAAAATAAAACAATTGATTGGAGACTAGAGACCACAAATATGAGAATTCTGAGAAAAAATTAAAAGCCTCAACAAAAGTTATTAATGGCAGAATCATAATAAAAATGAAAATGAAAATATTAGAAAGGAACTTTACATTGTTTGCATTTGAAAACATGTGAGAAGAGTTAATCTAAGGTGGTACTGGTAACTTAACAGAATGGCAGAGGAAAGGTTAGTAAAACAGGTGTTTGGTGCTAAGATTGCAGGCCAAAAACCTAGAGAAGACCAAGATCCAAGTGGATTCATTCATTCAGAACTGTTTTAGAAGACCAAAATGTTAGCTAAAACAATATTATTATTACCCCAAGATCTCAGAGTCAAAGACTCATCTGGGAGGTCCTTTTATCACACACACACACACACAGCTCATCATACCATGCCTTGAACTCATTCAAACTCCTTGCAGACACCACACTCTCAGGCATGGCATTCCAATCATTTACAACTCTGCACAAAAAAAAAAACCTGCCTCTCACTCCCCTACTCACACCCTCTTTATACAGTTTCCAGGGATGACCTCTGGTTCTCCACTGATCTCCCACTATTTTCTGTAGAACTTCTCTAGCATTGATCCTATAACAACCCCTTACCAACTTGTAGATCTCTATCATATCTCCCGCTCTTCCCCCTTTCAACCAGACTCTGCAAATTATATCTTCTCAATTTTTCCTCATACTCTACATTGCAAAAGTCAGAAACTACCTTAGTCAATCGCCTTTGGACCCTTTCCAACATCTCTTCATCCTTCTGAAAACCAGGTGACCAAATCTGGGCACAATAGTCCACGTGCAGCCTAATCAAAGCCTTATACAACGGAACAAAAATCTCCCTACTTCTACACATCAGTGTCCTCCGCATCATTCCCAGACGCCTTTGTGTTGTCTTCACAATTTTGGCTATGTGTCCCCTAAATTTCAGATCCTTATCCACTATTCACCCCCAGATCTCTTATTTCTTCCACCTCCAACAATATATCCTCACAAAGTATAAATTCTGCATCCCATCTTTGTTTTCCAAATTTTAAAACCTTACATTTTGCAACATTGAACTCACATCCCCATTTCCATGCCCAATCACTCAATTTATTCAAGTCTACTTGTAAGGCCACAACATCTTCACTACTCTTCATGGTTCGTCTCAACTTTGCATCATCTGCAAAAATCTGAATATCTCCATCCAAATCTTCACCTATATCGTTAATATACAAGTTAAACAGTAATGGCCCCAAAACAGACCCGAAGCACTCCACTAGTGACTTTTTCTTTTCCTGGATATCACTCCCACATACACAACTTGTAGATACCTATCAGATAGCCAGTCTCCAATCCAATGCACCAATCTAATATCCAACCCCATCTGCTCTAGTTTGACTATCAATTTATCATGAGGTACTATCAAAAGCCTTTGTGAAATCTAAGTATATTACTGTGTATCCTTCTCCTCTGTCCAAGGAAGCAGTCACTTTATTGTAATAAGTAGATTACTAAAACATGACCTCCCTTTAGTAAATCCTTGCTGTTCATCAAAGATAATACCATTCTTGTCAACCCAACTCTGGATCCTAGTTCTCACATGCTTCTCCAACATCTTAACCACAAACACCTGACACACAGATAGGCCTATACTTTGATGCTCGAGTTCGATCACCTGCTTTATGAAGTGGCGCAATCTTGCCCTCCTTAGGGACTTGACCGAGTGCAAGACTCGTATTAAAAAATATGTCCAGGCAGGTGTCAACTCCCTGGCACATTCCTTCAGAATGCGTGGTGATATATTATCAAGTCCCACAGCCTTATTAACATCTGGTTTACTCAACTCCCCATACGCCTCTTGCTCACTTACAGTCAGTCTCTCCTCCCCATCATCTAACTGCTCTCAATCTTTCCATGGAGTCCCATTCACAAGATTGAAAGACCTTTATGAATTGCTCATTAAGTATCTCCAACCACACATTCTGCAACAGCTGTCTTTATACCATTTTCTCCTATCAATGTCATCCTTCCATAATCATTCTTCTCTTGCTGGCTACATATCGAAAGAACTCCTTAGGATTCTTTTTGGCTTCATTAGCTAACTGCTGTTCATACTCTTTAGCTACCCTCACCAACTAAGTCACCCTCCTTGCCTGGTCTTTGTAGACCTCACGGAATTGGTTATTTCCACTTCTCTTATGCTGCCTCCACAATGCCTTCTTTCTTTGTATCGCATGCTCAATCTTTTTATTCATCCATCTCACACCTACCTTATTTAACCTTCTCACTCTTGGAATACACTTAGACATTGCATCTACTAGATAGTTTTTGAAAATCCCCCAAGCTGCATTGATCTCTTTTCCAGCTAACTCCTCATTCCATGCTACACCCGCAAGCTGCCTCCTGAGCTCTTCATAATCACCCCCCCCCCCCTCCTTGTAGTTCCACATATACCCTTTTCTCAGAGAGGTCCTCACACTGCTGGCAACCACCCAGGTAATCACTTCATGGTCACTCTCACCAATTGGTGGATGATTTGACACTTCATTTATAATTACATCCTCTGATGAGATGACCAAATCCAAGACCCTCAAAATCCTCGTGTGCTCTCTGTTACATACTGTCTGAGGTAATTATCCTTCAAAAACTGAACTCTTTTTCTTTACTTAAAGTTGCTATCTCATCATTCCAGTCTATATTGCCATAATTAAAATCACCCATAATGATCACCCTTTTCTTATTTACTTGGCTAATTTGATTGTACATTTCATTATCACCACCATCCAACATTACCTGGTCTATAACAACATCCCACCAAGTATTTGATTCCATTCACCTCTATCTCACACCATACTGTCTCAAAACCACTGGCACTATTTCCTTCTTGCATCTCTACTTTATATATGGACATAACTCTTTCTCTATCATCAATAACACTCCCCTCCCTTTTTACTCCATCTATCCTCATGAAACATATCATACCCTTCCATCTCTATTCCTGTCAGGATGTCGTCCTCTTCCAACCATATCGCGCTTATTCCGACAATCTTTGGGTGAACAGATGCAATTAATGCAACCATTTCATCTGCCTTGTTTCTTATACTTTCTTATACTAGCATTTGTATACAAACACAACAGCTCATTTCTGGATCTAGAGCTCGTTCCACTAATACCACTCACTTGATGTGATCTCTCCATGCTCGACTGGGGCCATTTTCCCTTTCAAAAATCAACTTTTCAGTTTTATATCTGCTATCATCTGATTATCAAAGAGCTCTTCAAATTGTTAATACAGGAGGACTATATACTGAGTCATTCAGTTTACTTTAATGGAATAATTTTTTAATTTATGATATATTCAAAAGATAAAAGCAATCCAAACATGCTTATTTGTTTTAAAACCATTTTCAATTCCAACTGTTTCCTCTTGATCCCAGGTCATCCCATTTCTTTCCTGTCTACACATGCTCTCGCCTCCTCTCGGAGCATCCACCTTTCTCACGCTGTGTACCCGTCCACCCTGAGCACACCCCGTTTCCCTGCTTCTCTTGCACACCCATTCCCTCATTTTCTATACTCATACCACTCACTTCCTCATTCATAACCACCTCTTCAATCTCTCCTGCTCTTCCACATCACTTCCCACTTGATCTGATTCATTCTCTCTCACTTCTCTACCTTCCAGCAGCAGTCTCTCCAAGCAACTCACAACATAACCACTCAAATGCAGTCCATTGCTCCCATACAGTTCACTTCTTCCTTCAAACTCATTCCACACATTAACAAACTGTACTCCCGTCTCCCCACACATTTCAGCCAGCATATCATTCATAATCCTTGCTCTCCGCCTCATCTCACCACAGTCATACCTAGGCAACACGTTGAATACCCTTCCTGTCACAGTAGTCTCTTTTATCCTTCTAAGCAGCCTCCTGATATCCATTCTGACTTGCTCTTTGTCCTCTGTCAAATCATTCGTGCCGATTAAAACCATCAACTCCTTTGCTCGCTCCCTGCTCATATCCAATGCCTCAATCACTCTACTCATTTTACTGCCTGGAAAACATACCATCTGCATCCTATCATCCAACACACCTTTAATAATGAAGTCGCCATATAACGCCATTCGCTCATCTTTCGTTAACTCTTTCGTGCCATCATGATTAGTTTCAATAGTTTTTACCCGAATTTTCTTAATTTCATTCCGCATCCATTTCATCTCTTTCCTCATCCAATCCAATTCAACTTCCGAATCTCGCGTCACATTATCTCTATCATTCAATCTTTCTAATTTTCTAAATTTCGACACCCTCTTCTCACTTTCACTCTCATTCATCCTTCTGTGCTTCCGTACTTTTGGTCCAATATGCATCCAACTTTCGCTGTCATTCATTCTTTCGATTCCAATTTGAGTACTGACTAGTAATAAGATGATTTGGAGGAAAAGTGGTGATAGGAGATTAGTAATAATGTAAACTTAATCATTAGTACTGTCCTGTACCATTTCCTGATATATATCCTCAAGGGGTGTAACAAACTATTTCACAGTAGCCTGAACACCACTTGCGGGTACATTTCAGGAAAATGATAATTCAATAGTCTCTAGATCAGGAAATTATCTTCTATATTCTTACTACACTTTTCTTTAGCTACTTTTAAATATTTTTTCTCTTTCATACATTCTTTTCTGTATTCTCTTAGGGCATATGCCCACTTTCTTGCTGTTAAGAATAGAAAAATTGGCATGGGATGCCAATTTTTCTATTCTTGGACAATTTCACTACATGTCATCATAACCAAATCAATGTTTTTTTGTTTTGTTTTTTTCACAGTATGCTATTACCAAGTTTTTTGTGTGTTTTTTTAACTTTGTTTTCCTTGAATATTTTTATGTTTAAGCCTATAGTTCACCTGTAAAAGCTGCTGAACTTTAATTCTTGTTTAAAATTTCCTTATACATTTTTCTTATCAATATAATATCTTTATGCTCCATAAAACTAATTGATGATCACTTCCAATTTCAAATCCCTTGTATACTCTTGTATCCTGCAGTGTGAAGATATCACTATTAATGATAATACGCCAATGATAATATATAAAGCATTTTGATGTCTGAGATTCATTTTATACCATTTAAATCTACCACAAAAATCAACTTTTCAGTTTAATATCTGCTATCATCTGATTACTCAGAGCTCTTCAAATTGCTAATGCAGAAGGAGCATATACTGAATCATTTAGTTTACTTTAATGGAATTATTTTTTAATTTACGATATATTCAAAAGAATCAAATATATTCAAGCAATCCAAACATTACCTTTCCCGAAACTGTTTCCCCATCATAGTAAACATAACACCTTTCTTTTTTTCCATCTTCTGTTTTAATATCTGCCATTTTTCTTGTATCAGCTCCATCTAGAATGATATCTATATCTGCAGTTTGGCCAAATCCCAAGAAACTCTGCATAAACATTAGGGAAAAAAAGACAATACTAGTTCACATGTAATCAATATGATGAACATTAAAAAAACTGATCCTCAAAATACATATTTACATTATATGAACATTCCTTGTACACTAATGCAGGTAAGAAGTACTTAGTACTAGTACAAGAAAAGGGACCAGAAATTACTGGCATTAGTGAAATCTGGTTAACAGAAGTTTTCCTAAGACAAATAGTGACAGGTACTATGTATTCAGAGAGGAGAGATAGGATAGGAAGTGTTGCTAATGATTGCAGAGAAATTAAATCCAACCAAAGTAGAAATCTTGAATGGTAGCATGATGGTAATACAGGCAATGGGTTAAAACCTGATATGATATAAGGCTAATGGGACAAAACAGTTGTTTGCTGCTACAGACCAAAGTTACCTAATGAGAACTAAACCTTCATAGACAGAGCCATGTATTCATAAGCATTGTGGATACAAAGTCTACCACTGTGAGTAAATTCAATTATGTTTCTAGATAGGAAGGAAGAGAAAACAAGAATGAGGAAGGCAAGAGAATTTAGTTACTGAAGGATAGCTACTTAAGTAACACATGATGCAGGGGACTCAGTGAGTGCAGGAACACTGAATCTGGCAAGAGCATATGAGGTGATGTGTGCCTCACTTAGAGAAAGGGATTGCAATTTTGATTTGAGATAACAATTCATGTGAGTACTTTGCTTAATGAAAGGAATACATGTACAGGTATACAAGTGTTATAGTACACAGAAGGCAACTTGATGCAAAGCCATGGCATGAGAAAAGGCATGAAAGGGAAGGAAGAAAAGGAAGAGGAATAAGCAATGTATGAAAGGTGATCAAATGGAGTCTGAAGGAAGTATCTGCATCCTTGGGATGTTAGAATAAGACACATGGTAGTTGAAAGGATGGATAAAATTTAAGTATGAGCTGCATAAAAAAGTGTTTATAAACATACTGATCATACATAATGCTAATATGTATGATCAAGATATGTACAGGATACTGTGATAGTAATAATGCAAACTTATGTCCTACTAACAATTTCCTTCCAAATTAGACAAGGGGCATTACAAAAGTAACGCCCTAATTTTTTTTTTTCCTATCAAGTGGTGCAGAAAGCTTGAAAAGTTAATGATCAGACAGTAGAAGTAGTCTAAATCCATGATAATAAGTGGTACTGCAATCAGTCACAAGCACAGCACATAAGCAGTTCGAAATGGCAAAGGCACAGCAATTGTTCTAGTACAAAGATGAGGGTCCTCTTTGTGGATGTTTTGGAAAGGGGTATCATGATCTACTCAAAAATTTACATAGAGAGATTGTAAAATGTAAACACATGCATTTGTGGAATTCAGTTCACTACAACTGCAACATTTGACCGGACTGATCATTCTGCCCATAGCTAGATCTGGAACTCTGAGTACCACTTGTTTAGCCCTCTTAGTGATGAAATCATAAAACTTTTTTTTTTTTTTTGAGTGAATTGAAATAAGCTGTCTGTGACAAAGGAGACTTTTACACAGTCAGCATGCTGTGTTTGGTTGGGTGAGTGCAAATGTAAAGAGAATAGAGCATTTGTTGAAAAATGACAGAATGCATATGAAAGATGATTAATCCACATAAAAGAGAAACTTTAATAAATTATGTTAAATATAAATTTATAATAATTAATTTATGTATAAATTGAGGCACTACTTCTGACCCAATTTTTGTATTTTGGTCTTCTACAGCACTTCTATGTCTATCCACACAGACTTTGGCCTTCCTCTATCTTTTTTTTTCTACCATGAAAACACCTGTTTTGCTAACCTCTCCTCTCCCATTCTGTGTAAAGTGACTATACCACATGTATATGTATCATCTACATAAGTGACTATAAGACTTGCTCTGCTCACACATTCCTGAATGCTAGCAATGTCAAGTTCCTAATATCTTCATTTTTAACGATTCTTTTGTGTGGTGTTACAAATCTAATCTAATATGGTATAGTCAATTTAACAGAATTTTTTTTTTTATTATTATTAAGAGAGACCTCCAGGGAGTCAGAGACTCATCGAGGGAGGCCGCATACTACACACACCAGCAATCATACTTATTCTTGAATTCATTCACATTGTTTGCACTCACAACATCCAATGGCAATACATTGGATGTTGTGAGTGCACCATCCTCTGAGAGAAAAATCTAGCCCTCACACACTTCTTGGTAGCCTTCATTCTCAGCTTCCAAGGATGCCTTCTTGTCCTTTCCCCACCCTCCATAAATTAAAAAATTCCATCAGTTGAAATGCTGTATGACCCTTTCAGAAGTTTGTAAGATTCAATCATATCACCTCTCTTTCTCTTGTTTGCTAGTGTCTGCAGTCTACAAATTTTCAATCCGTCTTCATAATCAGTATTCCACAATCCTGATATCATTTTTAACACTCTCCTTTGTACTCTCTCTCTCTCTCTCCAATATATCAGAATCACAATGGAAACCAGACCCGTGCACAATAATCCAAGTGAGGTCTTATCAAGGCCTTGTAAAGAGGCCTTGCAATTTCAGCATTGCATTTATCTTTTGAGTTGTATTTGCAATCTTTGCCACATGAGACCTAAACTTCAACTTCCTATCTATTAACACTCCAAGATCCGTAGCCCCATCAGTTTCTTCTAGCCTAGTCCCACCAATATAATACAACATTGGATATCTAATCATACCGAAGTGACTGACTTGATATTTACTCACATTGAACTGACACCCATTTTCCCATGCCCACAATTCCTGCCTATCAGCATATGTCTGCATATCAGCAACATTCCTGATTACCCTACCTATCTTTGCATCATCATCAAATAACTATGTCGCTTGTCAAATCCTTCCCAATATAATTAATGTACAGATTGAATAACAGTGGACCAAGCACTAATCCTTATGGTACATCACTTGTTACCTTAAATCTTGCAGACTCAGATCCCCCATATACCACTTTTTGATATCTGTCAGCAGCCATCCTCTTATCCATGCTAATATTGTATAACCCAAATCATTTTCTCCATTTATGCAGCAGTCTGCTATGCTGTATTCTGTCAAAAGCCTTAGCAAAATCCAAAATTATTATGGTGTATTCATTCCCCTTGTCTAGTTCAATGGTAACATTGTTATGGAATTGAACAAGTTACTAAAACATGACCTTCCCTTAGTAAACCCATGTTGTTCATTGCAAAATAGAGATTCACTGTCAACCCAATTCTGAATGCGAGCCCTAACCAATTTTTCCAAAGTTTTCACTACTTTTCCCGAGACACTAATTGGTTAATAGTTGAATACATCGGTCTTTGCACCACCCCTTATACGGTGGAATTACCATACATTCTTTCTATTCCTGCAGAATCTTCTATTCTGAGACTCATTAAACAGTCTGATCAAAGGAATAGTCAGTTCAGCTGAACACACTCTTAGCACACGTGCTGATATCCCATCAGTCCCTATTTCTGAATTCTTATTTAGTTTGTGCAACAACTGTAATACCTTGTCCTCAAACACTTGAATTTCTTCATCCAGTGAAGAGGTAGCAGCTCAATGTTGTGTACACCAGGTTGATAGCATTTAACAAAATGGACACTCATTAGTCGAACAACCTCTTGTGCGTCTGTTACCCCTCATCCCATCCATTTAAGAGTTATTCTTTCATATTCATTCTTTCTTTTACTTGCAGCATATTGATAGAATTCTTGTGGGCTTCTTTAGCAAGCAGAGTCAGTTTGTTTTCATGCTCAGACTTTTCTCTCCGTACAACAGTTGTGACTATTCTAGCCTGCTGCTTATGACATTCATAACAGATGTCATCCTTATGCAAACGGAATTCCTTCCACATCATTCTTTTCTTATGAATCTCTTGCTTAATAAGATTACATATCCATTTGACTCCTACTCTATTTATTCTTCGAACTCTCAGGACACATTCTGATATCGCATCATTTAAGTATTGTTTAAATGCTTCCCATGCACTGTCGATATTCTTTCCATCCAGCAACTGATTCCATTCCACTGAACTCAGTATGCTCCTCTGTTGGTCATAATTTCCTGCTTTGTAGTTCAGCATGTAACCTTTTCTGAATGGAACATTCATAAACTTAGTCACTTCCCAATTGAGTACAGCATGATCACTGTCACTAACTGGAGGCAGAATAGTTACGTCTTTAATTGAAATGCCCTCTGACCCTATAATCAAATCTAACACTCTTTGACCTCGAGTTCCTTCTGTCACATGCTGCTTGAGGAAGTTGTCTCGCAACAGCTCAATAAATGCATTTTCATTTTTCTCATGAGATTCTACTGTTATCCAATCAACATTTGGATAATTAAAGTCTCCCATTATGATTACTCTTTTCGCTCTCACCTTTTCTATTTGGTGATGCATTTCTTCATCACCAGCAATTGATCCAACAGGTCTCTTATAACACCCCACTATGTAATTTGTCATGTTAGATTCCACCTCACACCAGATGGTTTCAAACTCACTGCCACATGAAATATTGTTAGCAGTATTATTACATTCATAGGTCTCAACTCTAACTGGATTTAAGTCATCCAATGTCATTAACAACATACACCCCTCTCTCCTGTCCACTCTATCCTTCCTAAAAATACTGCACCCATGACACTCTATACCAGTTAGTAGGTCTGATTCTGATAGCCAGGTCTCTAATTTCTACAATCTCAGGTCGCAACATATTGGCTAATGCAACAAACTCTATCCCTTTGTTTCTGATACTCCTAGCATTCGTGTACAGACATAATAATCTACCTGCATGTTCTTTTGTATACTCTTGTTTGCAGTCTGCCTGACACAGTTGGACAACTTGCAGATCTCTATTCTTCTCTAATGCCTCACACATGTAGACATCTTTGCACACATATGATGGGTCTGAACTGGATGAACACAAACCTGAAATCCTTCTCGCCTCATCAACATTTTCATGACAAAGCCCATTCTCGTCATTAACACAATTATATACCATTGTCTCTGTTACACTCATATTCACACCATTCCTCCCTTTATAATTTAGTTTCCCTGACTCTGTGTTAGGTCTCATACCAGCTATTAGTTTTTCTAGACTCCTGATACCAAATGCATTGGAAGAGGAAAGAATTAGCAAAACATACATTTGATAACAGGATGGCAGAAAACAGACCCAGAAGGAAGACCAAGGAGTAAGTGGATTGATTCAATCAAAAGTACTCATAGAGAACGAAATGTTAGATACAACAATATTAGAGTGCTGACAAGAAATAGACTGATCTAGAAGAAAACTGTTGATAAGAAATTAGTAATAATGCAAAATCATGTAATGCTGTCATGGCAGCCTGAACACTCTGAGGTTACAATATCAGGAAAATGATGATGCATTAAAAGCACAGTATTATATTAATGGGAATTGACTGCAAGTGGTCAATGCAAGCTGAGGGTAAATAGTAGACCAAGTTCAGGATAACATTGCTAAGGTGGCTAAAGTCATCACATCACACAACTGTACTGTTCATAAAAACACTAAATCATAAGAAGGAAGTTGTTCTTCCACTTTATAAGGCATTTCATAAGCCAACATCTGGAATAGTGTGCTCAGGTTTCTATACGAATCCCATTTGCAGAAGGTAAAACCCATCATACTGTGGAAACCGTGCTCTAGACACTAAATACTATTATTATCTGACCTCCATGGTGTCAGACTCATCATGCAACATTCTAGGAGGGGGGAAACTTACCTATTTATGTTACCAGATAAACTCAAGTTGAAATGCAATGTGCTTATAAAAAAAAATTTGTCTCATCCTAGACTGGATTCAAATCCAGGTCATTCTAAATGAAGAGCACTGTTGATACTATGAGGGCTCGAATTACAACTTTGTTTTGAATTACAACTAAAGGAAAGCTGCAAGGCCAGTATAACTGTGTCAGTTAAATGAAAGTTCTATTAGCCAGTTGGCCTGTTTCAGGATCAAAAATGCAACATTCTAGGAGGGAGGGAAGGACTGTCACCTCTTTATGAGACCAGCTAACTCAAGTCGATAACGCACTTATAAAAGTTTCTCATCCTAGACTGGATTCAAGTGGAATAATCATTTTAAATGAATATTATTGATACTATGAAGGCTTGACCTAGAAAGACCTTCCCTTGAGTCCATGGACTTCCTGGAGAATGTTATAATAATTCAGTTTTTACTGGTTGCAAGAAAAACAGATTATATGATCAACTAATCAATGTAGCAGAAGATCTAGAGTGGTGATTAAGATGCTGGAGAAGTTTGCAAAAGTTTAAATCCAGGATAGGGATGAAAAGACCAATTCTCCAATATGGATAACTTAAGGAAAGGTCTGTTGTAGCAATTTACATGTGAATTACAACAGAGCACGTCAAACAGATGTGACCTTACAGAAGGATTTTAACAGACAGTGAGCAAATAAGTGACACTGGCAGTACAATGTAGCGAAGTGTAAAGGTCTGAAATTTGGGGAGCAAGGATGAGGTGCAAAGTACATGACTGGAGTGGAAAATCTGAAAGAGGTAGAGGAGATGAAATCTGGGAGTGCTGGTAAAGAGCAACCTGAAGCTTAGGTATTACGGTGCATAGTTGTAAAGTCATTACATCAAATTAAGCCATGCAGAAATAATTATGTTATGGTTTCATCACATAAGACCAGGATCAGGCCCTCAGATTACTATACATAGATTTGGACCAGACAGGATTAACTGTCTAGTCCAAAGATGTTACAAATCTGTTCTTTGTAACGTGATATGAAGATAGATTGAAGGAATGCAATCTGCCAAGCCTCACACAAGGGAGAGGGAATTATGATTGTGACATAGCTTCGCGAAGAGCCTTTACCAAATAAACGAAAAAAAGATTTTTTATGGAATGAGGGACAGAACAACTGGTCACCCCTGGTAACTGTATAAGGAAGGTGTGAAGACAAGCATTTTGGAGTCATTACTGCTTGGCAAAAGTAATAATGACTCCAAAATGTATACCACTATGTTAACAATATTGAAAGTGGTTTACTAAAGGATATATAGATGTTTTCAGATAGTGCAAAGTTGAGGAGCAAAGCTGATACCATAGTCCTCAAGCATGATTTGAATAGGTTGTCTTTGCAAATAGACAGTGACAAGGAGTTTGTGATTTGGACAGTAAGGATGGAATACAATGTAATTATTGGGTACACTGAAGGAAATAGAAGAAATAAGGAACCTGGGATTGACTGTGGATAATAAACTTAAATTTAGGGGACATACACACACACATATGGAAAATGATGAACAACAAAATGAATGAAGTGAACACTGACATGTTCACTTCATTCATTTTCAGGTAAGAAGACTGCTATATATAGTCATCTGTTTTTATAGCCACTGAGGTTAGAAATAGTCGTGATTATTATAAAATTGGATCTCTCTCTCTCTCTCTCTCTCTGGAATGAAGAATAAAAGACACACTGCAGGAATATCATTTAAGAAGGAAAAGAGATGGTATGAAAAATTTACAAAGTTGGATGGATTTATACCAGGAAAACTTCTTGCTGTATTAAAGACACAAGGGAGCAATTTTTAAGAAAGGCAATGTGAAATACACTCCCTGCGTGTGCGCGTGCAAAATCTGTGAATGAGTTTAGGGCATGGTATGATGTACAACTAGTAGATCTGGTAGGACACGACCATCTACAAACAGGCATGCAACTTCTCAAGAAGTTGCATTACACATACTATGCCAATCTGAGTGGTTAATTTATGTCTATAACCTTTTCAGTTCAAGTATTTTATTTGGGAGATGAATTTCATTGCTGGATGTGAGGCCACCATCTCACTTACTGGAGATCTGAAGCAGCTTGATAAAGTTCCATATTTGGTCTTTAGAGCAGGAGTCCAAGACTATGTAGAAGATAAAACAATAATAAAAGATTAAAAAAAAACCTTATGCCCCATGGTTCTTAAATGTACTATAGATTTATATATCTTTTATTATTCAGGCCTCCATGGAGGACTGAATAATAATTTTTGTGGGTAGGAAACATTAAAAGAAACAGGTATGATGCTAGTCATTAACTAGAAGAACTTTCTCTATGCTTAAGAGCCGATTTCAAAATTAACCTACCACAGTTCCATCCCCCTTCTCCCTGAAACAGAATTTCACAGTTCAGCAAAATCTGCTACAGGACACATACTAGTAAACAGTAAAAACAATATAAATAAATAAAATAATAGTTATAATTAGAGAGTATCACTGCACACAATGAGAATGCACTCAAAACTTGGTGATTTTTATCTGGAGATTGAAAAGACTAGATGTTATCAAATTTTTTTTTTTTTTTTTAGATCTTTGAAACTACAAATGGAGAGTTCTATTTGGTCAATTTTGAGTTGCAGAATTAAAAACCCAAATTTCTGATGGGGGGAAAAACCCTACCTGCTTGTGCCCGAGACTGACCAACTCAGGAACAATCCCAGAAAAAGTACCTTCAGTCATCATCTAGAACCGAACTTAGAATTACCTTTCTGTGAGCAGACTAGCACTATGAATGCAAACAGCATTTCCAGAGAACTACACAGGTCTGTAATATTACCTTTTAGTAGTTTCAATTTCTAGTTTTTTTTTCCCCTATAAACAGTGGATTACAGGGTTAATTGGCCCACATCAGGAATGGCATAATTTGGCCCAATTACACAAAGTTGCATATAAAGAGGTTTTAAATGTATGTGTAAAACAAAATACAAGTTTAGACAAGTTTTTTTTTTTTTGTTTGTTTGGTTGGTTGGTTGTTTACTGCATAACAAAATTAGTAACTTATAAACTTAAGCAACTGGCTTTAATCCAAGTAAAATACCTGCCATAAAAATAATTTCATGAATTATTTTTATGGAATGCTGCTGATAGCAGGGGAATTATGTCCACATAATGTAGACATGCAATAGGGAAATGGTAGCAATGGTTATGAGGCAGGAAGAGCAATTATTAAGTGTGATTTTAATTATGATGGTATAGACTGGAATAAATAAATAGCATATGGGAATAAAAAAAAATGAATTTATCAACTTAAGTATAAAGAGCTAATAAGCTTCATTTCGGCAATGAAAACATTACTTAAATTAAGGGGATATTAAATCCCGCATGGTTTTAAAACCGAATAAGAAACTCAAAGATCGGAATCAGAGAGTTTCTTGCCGATTATAGTAAACTATAAAGTATCGGCGACACTAGCGTTAGCCAATGCAAGTGAATCCTAGTACGTAGTACAATACCGGGCAACTCGTTGCAAAGGTGGAGGAAGTTCAGATCGCTATTCTAAGGTATTTTCCATAATGTAAAAACACATTTCCTAGGATATGTATGCTGTTATTACATTATGGAGGGAGGTCACTACCCAGACCGGTTTCAGCCTTTTTTGAGGCTTCATCAGTGAGTAGCTAGACCTAATACCAAAGTGTATAGCGAAAAGAACTTATGTACTCTGCGAACGAGTTTTCCAAACAGGTGCGACCATTAAGTTACTTAAGTATAAAGAGCTAAAAAGCTTCATTTCGGCAATGAAAACATTACTTAAATTAAGGGGATATTAAAATCTTTGAGTTTCTTATTCGGTTTTAAAACTATGCGGGATTTAATATCCCCTTAATTTAAGTAATGTTTTCATTGCCGAAATGAAGCTTATTAGCTCTTTATACTTAAGTAACTTAATGGTTGCACCGGTTTGGAAAACTCGATCGCAGAGTACATAAGTTCTTTTCGCTATACACTTTGGTATTAGGTCTAGCTACTCACTGATGAAGCCTCAAAAAAGGCTGAAACCGGTCTGGGTAGTGACCTCCCTCCATAATGTAATAACAGCATACATTTCCTAGGAAATGTGTTTTTGCATTATGGAAAATACCTAAGAATAGCGATCTGAACTTCCTCCACCTTTGCAACGAGTTGCCCGGTATTGTACTACGTACTAGGATCACTTGCATTGGCTAACGCTAGTGTCGCCGATACTTCATAGTTTACTATAATCGGCAAGAAACTCTCTGATTCCGATCTTTGAGTTTCTTATTCGGTTTTAAAACTATGCGGGATTTAATATCCCCTTAATTTAAGTGAATTTATCAAGTTCTTGAGAGATAACTATCTCGGGCAGCACATAAAGAAGGGGATGTGTGGATCAAGAGTTTTAGATCTAATCGTTTCATCAGAGGATGTAATTGTGAGTAGGGTTTCACACTTTTCTCACCAGCTGGAGGAATATGCTAGCCACAAATACAGACTTTTGTGAGGAAAGGATATATGACTGGTAATTATGACAAGCTTAGGAGACAGATTGGAGATATAGCACAGAACGAGGAGTTGAGCGGTAAGGAAATAAAGACTGCTTGGGAACTGACAAAGGAATACATAACAGCATCACTGTGTAAATGAATTCCGATAAAGTAGGTGTAGAATGGATGAATAAGGAGCTTAAGCATGAAATCTGGAAGAAGATGATCTCAAAGGGAGATCATCTTTGGAGGCAGTACAAGATGAATAATGGTAATTATTATTATGGGCAACTCCAAGGAGTCCTTAGGCTCATTGAGGAAGGTCCTAATCATGTCAAGAACTATCCAACATTTGTGCAGTATCTATCATACTTTGCTTTGAACTCATTCACAGTCATGGTACCCACAACAGACTCTGGCAACCTATTCCACTCATTCACCACTTTCCAAGCAAAAAACTCAGCTTCCACCGAGTGGAAACTGGTTCTCCCGCCACCACACCTGTTCTGAAAAATTTCCTCTGAATTAATCTTGTAAAAACCCCTCAGTAATTTGTATATTTCAACCATATCACCCCTTTTCTGCCTAGTAACCAGTTTCTGTAATCGACAAATCTTCAACCTGTTCTCGTAAGGTTCATTCAACAGACCTGTTAACAACTTGGTCACTCATCTCTGGTTCTACTCCACCTCCTCACCAAGAAGCCCTGGCATCCAGAACTAGTAGTCAAGATGGGGTCTTATTAAGGCTCGATAGAGAGGAACAATAACCAGCTTGTCTGTGCTTATCAAAAGTATTCTTCAGTAACCAAGTGATCTGATGAGCTGCTTTTAGCACATTTGCTATGTGCCCCCTAAGTTATAACTCCCTATCCACTAACACTCCCAAGTATCTGGCTTCATGAATTTCCTGGAGTATGGTTCCATAAATGTGGTGTACAGTTGGTAATCTTTTCATCCCAATATGCATAACCTTACACATTGCCACATAAAACTGATATCCATTCTCCTTTGCCAAGTCTGCCAATCTATCTAAATCATCCTGCAAGATTTGAAGTCATCTGTATTAACTAACTATTGCACTACCCAACTTTGCATCATCGGCAAATAACTGAACAGTTCCTCACAGATCCTTTCCTATATCGTCAATGAACAAATCAGACAGTAGTGGTCCAAGAACATAACCCTGCAGCATGCCACTAGTCACAGGCCTTCTTCTAGACTTTAGTCCTGAATACACTACTCTCTCTGATATCTCTCCATTAACCACCTTCCTATCCATTTCACCAACCATATAATCAGTTACATGAAGAGTATAAAGAACAAACCAGGAAAGTGACTCAGTAAGGAAAACAAAAGTGCAGTATGAGCAGAAATTGGCAAATCAGGCAGAGAAAAACTTTAGAGTTTTTTAGATAAAGTGGCAAGTAGAAGGAAGAATGGTCATGGTAAGATGATGTTAATGGATGAAAATGGAAAAATGGTAACTGCTGCAGAAGACATTGAGGTATTCAGTGATCAATTTATAAGGGTGTTTCATCCTGATCAGGGAGGAATCAGGAGGAACTTAAGTGTTGAGGATATAGGAGTGGATGGCTTAATTCCATCTGGAATTAAGTCTGGAACAGCACATGTTCCAAGGGAGTGAAAGGAGGGTGAAAGTGATTCACTGCATAAAGATGATAAGGCTGTAGCTTCAAATTATAACCAAATCTGTAGTGAAAAGTAGGATACAGAAATGGGTTGATAGCAGCAGTATTCTCTATGGTTATCAGCATGGATTTGTTAAAAGGAGATCATCTTTTACTAAAATGTTCTATAAGGAGGTGACAAATACCTTGGCAGGCGAAATTCAAATACAGTGATGTACTTAGATTTTGCAAAAGCTTTTGATAGACTGCCACATGACAAATTGTTAAATTGCAACAAATGGGATTGGAACTTCTGAGTTAGATCAGTGACTGGCTGTCAGATAGGTATCAGAAAGTTGTATATGGGGTTGCAGTGTCCCGAAATAGGAAGTTCACTAATAGTGTACAGCAGGATCAGTTATGGGAGCACTGTTGTTCTATTTGCATGTTAATAATATTGGGATGGGTTTAACTAGTGTTATACAGCTGTTTGCAGATGATGCAAAATTGGGGAGAGCAATGCAGAGTCATGCAGATGTTATGGCCTTACAGAAGGACTTGAATGGATTGCATGAATGGGCAGGTAAGTGGAACTGTCAATTAAATGTTGCAAAGTGTAAGGTTTTGAGATTTGGTAAGCAACAATGGGATGATAAGCACACACTTGTGGAGAAACTTTAATGGAAGTAGAGGTGATGCAAGAGATCTAGGAGTAATGGTGGACAAGTACCTGAAATTCAGGGACTGCACTTCATAAGCTGTGAAGACATCACACCAAATAACGACAATGATGTGGAGGACACCGAGATGCAGAAAGAGGTTATGATGCCATTGTATAAGGCCATGCTCAGGCCTTATGTGGTTATTGTGCATAGATTTGGTTGCTGGGCTTTCATGGTGATGAAGATATGTTGGAAAGGGTCCAGAGAAGATTCACAAAGGTGGTAAGTGGTCTTTGGAATGTGGACAGATTGAGAGAGAAACTCAGTTGCAAAGCCTCGTGAATAGGAGGAAGAGAGGGGGTGGTGGTATGATTGAGATATAAGCTGGTCAGGAGTTATCAGATTGACATGAAAGAGATTTTTTTTTTTTTATGGGGGAGGAGTAGAACTAGAGGCCATCACAAAATTTCCTATATAAGGAGGATGTGAGCAGAGGAGTGAAGAAAAGGTTCTTTGCATGAAGAGTGGTTGGTGTGTGGAATGCATTGCTTGAGTGTGTTATGAATGTAGATACACTGTATCAGTTTAAGGCATGGCAGGATGAACATTGTGTGCAATAGTATATACCTCCCACAATGAGTGTCTGACTCCATGGTGGTCAGGTGATAATAATTTATACATATTATTATAGGGACTGTTGTGCACAGGGCTAGTCTCTTGGTTTCCATTGCGATTCTGATATAGGTGGAGATAGTGCAAAGGAGAGTTAAAAATGATATCAGGGTTGTGGAATACTGATTATGATGGCAGAATGAGAATGTGTAGACTGCAAACACTAACAAAATCAGGAGAATGAGGGGTGATGTGAATGAGACTTACAAACTTCTGGAATGATCATACAGGAATTCATTTTATGGAAGGTGGGAAGAGGATGAGAGGGCATCCTTGGAAGCTGAGAATGAAATCCATCACCAAGAATGGAATGAGATCTAGATTTTTTTTTTTTTTTAATCTCAGAGTGGTGCATGATTGGAATGGATTGCCATAAATGTGTGAGCAAGCAGTGTAAATGAATTTAAGAACTGTGACAGCTGGTGTTGCAGTATGTGGTCTCCCTCAATTAAATTCCTAACTCTCTAGAGGTCTCAGTCTCTTAATAATATTAAATGCGCATGCAGTTCTTAGCAGTTAATGTCATTACAAGAACTAAGTGTAGTCTTTTTTTTATTGCCTGCAATTAAACAAAATCAGCACAATTATCTAGTGCATATAGAGCACTGCCTTCCTACAAATGATAGTCATAATCCAGCAATAAATATTCTAGTGTCCTGTTAGTCACTCATTCAAGCTTGGGCGTATCGTTCTCATCACCTTCTAATGTCGTCTGATGTTTTGCTGAAATTTCCTGCACAACTGTCCTAAAGATCTTCATTTTCATTATAGCATTGAAGAGTACTATAAATATATGCAAAGTCTTCATGGTTTCTAATGTGGGTTCAAGTCTAATAAGACATTTTCTCTGTGATATCCATGATTGAATACTTAAAACCAGATTGAGCAAAACAGTTTTGAATAGTCTTTGCTAATTCCTCATTAATTATCAGCCATAAACTGCAATGCCTATAAAAGATTAACTTTTGCATTAATGTCCTTAGCAACCGTCAAGAACCAGTAAAATTTTTCTTGATTTCCATTGTAATTTTGTCTCAACTCATAAGCCAATTCTTAAAAAAAAAAAAAAAAAAAAAAAAAATCAACAGTAATGAACTAGTAAACTCTCCATTCTAATACCTTTAAAGCAGCAAGGCCTTCTATTTTTAAATAACAGCTTTTGTTTACCAGTTCCTGAGATATTTGAACAGCATAAAACTCACATCCACACACACTGCCTTCAAAAGATCCAAATAGCATGTTTATAACACAGGAAACCATCCAATGTAACATAATAAAATATCCCCAAAATATCCTGTAGATATCACATAAATAAAAAATAATAATGCATGGGTCATGGTGATGAGGGTATATTGGAAAGGGTCCAGAGAAGATTCACAAAGGTGGTAAGTGGTCTTTAGAATGTGAACAGATTGAGAGAGAAAGTTAGTTGCAAAGCCTCGTGAATAGGAGGAAGGGGGAGGGATATGATTGAGATATAAGCTGGTCAGGAGTTATCAGATTGACATGGAAGAGATTTCTTTTTATGGGGGGGGGGATATAGAAGTAGAGGCCATCGCCACTAAATTTCTAAAACAAGATAATTTAATTTTTCTAACACTCCATGTACCAGTTTACTGGCTGGCCAAATTAAACAGTGATCTGTCTCAAACAAATGAAACAAATGTTGAAAGTTTATTTTTCACTTGGTCAGACTATAATAAATTTAGTTTAATCCTTTATCCAAGTGTGTCCAAACAAAGTTTGCACCTGAAAGTATCTTCAGGACTGGGGTAAAGTGGTATAACACCGGGCGACTCCTTGCAAAGGTGGAGCAAGCTACCAACACTCCTATCTCAGTATCTCCCATAATGCAAAACACATCCGCAAGGAGATGTGTTTTGCATTATGGGAGAACACCGGGCGACTCCTTGCAAAGGTGGAGCAAGCTACCAACACTCCTATCTCAGTATCTCCCATAATGCAAAACACATCCGCAAGGAGATGTGTTTTGCATTATGGGAGATACTGAGATAGGAGTGTTGGTAGCTTGCTCCACCTTTGCAAGGAGTCGCCCGGTGTTATACCACTTTACCCCAGTCCTGAAGATACTTTCAGGTGCAAACTTTGTTTGGACACACTTGGATAAAGGATTAAACTAAATTTATTAAATGAAACAAATACTTATATTCTCGTTGTGTGTACTCTTCCAGTCTTGTCCAATAAAACAATATTCATTGCCCCAAATCAAGACTGCATAGTCACTTTTGCCAATAGCTCTTCTGATCTTATGACTAGGTCCAATACTCTGACATGTCTTCTGCCCTCCATCACATGCTGCCTTAAGTAATTATCTCTCAGTAGGTGTATAAATTCCATTTCCTACTTACCATGTGATATTTCTTCCTGCCAGTTTATATCTCCATAGTTGAAGTCCCCCATCAAGGCCAGTAAAACGAAATATACAGTTGATTATTGATCATCCACTGAAATCTTGTGGTCTATAGCAACAACAACTATATATACTCCAAATAAACAGCCACCCTCCAAGACTATCTCCTATTCTTTGGGCCACAGTTCGCCTGCTCTTATCAGCAAACCCCACCCTACCCATACTATCTTCTCTATCTTCCCTGAAAATACTAAACCCTTCACATTCTATCCCTATAGCTACATCATCTGCTGTTAGCCAAGTCTCACTTATGCCTATGACTTTTGGCGAGGTTGTACTAACAATCCCAAAAACTCCTCCCTCTTCTTCCTGATACTTCTGATATTAGTAAATAGAAACTGGAGCATCCAATCAGGCCCCATCTATCTTTATTTCCTGAATTGACTACACTATTCAGTATTTTTGCTAGAGAGAGAGACTAGATTCTGCACTTGGTCATTCTCACACTCACTTGCCTCATGAGTGCCTTCACACAATCTCACCTGCTTCCACCCTAACTGCTTGTTTTCCTGAATTTGCTCTTCAGCATGCTCAGTGAACAAAGCTCTCTAGACACTTAACACCAAAACCATTTACATGCAGTCCATTAGCAATTGGGTATCCATGGCATGGTCAGCAAGTCGCAAGTGGCAGTAGTTGTGGTACCAGATGTAGTCTGTGTTTGGCAATTCCTTAGAATGGCTGTCTGGCCAAAGTAGGACAACAAACTACTGCATGGCACGTGGTTGACATATGGCAGGTCTAAGAACTATGGCTGGTCTTAGAGAGTAGATAAAGGATGTTAATATGATCTGTTAGTGGTTACAACACTCTTTTCAGATTTCTGCCAGTTTTTCTGCAAAGCCCTTGGATATACAGAATAGTAATAGATTTGGTGCAGTCTGTTCTGGAAAGGGATTTGGTGGAAATTGTAGCCACTGGCTTCAAGATGTTAACGTGTTCAAGTTCAGCGGTGATGGAATTATCATTGGAGTTATTCATTTGCCTTGTACAGGGTTTTGATACTAATGGGGAAGGGGAGTGGGGTGGGGGGATCTAATAGGTAGGTAGATAAAATTATCTAGGAAGGGAAGACTTGTTTCTTTCTTGTTCCAAAGTGAACTAGATCCTAGTGTGCTGGTTATCAAGATGTGTTAGAAAGGTGTAAGAGCCTCAGAACCATGTAGTCAAAGGGAGAACACATCATCTACATAGCAAAGCCAAACTGTAGGTCTATGTGAAACAGAGGTTAAGATTTTTTTCTTCAAAGGTCTCCAGAAGTAGTTGCTAAAGGAAAGAAAGTGGAGATACCACAGCTGTCCCCTAAAATTTATTTATAGAATTTTCTTTGTTTCTGGTGTATAGAGAGGAAATATCAAAACTGACAATTATATCAGTGTGTTGTAATGTGAGGTTTTCTGCCTTAAAGTAAGCAGAGTTTTTAATGTGTGAAGAGGTGCTGCCAGCATACTGGGTGAGCGACTTGATTAAATCCACAATTGGGCATAATGGCACATCCTTTTCAAGTTCAGTGGATTAGTAATTGAAACCAAAAGCAAATGGATGGTAGGCAGCTGTTACTCATGTATTGTAGGTTTAACCACGCTATCGGCCAGGACATATATATATACGTCCAAGTTTCCATGGATGCGAAGTGCATATTAAAATTGTAATACCATTGATATTACATTGAAATATATGATGGATACGAAGTGTATGAGGATGTGTATTTGATCCATAATGGCCGGTAAGATGGTTAACAGGGGAATGATGAATGCCAGCTGTGCTGAACAGCATTCATGGACGTACCTGTAGAAGGAAAAAAAAAAAAAAAAAAAAATGTAAAAACTGAACTTCTCTTGCCACTGTTAGTGAAACAGTGGTTAGAGGAGGTATGTGAGGGATGGATGGGGAGGAACTACTCTTTCTGGATAGCATAGAGATTTTTTTTTTAGAGGTTCTTGGTGCCCTGCCCTAAATCGGAAAGAAGCATTCTAGGGCTGAGCTGGAAAGTCATGTCCTGAATGAAATAGGATGCCAGGAATACTAGAGAAATGATGTGTTTGTGCCAGGTAAGATTAAGGCAAGTGTCAGCCTAAAAAGAAAGATGTGGCTTTGACTGATAAGCTGGGTATTATACAAGATAAGTGGAGAAGAACTAAGATCTTTTATTATAAAGGGAAAAAAGATAAGACTGTCACCATCCCACTAAAGCATAATATAGATCTCTGTGTCATGCTTCAGTGGAGAGATGATAATTTTGTACGAAGCATGGCACAGAGATCTCTGTTTACGTCACTAAATGCAGATCTGGAAGCTTGGATGTATAAGCTGCAAGAGTGGTATGAGAAGGAGAAATTAAGACAACTATTAACTACAGAGGTTTTTTTTTTTTTTAATGTATATAAAGAAGAGGGTGGATAACATACAAGAGCAAAAAACACCTATATTAGTAAACAGATTTTAAGAAAGAATAGTCAAAATTGCAAGTGCAAATAACTTGAGAAAACTGGTGACCCAATTTTGGAAGGAAATGAATTTCATTTGGATGAAATTCATCAAATGGAAGGAGATCTACATGTAGCTTTTAAGGAAGACAAATACTGATCTAATGTCCAATTCTCATCTTACTAAACACTAACCTAAATGCCTAAAAAATGATGAGCTGGCAATTTGAAATTTGCTGACCAAATTGTATTCTTATTGGCTTAAACCAAAACATGATGATAACACATGATTGAATTTCTTGGCAGCTAGGGCAGCAACCAGCTGAACAAGATTCCTAACTGTTTTAATCATGGAAATAATGCAAACAAAAATTCAACTACTAGAACAAATCCCAACTCAACATCAGCGGAGTTCGAGATTGGCACCATCAATATAAGAATCATTAATGGAAAGAAAATGGAACTAGCAGAACAACTGGATAAGTATCGGATTGACATAATAAGTGTTCATAAAACAAAGAAAACAAAAGCAGGTACAATTTTTCTAAGCAACAAATACAACATGTTCAGGCAACAACAATTGGAGAAAGGAGTAGCTACAGTATTCAACACTAAATATGAAGATAATTTTCTTGAATGTGGAAAATTATCACAATGGGGAAACCAGACAATGAGACTTATTTGTGCTGGGTACCACAGAAGATACAAAGAAAAAAGTCAAAGAATTTTTTTTGAGACACTAGAGTAAGAAGCTGAAAACAAAAAAAGGAAAATTTGGTCCTTGTTGGTGATCTAAACAGCAGAATAGGAAATGATTGCCACACAAATTATTTAGGAAACTTTGGAGAGCAGGTGCTTACCATTATTATTAGCAAAGCTAATAATAATGGTAAGCACCTGCTGGATTTCTGTTCAAGACATGGAACAATTATTACTAAAATCATGTTCCAACAAAACATGTACAAATTCACATTCAGAGGAAGATGGACAAAATAAGAAAAAGTTTCACTGACTATGTTATTGTTAATAGTGACATCTTTTTGATGTTTAACAATATACAGAAGATTTGAAATCTGAAGTGATCATTTAGTTTTGGACAGGACAAAAATTATATATCATATTGAAAAGAAAAGTGTGTAATATAGTTTTAAAATGAATTAAAGCTGAGCAGCTTTCAGAGGTGAATTGTAGACTCAAATACACAAACATTATTCTGAAAAAAAATTCAAGAGTTTGAGAAAACAAGAACCTAAGCTTGGAGATTCAGTAGCAGACCCTGAAGAAAACATTGATTCTGTTAGAGATGCATGTGGTGACACTGTCTCACCTCTGGTCTGCAAGTATTAAAAAACAAAAAACTCCATGGTGGACTCAAAAAGTTAGAGGCAGTCAGGGAAAAGAAAA
The DNA here is from genome assembly GCF_054136105.1 of Typopeltis vanoorti. Lineage (NCBI taxonomy): Eukaryota > Metazoa > Arthropoda > Arachnida > Uropygi > Thelyphonidae > Typopeltis > Typopeltis vanoorti. The sequence continues at coordinate 141,342,664 of NC_143551.1, read as the reverse complement.
GAGCATATGAAAAGTTACCAGAAAGTAAGTCAGCTTATGCTCTGAAAGAATACTGAGAAAAATGCAAGACAAAGTGTGTAAAACTAGCTAAACAAAAGCCATGAGAAGACTTTGGTAAGAATATGGAAAATATCAGGAGAGTGGCAAAATTATTAACATCATACCCTCCAAGGAGTAAAGACTCATCTCAGGGGTAAAAAGGAGTAAAAATAAGCATATAAAAAAGATCTAAACATACCTTAAATCCATTCATTTTCTGCACTCACCACTCTTTCAGGCAGTGCATTCTACTAAACCACTCTCCATGCAAAGAATCTGTTACTCACTCCCTCTGCTCACACCCTACTTATACAGCTTCCAGCAATGGCTTCTTGTTCTACCCTTGCCTCCCTGAATGGTCATCAGATGACAGAAGCAGATAAAACAGTTGAGTTAGTGAGTAAACCCTTTGCAGATGTATATCATCCAAGTGAAGTTAATGCTGTGGTGGCATATGTGACATACTTATTTGGAGACAGAGATGGATGCATTGGAGGTTTTTAGGATATCGCAGAATCTCTATGTAAATACAGCTGTGGGGTTAGATGGGATATCAAGCACGTATTTTTTTGGAATGTGTAAGGGAACTTGCAATGACTATGCTCTTTAAGTCTCAGCTCTGGTAGAGTTCTAAGGGAGTGGAAAGAGGGCAAAAAATAATTCCCTTGCAAAAGGAAGGATCCTAAGACTGTAGCAGCAAATTATAGACCAATCAGCATCTCAAGTGTGGTGGTAAAATGGAAAAATTAGTAAAAAAAAAAGAAAAAAGAATTCAAGAATGGGTGGATAAAAACATGATACTGTAGAGGGACAACATAGCTTTGTGAAGGATTAGTCATGCCTTAGTAATTTATTAACTTTTTATAATACAGTAACAACTGAGCTGAATAATGGAAATGACTACATGATGATTCTGCTGGATTTTGCAAAGGCATCTGACAGAATACCACATGGAACTCTGTTATGCAAATTAGAACAAATGGGTGTTGATTGGATTTTAATGGTATAGATGCGAACATAGATTGTTAAGAAAATGACTATTTATTGACTTAATTGCTAATATTTTCTGGTATTCTATCCAGCATCTTCAAAGAACACAAACAAAGATTGTTACAGTACTGAGACAACCACAATCCGGTGTAACAGTGGGACTAATATGAGTAATTGTAGCATGCAACACAAAGATGAACACGAGTCTTTTCACACGGTTTAGAACAAATGGGGTTAGATATGATTCTGGTTATGTAGATAAGAGAGTGACTGCTGGACAAATATGAAAAATGTGTTATATGGAGAGACAGAATCAGGTGAAAACAGGTGTCTAGTTGTGTCCCACAAGGTTCGGTGCTGGGATCACTACTGTTTATTTTGTAAGGAAATGTTTGGGAAAGGAAATATTCAGTTGTTTGCTGATGATGTGAAATTAGGTAGAGTAATAGTTATTCAAGACAATCTGGGGAATAGGGTGGATGTTCCAACAATTCATAGTGCAGATCCCTTAATTTTCCCATTGCCAAAACACCTTTGTGGGCAGGTGCATTGTCCTGATGAAAGATGATTTTTTTCTTCTGCAAAAAGGGTCTTTTCCCACGAATTTTTTCATTTGGTCTGGTTAAAGAATCGGAATAATACTCTACAGTTATTGTTTTACCCTTTTCAACATAAACAAAATGCATCCCAAAATACCGATGCCATGACCTTTCCTGCTGATGGAATTGACTGTCTTCTTTGGCACTAAACAACTAGCTTCTGTCCACTGTTTTGACCGCTGTTTGGATTCTGATGTGCAATGGTGAATCCAAGTCTCATCCCTAGTAATAAATCGATGCACAAAATCAGGTTTATTCTTGTTAAAATGCTCCAAGCACTGTTCAGAGATTTTCATGCGAGTGCGTTTTTGATTCATGCAAAATATATCCTACACGTTCTTTTGAAATGCCTATAGTCTCAGCAATTTCACACACTTTGACTCACCGGTCATCCAATACCATATCATGCACTTGATCAATGATTTTTGGTGTTGTTACACTTTTTGGTCGTCCTTCGCGTGAAGGAACTTTTATGAACTTCGAATGAATTTTTTTGGCGTTAAAACTTCTTTTACAAAGAATTTTATAACTGCACAATACTCAATTCTATCCATTTCAAGGGATACAGATAACACTTTTGCTTCAGACAGCTGCATAAACCAAACTACTTGATAGAAAGACTTGCAATTTCACATGGATGCAAATGACAGCTGTACCAACTTAGGAAAAAAAAAATCTTGCTGATAGTGTTGGCATCTATGGTCGAAGCCGAGAACTTTTCGGACCAACCTCATGCACTCTGCATCCAACCTTACCTACCAAATTTCAAGACCCTGCACTTTGCTACATAAACTTATAGCTTCACCGAGTCCATTGAGATCCTCCAAGGACCAATTTGCTCTGCTTCCCACAGTTCTTCCAATTTTGCATCATCAGAAAACAACTGTGTATCTCCAGTTAAACCTGTCCCAATATCATTAACATACAAGATAAACAGCAATGGCCCCTGTATTCCATCTAGTAATCTTCCTCTTTTGAGATACCTCCCTCCCCATATACAACCTGCTCAGTGGCACACTCAGGATTTAATCTTGGAGGAGCCGAGTTGAATGAATAAAAATATTTTTAATGCAAATTCAATAAAATTCATTAGGTAATTACTTTTTTTTTTGCAATGCTCTTGAATTACTTCAATCGTGGTTACATTAATCTCTGTGTATTTACAGCAAAGCCAGTACATTCAATGATGATGATTGTGTCATGGTAGATCTTAAATAGGTTTTTTAGAGGCGTAAGGTAGAAAATGACCTTCCTCTGGCGCATGTTGTTACCAGAAGGATTGCAAATATTTTTAATAAGTTATAGATGTTAGGATATATCATTTTGTCACACTTCAAAACTGCATCAATGGCATTTTTGCATGGAGCTACTGCGAATGGTTTTTCAAATTTTTTATACCACAACTTGAATTCAGCGTTCAAAATTGCTGGATTTGTAGAGGACAAATCACGGGCATAAAATTCACACAACTGATGAAAATCTTCCATTGCACTTGATGTTGGAGCATCTTTTCCATTTGGTAGATGAATGTTTAAAATATTTCAAAATGTTGCAGTGCCAAGTGAAACGTTCATGAAGTTAAGTCAATATTTGGTCAATAAATGGAATGAAAATAGTTCTCCTGAAATACTCTTCTATAGAATCAGCTGGAATATTGGACCTTAATGTTTGTTTTGATGCAGTCCATGGCTTTTTAACGTCAATATTAAAATTACTGGCTTTTATACATGCTTCATCGTAAATATTTTTAAAAGAAGAATCTGGTGTTTCGTGAACAGTATTTAATTGATCAACAAAATTTAGGGCAATTAAGAGGTCACTGTCAGATTTTTGCATTATTTTAGGCAATGGTAAGGTGTATGCAAATATATTTTGCAAGCTAAATAAAGATATTATAAAATCAAATTCACACAATGAATTATTCAAAAGTTTTGCGTTAGAGGACAAATCTGTCTTCCCAAGAAATGATTGTTTCAAGACTATGAATCACTGCATCATATAATTTCTGTCTCTTAGTATCTGGTGTATGTTTATCGATATTGTCAACAAGGACATCCTGTCTCTTAGGGGTATTGAAGAAATTGTGTACCTTTTCAATTATGCCAATGTAGTGCACAGCGAACATATAAAGCTTGTGGATATATAGCTGATATGTGAGATTGGACACCATTAAACTTTCCGCTCATTGATGCGGCACCGTTGAAACCTTGCCTACGTAAATATAACAAATGAATGCTATACTTATTTAAGCTTTCTAATATTTTGTCAGATACGTTTTTTCCTGTAGTGCTTGCACTACAGGAACAAATTGTAAGAATTGTTCAAACTTTGCAGTCATTTTCTTCATCTATATACCTGACACACAAGGAAAGATGCTCAGTAGTAGAAATGCACAAGTTTCATCGTCAAGAATTAATTTTTTCGGCCAAACAGTTCAAAATGATTTCGTTACATGCATTTGTAATTTGATTTTGTATGTTCCAGCTAATGTAGGTAGTTTTTGGCAGAATGTTTAAAACGTTCCGCAAGGTTTTCATTGCCAGCATCGATTCTCGTTCTTAACAATGCTCAAAAATTGCCTTCATTGGCAATTGACTCCTGTTTAAATGAAAATTCTCCATAATCATGATGTCCTCTCAAGGGTATATTTTGCCGACCACATAAAATTACTGTTTTTATAATCGGTTCTAATCGTTTCTGATTAACTGCAGCTTGTAATGCACTACCTACATCAATTTGTCGATCGATTGGAATAAATTTTTCATCTCAAATATTGTGTAGCCTTTCGTAAGTCATAACAGCCATTATATGATATTTTTTTTTTGATGATTATTAAATTTCTCAACTTTCTTCCAATTATTATAACCTTGCATAACTAACTGCCCAGGTACTTCAGATTTAGATTTTCCAACATCAGCAGGTGCAAAAAAAACACACAATATTTGCAGTACACACTATTTTCAATTTGAGAGTACACAAGTCATGTAAATTTTTCATATGTATTGAAGACTTTGGTTGTGAATTGCAGCACAGGTTGCAGGAAAATTAAAATTTGGTTGTGGTTTCCACAACTTTTTCACAATATCTAAATTATTGTCAGAATTAAATGTTTGTTCTTTCAACAATGCGATGTCATGAGAATTATTAATAACTAAGGAAGTACTTTCTTCTGGATAATTCTATGGTTTTGTCTGACCTGTGACTGAGGAAACCAAATCCAAATCGATATTGACAATATTAATAGCATCGACATTGCTACTAATATTTGAATCCAATTTTTCAGTTTTTTTTTTTTTTTTTGAAATAGTTCAATAAAATACTCTACACATGTTTTTCTGTCATAATTTGAAGCACAAAATCTAAAAAATAAAATAAAATCTTTTACAAATTTAACTTTAAAATGTTATTGCAGAATTTACTTAAGGTAAAGGTTACTCTTCAGAGATGGAAATCTAAGTTTCAAGTTCAAGATATGCTTTTCAATAAACTCAATGCAAAATAGCACAGAATACGAGTGTTGAATACACGATTTGAGAATACACCCTACAAGACCTATTGCAATGAACACTGATACATGATACCCCGTGATCTCCTCTGGTCTGGCTCGGTCTGCCCAAGCACTACTTCATTCACCTTGTGTTCACAGCAGCCGTGATTCCCGAGAGCTATAGGGTATTCCCACCTTATGTGACCGCTAATTCATAAGTAGTATAGAAATAGAAGACATGACACAACATAAATAAAAAAAAATTAATTTTAATTAAGAAAAGATTTTTGGAAAATTTTCTAGTGTTTTTCTCCCTTTTTCTTTGGGGGTACCAGGGGTCCCTTTCCCCCACCCCTCCCCTCTGAGTGCACAACTGAACCTGCTCATACCTATCTGAGCAGGTTCAGAGTGGTAATTGGTAAATACCAATTACCAATCCAACTCGCTAACCTCTTGTTCAATCCCATCTGTTTCAATTTAATTACCAGCTTGTCATGTCGCAATTTATCAGAAGATTTTAAAAAAATATGAATATACCATTGTACATGCATCTCCCTTACTCAGTGAATTTATCATTTTACATAAGCAGATTGCTAAAACAAGATCTCTCCCTAAAAACTAATGCTTTCCATTATAGAAAATACTGCTATTCTCAACCCAATTCTGAATCCTAGCCCTCACGAACACCAAAACAACTCCAGACACAGAAATTGTCCATCCTACAATTTGTAGCCTCAGTCTACAAAGTGGAACAAATTTTTCCCATTCCCACTCCTTTGTAACTCTGTTACATGTGGTGATATACTGTCATCTTACTGCCTTATTAAGATCATCTAACATTTTGAAGACTGAGGGTGCAATTCAATCTCTACCAGTAGAGAATCAGATATCTGGCCAAAGACTATCATCACTAATCATAAATGGCATCCAGCAAACAGAAGTAGACAAGTGTTGCCATCTTGCTGTCTCAAACCCTAACACAGCATATTTCTTTAGTTTAGCAAGAAAACCCCAGTTTCCAGGAGGAAAAAACCCACTTGCTTGTACATGCTTGACTAACTCTGAAACCAGATGAAATAAGGATTAGGAAACGTTCCTCTAGTTAGCAACTAGATTTGAAATGAGAACTGCTTTCTTTGAGTGGCCTAAGACTGTGGATGCAAACACCACTTCCACAGGGCTATATGCAGGCCTTAAGATCAAGTTGACTCAATTCCTCATACCTCTTGATCTCACAAATCCCTCCTCTATCACATCTTCTGCATTCCAGCTTCTCATTATATCACCAACAAGGACGAAATATACTGAAACTTCACTGAATAGTTCAACAATATCCCCTACATCAGTTACCAGTCTGACAGTGTTATCAGCTAATATCCTTCCACAGTCATTCTTCTACTTGCCACATATCAAAAGAACTCACTAGGATTTTTCTTAGCTTGATCAACTAATTCTGCTCATGTGGTTGGTAAAGACTGCACTTTTGCAGTCTTTACCAACCACATCACTTTACTGGCCTGCTTTTTTGTAATCTTCATACAACAGTTTATTATCAATATTTTGTGTGTGTTGCCTCCATAGTACATTCTCTATGGTTAATCTCTTCATTCATCCAATTTACTCCCATCTTATTTAGACTTTTTGACTTTGGAATACATTCTGATATTGCTGCTGTTTAATAGCTCTTGATCAATACCCAAGCAGTATCTGTCTCCTTTCCTCTCAACTCCTCTTTCCATGCTATAGCTCCCAGTTGTCTCTTACTTTTCATATTCACCAGCCTTGTAGTTCCACATCTCTACAACTCAGGTGATCACTCATGGTTACTCTCACCAACCGGGGAAGATTAATAAAGAAATGGAGGAACACATGCCATTCACAATCATGTTCTCTGATGATATAACCAAATCTACGACTCTCAAACTTCTTGTGTGCTCTCCACTAAATATTGCCTAACACTGTTATCCCTTATGCACTCAAAAAATATTTCTGCTTTTTCCCTAATGCTACTCTTCCAACCAATACCGTCATAATTAAAATCATCCATACTGTTTACCCTTCACTTGCTCACTAAACCAAGTTGCCTATACATTTTCATGTCTCCATTCTCCACATCCCATGCAAGTAGCAACATCCAACCAAATATCTCATTCTGTCAATCCCTCCATCTCACATCATAGTGCTTCAAAAAAATTGCCACTTTTTCCCCTCTTGTTTCTCAACTTTCTGGAGAATGATTCCTCAGTTATCATCAGCTGCAGTACCCCCTCCTTTTTTTTTTGCCCTTCCTGCCCTAACAAAAAAACATGGTACTCTTCCATTCCTATTCCCATCAGAATATTCTTATCTGACCATGTTTCAAACCATTCCATCTCTTTTCAGGCAAACAAACTCAATGCACCAATTCCATCTTCCTTATTTCCCATACTCCTGGCAGTTGTAAATATGCATAGCAATTCATTTCTTGGTCAATAACCATGCCATCACCTCAGTTGTGACTTTTCCATATTTAATCTGCTCATCCTTACCTTTTGTCCCATATATACCCACCAGATTCAACTACTCCATGCCATTCCTATGCTGTAACTGGATACATTCCAGAATCCCATGATATGAGTATGTTAGCTGACTAGCATCAAGACCAAGTTTAGCATGTGTTACAGTTCTGATTTTCAGTCCAACAGTAGTATTATTATTACATGACAACTCCAGGGAGTCCAAAGACTCATCGAGGGAGGGCATCTACTCTACAACTGTCTTCACTATTCATCAACTACAATGAATGGCGATGAATGGTGAAGACAGTTGATGAATGATGAAGACAGTTGTAGGGCATCTACTCTACAACTGTCTTCATCATTCATCAACTACAATGAACCGCAACTACCATCATCATCATCTACCAATGCCATCTACTGTTCACCACTACTAGTATTCCACAGACAATCACAAACATCCAATTATTTTTTATCATTTGCATTTTAGTGTTTATCATAACTGAATTTTGGTAGAAACAGGCAGTTCTTTAATTTGGGTCCTATTTTGCTTTGGAGAGAGCAGTGCTGATGCCAATGCATACTGTTTGTTATGCAGTATCATCTACATACATGACTATGTGGCCAAGTCAGGAATGTGGTTTATGTATATTTTGAACCTATTGGATGATATTGCTTCTTGAAGAAATGTTGTATCTGTAAACCCCAGCTGTGATCTGTACTTATTTTTATTTATGTTGTCAGAGAGAATTCCTAAACTAAGTATTCAGTGTATCTCTTACTCAACATGAATATAATATTGTAAAGAGTCTTTCATAGTCACTTGTCAAAAGCTTTGGTTAAATCAAGAAGGAATAGTTTTTTTTTTTTTTTTTTTTTTTTTTTTTTTTTTTTTAAATCAAGCACTTCGCTATGTTGGTAATGTCTTCAAGTAGCAGCATAGTTGCAATTTTCTCATCTGGAAACCTTAAGTCCGAAAGACATATTCCTGTTAAATATGTAGTTTCGTAGTCATTGCTTTTTAAAGCAATTTACAGATGACCAGAAGGTTAGCTATAGATCTGTAGTGGTGAATATTATTTATTTTCCATGTTTTTATAATTATCTCAGATTTAAGTAGTTCAGAGATAGTACCAATGTCTACACAATGTCTAATTTCAGAAGTGCAGGATTTAGTTGTTCAAAATACATTAAAAGGTCTGATTCTCTATTTTTGGATTGACTGTCTTTAGCTTAAGAGCAAGCATCTCTCAGTTTAAATTGGATATGGACAGAAAATACATGGTTTACTCTAGGTAGAGCATTGTGTTACACATTCCTTTTAAAAATCTTTAATAGGCATACAAGATGGTATGACAGTAATAAGGTAAACTTTCATGTAATATTAACAGTTTATTTATAATAATATTTACAGTTTTCCTCCAAATCAGTCATATCTGTCAGGATTCCAATAACGTCAGCATGTTTTGATTTTCAAAGGCACTTTACTGCATCATTCTACCTAAGAACTTGGTCTTGATCTGGCCAAAAACCTGTTTTGGTAAATTTTCCTCTCCCATTCTGTTTAAGTGATGATATCAGCTGAGACTGGTTCTGACCATACATTCCTGAATACTAGAATTCCTTCCTAATATCTTCATTTTTAATATGAAGATGCCGTCTGATCCCCTTCATTTTTTTTTTCAAACTCTCATATCTGTGGTCTAGTCTCTGATCTACTGTTTTAGTTTCTAACCCTGATATTAGATGCAGGTTAAACCTGGTTTCAACAATATTCTGCACATAGCTAGTTTAAAATTTTGATTAATTTCTCTCACATGCCATAAAACTTGATTCAATGTTAACTCCCTACATCATACTGCCTTGCATATCCTACTGTCTATTTCCATATTTAATTTGTCATCTTTACTTTAGAGTGCCAAAACAGTTGAAATATTAATTATATATTTGGTTTAATCCTTTATCCAAGTGTAAGCAAACAAAGTTTCCACCTGAAGTATTTTCAGGACTGGGGAAACTTGTGGTAAAGGTGGTATAAGTTCTGATCACGTGCCTTAGCATCCCATAATGCAAAGTACATATCCTTACGGGTATGTATAATGCTATGCATTATGGTTAAATGTCACTACCAGTTTCGACCTTTAATGAGGCCTCGTCAGTGGGAACCCAACCCAGAGGTGGTGATACTAAGGTGGAAGTAATGCAGAAGTCATACCAGTTGCCAAAAGGTGTCAAATTATTAAAATTCTCTGGATTAGGGATAAGTTGATGGAAGTTTTTTCACTTGGCTATGCTACCAATTATACATTTGGTTTAATCCTTTATCCAAGTGTAACTAAACAAAGTTTGCACCTTAAAAACTTATACCACCTTTACCACGAGTTGTCCCGGTCCTGAAAATATTGCGATATTGCCCCAGTCTTCAGGACTGGAGCAATATCTCCCAAACTTTTTTTTTGGGGGGGGGGGGGGACAATCATTCTGATTCCCTTTTACATTGGCCAAATCTGAATCGGAATGATTATCTCTCCCCCCCCGAAAAAAAGTTTGGGTGATACTGATTCTATGTAAGCATCAGAAATAGTTTTTAATAATATAATATTAATATATTAATTTCTAGCACGCAGCAACAGTTTTTAATTGGTAAACTGATTGTTATATGTACCTTGTATTCCTGTTTCCTTGATTTGCTTGTTTCTACGCACTGATGTACTGTTATTTTCAGTTACTGTCCATACATTCTTTTTGCAAGTCTTCCAATTTGTTCACATGTTAGAAATGACACATACATTAATTGCCTTGTTCCATTTTATTCCTATTGTTATTATGTGACACCTCCAAAGAGTCCAAGGACTCACTGAGGGAGGGTTCTCTAAAACTCTCCATTTGACCACTTAATCCATAAACTTCACAGCATGCCACTGCCATCGTCTACACACACAATGCAGTCTACTACCCACCACCACCACTACTAGTATTTTTGGTTTGTAAATTGTATTCTCATGACTGATTTGTCTGTATGCAGGATGAAAAAACCCTGCTATGTCCATATGAGATCAGGTATTGCCCCAGTTATCACCTTCAATTGAAAAAAAAAAAATCTAAGGATTCCTCTTGTCACAATGAGAATCAAACAGGCATTTTCCAATCAAAGGGCGCAACATACCATCGTTCATCCACAGTTGGATGAACGATGGTATGTTGGAGGTGCAAGTGTAATGGCACATGCATTAGATGACAACTGATTCTCAGTTTAGAGAGAATCAGGCAGAATATTATTATTAACACCAGACCTCCATGGGGTCTAAAGACTCATCAGTAGAAGCAAACACTGTTACACACAAAGCCTATCAAACTGCGATTTAAACGCATTCAATATATCTGCATTCACCACAATGTCAGGCAATGCATTCCACTGATCAACAACTCCTTATGCCCCTTGCTCATATCCTCCTTGTACAACCTCCTTCCCCATTCTACAAAAAAGTTCTTCACATTAACCTGGTAACAACCATTTACCAACTGAAGTGTTTCAATCATATTCCCTCTCTTCCTGCTATTCACAAGGCTTTGCAAACTGCATTCCCTCAATCTGTCCTCATATTCCCAGAACCAATTAAGACCTTAGTCTTCTCTGGATCCTTTCCAACATATAATCATCACCATGAAACCAGGGCACCAAATCTGCAGACAATTCATAAAAGGCCTGATCAAGACCTTATACAATGGAACCAGAAGCTCATTTTTTCTACCAGTTAAGGTCTTCCATATCATTATCATAATCTGATGGGATGTCTTCACAACTTGTGCAATGTAATCCCTGAATTTCAGATCTTTGTCCACCACCACCACTCCAAGGTCTTATCTCATCTTCCTCTAAAATTTCCCTGCTAAGTGTATACTTTGCATCCCATTGTTGGCTGCCAAATTTCAGAACCTTACACCTGGCAACACTGAACTGACAGTTTCATACTGTTGCCCAATGAATCTATTCAAGTCCTCCCATAAAGCCACATCTGCTTGATTCCTCATCACTTTTTCCAGTTTTGCATTACCTGCAAACAGTTGTATATCACCAGTTAAGACTATCCCAATATCATTAATATACAGATTAAATAACAATGGTCCCAAAAATTACCCTTGTAGCACACCACTGGCAACTTTCCTCTTTTGAGATTGTTCCCCTACATACACAACTAACTCACCATTAAGTGTTCTCATTTCATTCTCTACACTTCAGCTTCTGATTTCACATATTTCTGAGGATGAAATATCCCAATGAACTGCTCACTGACCACCTCAATTATGTCCTCTTGATGTGTCAAGTAAAAAGTTCTAGAATTATCAGTAAAGTTTTGCTTATATTATTCTGAGAAAAACCTGCACGATAGAGAAGAAGAGAGAATCACTACACATGCATTATTTGGACTGCATCTATTTATATAGGGATAATTAGTGCAGTTCCAGGATATCTGACAAAATTCTGAGAAGAATGATGTTTAGAATAAATGATAAAACTGCAAATAATGGACAAAAAAATTAACTTCCTGACAACATTAACTGGAAATATGTTCATATACTTAATAAAACAAAGTTTTGAAATATATCAAAATTATATGTTTCAAAACTTTCTGCTGTTAGAGGTCTAAAGTTCATATAAATTAAACAATAGTGGCCCCAATACAGAATCCTGTGGTACCCCAATTATCACCTTTTTTTTTTTTTTTTTTTTTTGGAATATACATAACTTACTGGTGCCTATCCCTTAAACATTCCTGTAACCAAGCTATCAACTGACTATCCATCTAGACCCTGCTCAATTTTGTATGTAAATCTTAACCCTGGGACACTACCAAATACTTTAGCAAAAATCAAGATAAATCATTGTACAACATCTGCCGGCCTAGTTGGCCAAGTGGTTAGTTTATCCACTCTCCAGCCAAAAGTCTGCAGGTTCGAATCTCGGCATGGCAGGGATATTTGCGATTTCTGTGAAAATACTAGTGGTGGTAGGGGGCAGTAGATGCATTGGTGTAGATGATGATGTAGAGTAGGTACTATCCCTCAATGAGTCTTCGGACTCCATGGAGGTGTCATGTAATAATAATAATCTCTCCAATAAACTAGCCACCGTATTATAAAATTTAACCAAGTTATAAAGCAAGACCTTCCCTTAAACCCATTCTCATCAATTCATGTTTGTATTGTCTCTAGCACCTTAATTACTACACCTAATACAACACTGGCCTATAACTAGACACTATGCAGTTCATGTTCTTGATTCCAGACTTCTGTTGAACAACCGTGTCAGGCACTGCCAGCTCTTTGGCAAATTCCCATAGTATTTGTGAAGCCCCATCCAGTACCATAGCCTTATTAACATCTAGACTACCATATTAATATTTGAACATTAATATCTTCTGTCATCCTTCCTATTGTTATTCAACAATATTCCTGAATTCACCATGTGAGCACTAAAGAAATACTCAGTTAACATTTAGACACATCTTCAGTACATGGGTGGTCTGAAAAGTTCTCGGCCTAACAATGAAAAACGAATTTATAATTTAAAAATTATTTTTATTTTTTAGCATAATCTCCCTTAACACTAATACATTTATTCCATCAATTTTCCAGTGCCATTATCCAGTTCCTGTAGTGGTTCTCAGTAAGGTCTGCAAAATACCCCTCCACAGCTGCAATCACCTCTTGATTCGAAGAAAAATGCTGACCAGCGAGGAAGATTTTTAGTTTTGGGAAGAGAAAGAAGTCAGGGAGAGCCAAATCTGAGGAATAGGGTGGATGTTTCAATAATTCATAGTGCAGATCCCTTAATTTTCAAACTGCCAAAACTCCTCTGTGGGCAGGTGCATTGTCCCGATGAAAGATGATTTTTTTCTTATGCAAACTGGATTTTTTCTCACGAATTTTTTTGTCGTCTGGTTAAAATATCGTAATAATATTCCCAGATTATTGCTTTACCCTTTTCAAGATAATTAATAAACAAAATGCATTTAGCATCCCAAAACACCAATGCCATGGCCTTCTCTTCTTTGGTGCTGAACAACTGGCTTCTGTCCACTGTTTTGACTGCTGTTTGGATTCTGATGTGTACTGGTGAATCCAAGTCTCATTCATAATAATAAATCGACGCACAAAATCAATTTTATTCTTGTAAAAATGCTCCAAGCACTGTTCAGAGATTTTCATGTGAGTGCATTTTTGATCTGCATGCCACCCCCATCTTGCACAAAGTTTTTTCATTTGCAATTCTTCATGTAAAATGTATCCTACACGTTCTTTTGAAATGCCTATAGTCTGAACAATTTCATGTACTTTAACTCACCGGTCATCCAATACCATATCGTGCACTGATCAATGATTTCTGGTGGTGTTATACTTTTTTGGACATCCTTCACGTGGATAATGTTCACAGGCTGGTACAACTGAATTTAAACTCAGCAGCCCATTTCTTAATTGTTGAAAATGAAGGAGAAGAGTGTCCATAAACTTCTTGATAGAATGACTTGCAATTTCACATGGATGCAAATGACAGATGTACCAACTTAGAAAAAAAAAAAAAATCTTGCCGATAGTGTTGCCATTTATGGTCAAGGCTGAGAACTTTTCAGACCACCCACGTAGTTGTAATCCATGTTCCATCTCCAGCAACTAAAGTCAGTTTCCCATATTCATTCTTTCGTCTACTAGTGACAATTATAGAATTCTCTAGAGTTCTGCTTTATTGCTTCAGCAAATCTCCTTGTCAATTTCTCCTTCTTCACTATACTGGTCACTTTCCTAGTCTTCACCTTTTCCTCCTCACACTGCTGAGGAGCGCATTGTTCTTTTTATCTCCTCCATAACATCCCTTTCTCAAAAGTTCTCACGACTCCATGATTCATCCATTTTATTCCTAATTTATTTATCCTCCTAACTTTAGGAATAGAATCTGATACTGCCATAAGTAGCTGATTTCAGATCAAGCACTGCACATCAATCTGTTTCCTTAATATATCTTATTCTCCTATCATGGTATTTCTATTACCCAAAGGTAACAGAAATAGATAATATTGTCATACAAATATGAGACAATATTAAATCCAGCACTTGTGTCCCACATATTGCTTCAACTACAGTCTGCATAAGGTAGTTTTCCTTGTTCAAGAAATTTGATCTCTTTAGATTGCTTTCTGCTCTGTTAGATTTATTTAGTCTAGGACTAGTAGAGTACCTCAGGGTTCGGTACCAGAGCCAATACTCTAATTTGTATATCAATGACATGAGGAAAGATTTAAGAGATGGAGAGTATTTTATTCAGTTGTTGCTAATGATGCAAAACTGGGGAGAGCAATAGTTAATAAAGGTGATGTAGATATCCTGCAGGATGATTTAAATAAATTGGCATTGTGAGCAAGGGATAATGATTGTCAATTTAATGTTGCAAAATGCAAGGTTATGTGCTTCAGGTTGAAAAGTTTGCATATCGTGTACAATACCGATGGTATTAGTTTGCAGGAAATTGATAAGGTTAGTGACTTGGGGATAATGGTAGACAAAGAGTTAAAAGTTCAGAGAGCATATCAAAAGTTGATAAAATAGCTCACTGAATTATTTAGTTGTTGAAAAACATGCTAACAAGTAAAGATAAGGCAGTTATTATCCCTCTTTATAAAAGGTATGATTCAGCCATATCTTGACTATAGCACACAGATTTGGTGATGTGGGTTTCTTGGGAACAATGAGGTGGTCGAAAACATTCAGAGATAAGTGACCAAGATGGTGCCAGGTCTGTGGCACCATCTTGGTCTCTACGAGGATAGGTTGAGGTTTGTGGGTTACAAAGTTTAGTTATAGGTAGAAAAAAGGGGGACATGATGGAAACTTAAGATATTAAAGGGATTTTATAGAATTGATGCAAGTGAAATTTTTCAATGTATATGAAAATAGAGAACTAGGGGCCATCTGTGGAAGTTGTGTAAGAGTGTGGTTAGTAAGGGCATGCAGACCAACATGGGGAGTGGCGAGTGAGTAGAACGGATTGCCAGAAATGGTTGCAAGTTTCCTGATGGTGAATGAATTCAAGGAAAGGTATGTGTGTGATGGTTGATTTAGGTCTCCCAAAAATAAGTCTACATGGAGATGCCATAAATAATAGTAACATTTATTTCAGGATTTGTTACAGATTTCCACTAATTGTACTGTTATAGAAACTCTTAATTGCATTTAATAACTGTTTTAGGTAACCTTTGTCTTTATCACACTCCATAATTAACTCAAAGCTTTTTCGTGATCTGTAAATTAAATTCATCTTTTTTTTATCATTTGTTTTAGTGTACAGACGCAGTTACTGTACTAAATTCAGCTAATCCTCTAATAACAAATTAGAAGCAAATAATGAATTATGAATTCAATAATGAATAAGTGGCAAGTTATTTAAAATGTAACTATATAATTTATATGCCAAATTTCTCATCAAGAATTAGGCTTTTGCCTTTTCCATCTTCACTGATCATTCCATTTTGCAGACTGCTATCTGCCCCTCCCCCACCCTTTGGTCTATATTTATCCATATCTTTCCCCATCACTCTCTACATTGATTTTTCATTTACATTGTAAATGCCTAGCTCTCTTCTAATATCTTTTTTATATGGCCTAATTGCATTTTTTAATGTTCCTGATACCATTTCAGCTGTGTATTTTACTTTGATTTTTCTTTTTAAAAGTCCATATTTCTGAACCATGTAAGAATGGGGATGGCCATTACTTTGGGAAATTTAAGTTAGGTTTCTTGCCCTTTTTTTTTTTAATTCAATATCCTTTTAATTGTTCCACAGATTTTTAGAAATTTATTTTTTTTTTTTTTTAATCTATATGTCTAAAATAATTATGGTTTAGGTGGGAGATGAATTTTATCACCCAGTATGAGACCACTTCACCTCTTATTGGAAGCAGAAGTGGTTTGAAAAAAGTTCCATGTTTGGTCTCTAGGGTTTCCAGACTATGTAAAAAGAAAACATTGCAAAAAATATGTATAAAATTAATAAAAATGGAGAAAAAATCCTTAGCCCATCCATGGTACAAATGTACAATAGGTTTACTGGCAACCTTTCATGGGCGGGAATCACATAAAAAAAAAACCTAAACAATTAAACTGTCACCTGTTTTATTATTTTATTGCTGGCTTATTTTAATTCATAAACTGATTTTTGAAGGTCATCTCCATTGTCTTGTGATATAATATGATAATCTGCATACACAATATTGATACATTGTATCAATAACAATTCTTTTTATTTTCCATATTATAATAATTTTATCAATACAAATACCTAGTCTAGGTATAAATACTGTTACAACTTGAACAGTGCATAAACCTTTAATCTATCAGTAAATCATTTACTGCTTTCAGCAAATACAAACCACATATATAACATGCATATAGCAGCACTCAAATGTTCAAAATGATCCCTTTTTGTCCTCATGCACGTCTGAAGTCTGTGAAGCCACATATCAATGGCAGCATGCACATCCAACAGAAATGCTGCCAAGGATGGGGTGTCATTTCTTGCAGGCTACTCTATCAAGCTCCAACCAAAATTTTAAGTCCAACTGATTCAGATCGGGACTTCCAGACAGCCAACCAGATGGTGATATGTGGTCGGGCACATTTGCTTCCGACCACTGTTGTGTTCACCTTGTGTGTAAGGGCCAAGACCTGTTGGAAGGCCCACTGCCTACTGTGAAAAAGGTGTTGTTCAGGGGCCATAATCACAGTTTCCAGAATGGTATACTAAGGGTTTACCTTACAAATCATCTTTATTAAAGTTTCGTATTTCTTCTGTATCTTCATTATCATATTTACTCAAATATAATGCTCACGTTTCCCCAAAATTATTATTATTATGTGCCACCACCAGGGATTCCAAGGACTTATCACAAGAAAGCAATCTACTCAACCTCACTAAATAAATCTCTCCATTCATTATAATCTATAAATGCTCACATTTATAAAATAAATGCATTTAAATTTTAATTATCAATGTTATATATGCGATTGACCGCTCACCTTCATCACACAATATTTGAATCTTTATCAATAATGCTTCTGTAATTAAATTAAAACAAACAGTTTCATTATTTCTTATACTTCTATCATTCTAGAATCATAATATCTTTGAGTTTATCATAACTGAGTTTAAAACTAGTAATGAAAATTGAACGTTTCTCCATATTTCAAGCAAAAATTGCCAGTAATTTACAACACTTGAGATACGTTATGAACACTCCTTCACAAATGACTAATGAGAAGTGAAAACAAAGCATGAAATGAAGACATGCATATGATTGCCGTGGCATTAACAAAAAATCATGCAACTCAACGACACACCGACGATTGTTGAGTCAAAATGCTGATTCTCTTCAACTGAATTCCAAATTATCTGAAACTGTTATTATTATTTTCACTATGTATTTCTTAAAGTTTTAAACTTTTTTTTTTTTCCATGTGCAAGGTATATGCAAAACTTTTTCATTTCTTTTTTCATAAAGTAAAGTTATATTCAAGTAAATACAATAAACTTACTTTTAGGTAATCTCTTAATTGTGATTAATATAGCATTCTGATGTTTTTTTCACATAATATGCTGAATTCAATCAACTAATATTCCTTGTAATTTTCAATCTTTTATCTCCCTTCTTAAAAACTGATTATTTTAACCTTTTTCCACTCTTAAGACACACTACAAGTAATCTAATGCATTTAACAGATTCGGGAATCTTACTCTAAAAGGGATATTGTTATTTTATTAACTCTGAGGCAATTCTATCTGTTCCAGCTTCTTTTCTATTTTTTGTGGATGAAGGCTTCATCAATTCCACCAAATCTATTATTTACATTTAATGTTTATTTACATTTCCAGTTTCCATTTCTTCTTTACTAAGTGTAAGTTGTTGAGAGGTGGTTACAGAGTTGACACTGAGGAGTTCTTTTGCTTGGTTGAACAGCAGGAAGGAGTGATGACAAGAAGCCATCCCTGGAAGTTACGAAAGGAAACTGTGAGCAAGAGGGTGAGGAGTGGTTTCCTTGCATGGAGGGTGGTTGAACCATGGAATGCATTGCCTGATGGAGTGGCGAGAGCGAGAATGGTCAATGAGTTTAAGGAGTGGCATGATAGACTTTGTGTTTCTTAGGAAGGACCTCCCACGATGAGTCTTTTGACTCCATGGAGGCCTGAATAATAATAATAAGTTCTTAACAGTTTGTTTGTAACATATACAATCTTCTTTTCAGATTCCCAACTCTGCTACATCTTTTTCTCTGGTTTATTCTAATGTCTCATTAATTTATATTTATATTTTAATATATGTATAGATCATTTAATATTATTAACAAATCTATTACATCAATCTTGGTGCACTTTCCAAACTATATCTTTTTTAAATTTCTTTCAATTTTGAAAGCATGTAATGGCGATTGTTTCTATAGCTTGAAAGTATGGTATTTTCTTCTACTAGCTGCTGGTATAGAATTATCATTCCAAATTATCACCTCTTCTGTTTTGTTTATTCTTCTTCCAAGAACTTTATCTGCTGTATTTTGTCCGAATTTCCTTATATTTCATCCAGTTTGGACTTAATGTATATAAGCAAAGCATTCAATATGAATAGGAATCTCAAAGTTATATGTCAAAGAGACTACAGAGGAAAGTATACAAAAAAGTATGGAGGTAACTTATGTCTGTACACAAATTGCAGTAGTATAAGGAACAAAGGGGATCGAGTATGCTGTCTTAATAAATATGTGTGGCCTCAGGTTATTGACATTAGTGAAACTTGCCTCTCGTGAGCAGATATATTAACTGGTATTGAGTATAAAGGGTGCAGCAGAGGACAGGGCATGATGATGATAAATGATAGATGATTTGAGTCCAGTTAGAATAGAAAGTTACGATTACAATATTAGTAAGAGTATTCTATGCAGCAGTGAGTTGGAAGCTATATTCTGCAATAAGGAGTCAAACAAGATTAAGCACATGGTGGGGTGTTGCTACAGACCATCGATTAGTAGTGACGATGAAATGCTCCACCAAATAAACCTAATGGGATTAAATGATTAATCATCATGGGTGACTAATTATCTGAACATCGACTAGGTAGCAGTGAAATCTTGAAAATAATAAAGCCAAATTTACTGAGCTGTTATGTAATACTTCCCAAAACAGCACACAGAAGAACTCACAATCAAAGAGCATTAGACCTGATCAGTGTCAGGAGATGGGGGGGGGGGTCAGTAAATAACATGATTGTGCTGCCTCTGATTGGCAACAGTGATGATGATGTTCTGACTTGAAAAGTGGCTAAGGGGGTATATGGACATTCCATTCAAAAAAAAGTTACATTTTGAACTTCAAAGAAGGAAATTATGACCAAATGAGGAGAATACTAGGTTCAATCCCATGGTATTGGTTACTAGATGGAAAGAATAGTGGCAGTGCACTGAAAATATTTTAAAAAATACATCATTGATGCAACGTCAGATACTAGAGTTCAAAGAATAAATGGTCACAGAGTTGGAGTGAAATGGATGTGTAAACTTAATAAGCAAGAGATTCTTAAGAAAAAGATGTGGAAGGATAATATGTGCATAAGGATGATGTCATTTGCAAAAATAAGGTGCAGGTCAAAAGAGTTGCAAGTATTGTACAGAAAGTTGAGTATGAAAATAAACTGGCTCTGCAAACTAGAGACAACCCAAAAGAATTTTATGCTGCAAGTAAATGAAAGAATGGGAAAAATTTCTTGTCAATGCAGGTAGTCTCTACTGCATCTGCCACCCACTCACTAGCTATTTCAGTACTAAATTTGCTAAAAGCTATTAATCTGGTGTTTGCAACAAGGAGCTCAAAGCTACTTCTACATTGGAGGGGAAAAAAAACTCAGGTGTATAAAAAAGAAGTACTAAACCTGTTGCATAAACTAAATATGAATTTAGGCAATAAGAAGTGATTGGATATCAGCACAGATGCTAAGTGTGTTCAGCTATGCCTTTGACCTAGATGTATAATCTGAATCTCAGAACAGGGAAGATTCCACAGAGTGGAAAAAAATTATCTTAATCCTATTACACAAAATATAATAAATTTAGTTTAATCCTTTATCCAAGTGTGTGCAAACAAAGTTTGCACCTGAAAGTATCTTCAGGACTGGGGTAAAGTGGTACAATACCCACCTTTGCAAGGAGTCGCCTGGTGTTGTACCACTTTACCCCAGTCCTGAAGATACTTTCAGGTGCAAACTTTGTTTGCACACACTTGGATAAAGGATTAAATTAAATTTATTATAGCCTGACCAAGTGAAAAACAAACTTTCAACACCTATTACACAAAGGTCGTGCAAAGAATGATATGTCAAACTATTGACCTATCTCTGCAGTGGTGGTAAAGATTTTGGAAAAGTCAGAAAGAGATCAATCACATATAGAAATATGCTAACAGAAAATCTATACTTTGCAATGTACAACAAGAGTTTACTAACTTCATCATCGTCATGCATATCAAGGATTTAGGCCTAGCATGGCCTGTTCTTCCGGCCTTAGAAGTCATCGTTGAATCGTTTAAGAGGACATCCTGGTTTTCTTTTTCCTAATGGCTTGTACTTTAAGGCTTGTTTTGGTAATCTTTCTGTTTTCATTTTTTGAATGTGTTCCATCCATTTATGTTTATATTTTTTAATTTTTTTTATTACTGGTTCTTGGTTTAATTCTTTCATAATTGCTTTGTTTCTTTTGTGATCAAATAGGGTATACTTTGCAGTTTTTCTCATAAACTTCATTTCTGCTGTTATTAATCTTTGTCTTTTTTGTTTTATTGTCCAGATTTCACTTCCATACATTAAGACTGGTAGGGCTAATGTATTGTATACTTTTAGTCTGGCACAAGTTTACTAACTTGCTCACATTTTATAATAATGCGATGGCTGAGTTAGACAACAGGAATGATGTATCATGATACTTTTGGACTTTGCTAATGCTTTTGACAGTATTCAGCATGGAATGCTGTTGCATAAGTTGAAGGATATGGGATTGGATTATAAACTACTAGTCTGGATAAGAGGATGGCTGAATGACATCAAAAAGTAGTGTATGAGAGATGCAAGTCTGCAATATTTAACATGACTAGTGGGGTCCACTGTTATGCAATCTTTACATTAATGACACTGGAAAAATATGGCAGGAGATAGCTATTTGCTAATGATGCAAAGATAATCAGAAATGCTACTGACATACATCACTTGCAAAATGATTTGAATAAGCTGGAATTGTAGCATGTTAAAATGGCTGTCAGTTCAATATTAGTCAATGTAAAGTTGTATGATGTAATGAGATACCCAATGTAAAATAGAAATTTTTTTTTTCTATTTATGTTAATATACTTATTTACTTCATTTTTACATAGACCAGAAATCCTGCTCAAGAGACCAAACATGAAACTTTTTCAAGCCACGTCAGACCTCTGATAAGCAGGGAAGTGGTCTTACATTGGGTAATGAAATTGATCTGCTCCCTAAAGACAAATCACAAACATCCATGCCTATGGCAGAATTCAAATCCACAACCTGTTGGTTGGAGAGTAGATATGCTAACCACTCAGTCAACCAGTCCAGCCAAACCTAGGGATCTCCAAATTTTGGTAAATAAGTTGAAGTTCAGGGCCATATTGCAAGATATTAAAAATACAACTCTGAGGATAATTGCAATGCTGAAATGAACATTAAGAATAAAGAAGTAATTTTGCCTCTTTACAAGGCTGACATTACCTCATCTTGAACTATTGTACAAGATCTGGTTTCTGTGGTGATGCAGATACAATGAAGAGGGTGCAATGGAGTGTTAAAGATAATATCAGTGTGTGGAATGTATATTATGAGGAATGAGTAAGAATTTACAGACACCAGCAAACAACAGAAACAAGGAGCAACATGACAGATACCTACAAACTTTGCTTTATTGAGGAAACTAACAGTACAAGAGGACATCTGTAAAAGTTGAGAATAAATGCAGCCAAGTAAGACTTGAGAGTTGGATTTTTCTCTCAGAGTGGTGGGCGAGAGAAAAATCCAGCTCTCACACCAACTTTTCTAAATCATTGAAGAATGTTTTATTTTCATACTACATGGACATATTGCCATTTCTCAAGTATTCTCTTGAATTTCAGTTTTACAGTTGCTATTCTTTCATTTAAAAGCAGCTCTTAGTTCTGGGTTTCCATTTATTTTTTGATTTATCACTATAGCCACATCACATCTGATTCTGCTCAACACCACAGCGTATCATAATCTGCTTTTTCTATTGTTCCTTTTACTTTTTTCGGCATTTGATATTTCTGATATAAAGTGAACGTAGGAGAATAGCTATCTTTTTCTTAAATTCAGTGTTCTCTTCAAGAGTGCAGTTATTTGATACAATGTTAACGACTTACTGTTCCCTACTTGAAAATTCCCATTAATGCGAGTCTACCTGCAACATCTTCCACCCAAAACCCTTATACCTGACAAATGAACTGAAATTCACTATGATCTGCCCAAATAATCACACTTCAAGTCAAACTTGTAGGAATTCAGTATCAGTAATGTAAATGATCACTCCCTAATTTATTATAATCATCAAATAACTCGCTTCTCTACACTATCCTAAATATCATTAATACGTAAGTCAAACAACAATGTCAGAAGGGCTCTTGATTCCGCCACGCTAAGACCAACAGTCTGGCTTAGATATGTTGACGACGTGTTCGCGATCTAGCCGCATGGGCGACAAATGTTAAACACATTCCTTAGCCACCTGAACAAAACATGAACAAACAACTATCAATTTACCATCGAAATCTAAAATCAAAACTTGCTCCCAAACAAGAATTAAAACAAGAATTAAAAATCATCAGCGACACATTCATAAACAATGGCTATAACAAAAATACTGTCAATAAAATACTCTATAAAACCACAACAAAAACGAATCTAGATTACAGTAAAACCATAGCCATCCCATACATTAAAGGGTTATCGGAAAAAATCAACAGAATCCTACAACATTATAACCTCAATGCCACCTTTAAGCCACCCATTAAACTTAAAACCATATTCAGCTCCTCTCCTCCCATTGCCACATCCTGGAGCCTATTGCATCCGCTGCACCTGTAACTTACCGTACATCGGTAAAACAGGACGGATAATCACTATACGTCAAAAAGAACACATTAGACACATTAAATATAACCATTATGGTGAAGCAGGCCTCTCAGATCACGCGCTCAACACCTTACACCAAATCAACTGGAAAAGCACCCGCTCTTTATACCATACAAAAAACCTGGAAAGGAAATTTAAGGAAGCCTGCGAAATCCTGATAAACCATCCAAATATCAACAACAAAGATGGCATGAAAATTCCAAGGATCTGGATGACATACATTCAGCCTACCTAATATATAAGATCCAGCATAAGTCAGGACTCTAGCCAATCTTCAGTTAGTATTAGAAACCATTCCATACCAACTGGCTGGAATGTACATTTATAATCATGATGTTAATATATGTATATAGATAGATACATAGGCTTGTTGTTGCTCCCAATGTATTTCTACAACCAACAGATAACACGAATAATCTACACTACAATATACATCAACATTAGGATTCTAGTGTTGATGTATATATTTTTTTTTTCCACCAGAGGTCAGGCCAACAATTGTTGTAGCAGTTGGTCAGTAACTTTAACAAACCAGTTTGATTGTAGTGTAGCTTGTTTTATGTGTATAGTTATGCTCCAGAAGATGACCTTGACATAAAGATCGAAATGTCGAATGTAGATTTTAGTTATATTAAACTAAAGTTTTTATTCTAACATGGGTTGTCTCCATAATTTTCAAAAATGTAATTGGATCACCGTGTAAGCTTAAAAGAAAGGAACAATGTCAGAAGTATGGAACTCTGATCCACTACTGGTGTATCACAGTTCTATATACTTGAATGTCATGTAACCAACTGTATTTTCAATTTTTTTCTAGTAAGTTCCACCTCTCCCCTTCTCTTATGAAGTGGATAACACCCTTCAAGGATTATATACCAACCATATTGTAGAGAAACAAATCATTTTGTTTCCTTACAGCAATAAATAGTTCCTCAAACCAGCTGATACACAGGGCTGAACCTGACAGTAATCAATCCAAAAGGTTCCCAATCAACTAGTGAAATCTTGCTGTCACTTACTCTGCCTGGAGGGAGTCAAAGTATGGTGGTATGCAAAAGAACTGTCAAGACCATGCATGATAAGGTTCTGTCTGTGTGGGCAGTGCATCTGTACAATGCATATCCCTATTCCTTATTAAACTCTCCTTCCCAAAAATGGAGAACTTGCTTATATGTGGTTATACTGCAGATCACACCTCAAAAAATCATCCTATCCAATCCAATCTTTGGCAGAACAGCAACTTTAAACTATATACAGTACAACCTTACAGTCATCAAAACAAGGCATTTTTGATGGAACCTTAACTGGCAACCTGTACAGCTACCTGTCTACTCAAACAATCAAACTACACCTTGCACAATTCCTCCACAAGGGTGTACTTATGGTATGTCAGAATGTAAATCCCTGAATTCCCCCTCCCCATGTTTGATTTGCTTCAGCTCAATTTCCCTATCAACTCATACTGTTCATTAAAATTCAGATAACCACTCTAGTCTCTTCGCATACCCATCTCTAAAGTTTCTCTAAAATTTTCTACAGTCCAACTACCAAAATAATGAGATGCTCCTACGGGACCTCAATGTCCATAACTCAAATTGGCATTGGCTTACTTCTCACTCCTTACAATGATCAAGCAGACAGGAATGGAAATTTTTTTTTCTCCTATTCTTTTATTGATGCCTAAACACAAGAGGTAGAAGAAACTATTGGTGAGGATTGACAAAGAAGTCTGACATTTTTCTTCAACTATAGGTGGTTGTTTGAGAATACTTCAAAGAGTGCTGTTCAAGAGGTAGATGGAATAAAAGTGAAAGAGGAGAAGCAAGTTCAGCATGTCTGCAGTTGCAATGAAAATGACAGCTGGGCAGAAACTGCTGCTTGTGTCTTAACAGGTGCACAATGGTTGTCTGTTCAGTGTAGAAGTGACCTTGCAGTCATTTTTTTTTTTTTTTTTTTTTTTTTTTTTTTTTTTTTACACTGAAACACTGCATCTGTTAGAATGAAGTGAGTCAGGAAGAGATCATGTGAACCAAGTCTCTAGACTGCATCAAGAATTTTTAAGATTTTAAGTGAACTACCCCAAACATGTGAACAATATTCTAAGGATGGGTGGATTATGAATCTGTAGGATTAGTGGCTTGGTAGATGAAAATAGTATCATGGGTGGAAGACAATGCCTAGCTTTTTAGATGCTAAGTGATTGATGTTATGTGTTTATTATTATTATCTGACCTCCATGAAGTTGGAGACTCATCGTGGGAGGTACACATCATTGCACACAATGCTCATCCAACAGTGCTTTGAACTGATTCAATGTGTCTACACCCACAGCACACTCAGACAATGTATTCCACTCACCAACCACTCTCCATGCAAAGACCCTACTCCTCTGCTCACACCCTCCTTATACAGTTTCCAGCAATAGCCTCTTATTCTACCCAACTCTCCCATTCTACGAAAAATCTGTTCTATGTCAACCTGATATCTCCTGGCTAGCATATACGTCTCAATCATATCCCCCCCCCTCCTCCTATTCATGAGCCACTGAAACTTACATTCTCTCAACTGTCCTCATACTCCACATTCAAAAGACCACTGACCACCTTTGTAAATCTTCTCTGGACCTTTTCCAACATATCCTTGTCACCATGAAAACCCAGTGACTAAATTTGTGCACAATAATTCATGAGGCCTCATCAAGGTCTAATACAATGGTATCTCTGTTTCTGCATGTCAAGGTTCTCTGCATCATTGCCATTATCCAATGTGATGTCTTTAACTTCTGTAATGCAGCCCCTGAATTTCAGCTTGATGTCCACCACCACTCCTAGATCTCTCATCTCCTCTACTTCCTTTAAAATTTCCCCACCAATTTTTTACTTTGCATTCCATCATTGCTTACCAATCTCAAAACCTTACACTTTGCAACATTCAACTGACAGTTCCACTTACCTGCCCATTCACGCAATCTATTCAAGTCCTCTTGTAAGGCCATAACATCTGCTTGACTCTGCTTTGCTCTCCCAAGTTTTGCATCATCTGCAAAAAGCTACATATCACTAGTTAAACCCATCCCAATATCATTAACATGCAAACTGAATAAAAATGGCACCAAAACTGACCCCTGCAGCACACCACTACTGACTTTTCTCTTTCAGGATACCACACCCCGATATACAACTTACTGATAGCTATCTGACAGCCAGTCACTGATCAAACTCAGAAGTCTGTTATCCAATCCCATCTGTTTCAATTTATTTAAGAGCTTCTCATGTGGCAGTCTATCAAAAGCCTTAGCAAAATCTAAGTACTCAACTGTATATGCATCTCCCATGTCCAAGGTATTTGTCACCTTGTTATAGTACATAAATTAGTGAAACATTCTCTCCCCCTTAACAAACCCATGCTGATAACCACAGAGAATACTGCTGTTAAACACACTTCTGTATCCTACCTCTCACCAATCTCTCCACTTCCTTTACTGCAACTCTAGATATATACAGACCAGCCTATAATTTAATGCTACAGCCTTATCACCACCTTTATGCAGTGGAACAATTTTATCCTCCTTCCACTCCCTTAGAACCTATGTTGTTGCATGACTTTTATTAAATAGGCATGCCAATACTACTGCCAATTCCCTGGAACATTCCCTTAAGATGTATGGTAATGTCATCAAATCCTATCGCATTATTGACATCAAGTTTATTTTTTTCCTCAAATACCTCCTGCTCACTCACAATTAACCCTCCTCTCCTATGTCTTCTATACTTAGGAGAGGAGGGTTAATTATGAGTGAGCAGGAGATATTTGAGGAAAAAAATAAACTTGATGTCAATAATGTGATAGGATTCCAACCTGATCAGGATGAAACACCCTTATAAATTGATCATAGAATACCCCAACAATGTCTTCTGCAGCAGTTAACATTCTACCACTTTCATCCATTAACTTCATCATACCATGATCATTCTTCCTTCTACTTACCACATAGCTAAAAAACTAGTTTTTCTTTGCTTGATTTGCCAATTCCTGCTCATACCATACTTTTGTTTTCCTTACTGAGTAGCTCTCCTGGCTTGTTCTTTATACTCTTCATGTAACTAATTATTACCATTATTCATCTTGTACTTCCTCCAAAGTACTTTCTTTTTCCACATTTCATGCTGAAGCTCCACATTCATCCATTTTACATATTGATTTTACATATTGACTCATTCACATATTGATGTTATGTATTTCTTTCTCAGTTCCCATGCAGCATTTATTTCCTTACCATTCAACTCTTTCTTCCATGTTATAGCTCTAAGCTGTCTACTAAGCTTGTCATAATCACCAGCCTTATAATTCCACATATATCATTTCCTCACAAAAGTCTGCATATGACTAGCCACAACACAGGTGATTACTTCGTGATCACTTTCGTCAACTGGTGTGAAGTGTGAAAACCCCCTCTCACAATTACATCAACCCATGCCAGGAGAGGCTGGAGATAAATTTTAGTGCAAGCAGAGAGAGATCTGATCCTGTCTTGTGATTTCTGTATTACTAAGAGTAAGGATGGATGTGTCAAGATCCCTTTTGTGAGAGAAAATGCAAGACTGCATTTTGGTGTCATTGAAAGTGACCAGATTTTCCTCATCCCACTGAAGGATGATATGAACATGAATGTTTAAAGGCACTAGTTGAGGATGATCTTGAAGCCTGAGACATCTGGAAACTGCATGGTTTGTCAAATGAATACAATGAATAGTTTACTATTCTCAGAGTATGATATACAACAGAATTTCTTCAAGCATACATAATAGAACTCCTCAGGAACAGGCTGGCTTCAAACCTGACAGAAGTTGTTGTGATCAAGTACTGGCCTTGACAACCTTCATAGAGAACGGTTTTGAAAAACTTGAAAACAATAGCAGTATTTGTGGACCGCTCTGCTGCCTATGATACAGTGTGGAGAGAGGGTCTTATTTTAAAATTCTTAGAGACTATCCCATCACCAAAACTAGCCAACCTAATTAATCAAATGCTAGCAGACAGACTGATACAAATATCTCTCAATGAATCCAAAAGTAAATTCTTTAAGATTAAAAATGGCCTACCTCAGAGGTCAGTTCTCGCCCCATTGCTTTTTAACTTATATATTAGTGATATCCCAGTGACAACATCACGGAGATTCATGTATGCTGACAACATTGCCATTGCAACTCAACATTCTACATTCCAAAAAGCTGAGAATATCTTAACTGAAGATGTTCTCAGTTATGGCAAATACAACCTAACCTGAACAAAACTGAAGTTGCATCCTTTCATTTAAGTAATATCCAGGCCAACCATATCACAAAAGTTTACTTCACAAATAACCTGGCGAAATATAATAATCATCCAAAATACTTAAGAGTTACCCTAGACAGAAGTTTGACATTTAACTATCATCTAGAAATATTGCTGGAAAATTAAAGACTCATAATAATATAATGCATAAACTTGCTGGTACTTCTTGGGGTGCTGATGCCAACAAACTGCATACTACCGCACTGCCTTTGGTCTATTCTACAGCAGAGTACGGAGCTCCTGTGTAGCTGAACAGCACACACGCTTCTTTAGTCAATGTCCAGCTGAATCAAACTATGAAGATAATCTCTGGTGCTCTAAGATCTACTCCTGGCTACTGGCTCCCAACTCTCAGTAATATAGCCCCTCCCTCACTCTGCAGAACCCAAGCCTTAAGCAAATTATGGACAAAATTAATTGGAAACAGTTCCTTGCCTATCCACCAAAGACACATACCTCACAAAGATTGAAATCCAGACGCCCTGCCTGGAGGAGTGCAATACAAATGAACAACAAGAACTTCAAACTATGCACGTCATGGGGAGAATATTGGCATCAACATACCTCTAATCTTCAAATTCCCATTTCAAATTCAACATCTCGTTTGGAGGACTTCGATCTCCCTAGACATGTATGGACCACTTGAAATCGGATCAGAACAGGACATGTAAGCATCTCTTGCATAAATGGAACTGGTGCAATACTTCAAACTGTGAATGCAGAAGTGGGATCCAGACTATCAATCACATTGTACTTAGGTGCCCATCTACTCATTCGCAGGCACTAAAGAGGACTTTTTTAAACTGACCCCAGAATCCCTGGAGTGGATCTGGGATTTAAGGATTAAGCTCTGATTCCTGACTCTTAATTTTTAATGTTTAATCATTTCAGCCTATTGTACCCCTTTTAATATGATTTTTAAAAATTGTTTTTATGGAACTGGTTTTATGTAATATGTATATAATATCCTGATCTGTACATCATACGCTAATAATAATATTCTCAAAGTTGTGAATAGCATCAAGGGGTGACAAAGTAACTCATTTATATATACCCGAGGGTGGTCTGAAAAGTTCTCGACCATAGATGCCAATACTGTCAGCAAGATTTTTTTTTTCTAAGTTGGTAACATCTGTCATAAGCATCCATGTGAAATTGCAAGTCATTCTGTCAAGTACGTTTTTTATACAGCTGTCTGAAGCAAAAGTGTTGTCTGCATCCATTGAAATGGATAAAATTGGGTATCATGCAGTTATAAAATTCTTTGTAAAAGAAGGTTTAACAGCGAAAGAAATTTATTTGAAGTTCATATGGGCACGCTTCTGCTTCATTTTCAACAATTAAGAAATGGGTTGTTGAGTTTAAACGTGGCTGTACCTGCCTTGAAGATGATCCATGTGAAGGACGTCCAAAATGTGTAACAACACCAGAAATCATTGATCAAGTGCATGATATGGTATTGGATGACCCGTGAGTCAAAGTGCATGAAATTGCTGAGACTATAGGCATTTCAAAATAATGTGTAGGATATATTTTGCATATGAAAAAGCTTTGCAAAAGATGGGTACCACGCTTGATCACAGCAGATCAAAAACACACTCGCATGAAAATCTCTGAACAGCGATTGGAGCATTTTAACAAGAATAAAACTGATTTTGTGAGTCGATTTATTACTATGGATAAGACCTGGATTCATCATAACACACCAGAATCCAAACAGTGGACAGAAGCCGATTGTTCAGTGTCAAAGAAGACAAAGTCAGTTCCATCAGCAGGAAAGGTCACGTTTTGGGATGCTAAAGGCATTCTGTTTATTAATCATCTCGAAAAGGATAAAACAATAACTGGGAAATATTATTCCTATATTTTAACCAGATGATGAAAAAATTCATCTTTCATCAGAGCAATGCACCTGCCCACAAAACTGTTTTTGGCAATGGGAAAATTAAGGGATCTAAATTTGCACTATGAATTGTTGGAACATCCACCTTATTACCCAGATTTAGCTCCCTCTGACTTCTTACTGTTCCCAAAATTAAAATTCTTCCTTACTGCTCAGACGGGATAATGACATTATCCCGTCCCACTACAGGAATGGGATAACGGCGCTGGAATAAATGTATTAGTCTTAAGGGAGATTATGTTGAAAAATAAAAACAATTTTGAAATTATAAATTTGTTTTTTCATTGTTAGGCCAAGAACTTTTCAGACCACTCTCATGTGTGTGTGTGTGTGTGTGTGTGTGTGTGTGTGTGTAGAGAGTTTTTTACCTTGGGTATAATATATGTTAAAGATGCCAAGCTATTTTAAACCTAGGGTCAGCTAGACTTGCAACACTTGCAGGTGCAAACTTGACTGACTTGTCTGTTTGCTTACTTGGGAAAAGTACAGTTCCACCAATGGAGTAAACTGCTGCTAATCTTTTCAACTCAAAATGCATAACTTTATATTTTGCCACATTAAATTGACATCCATTCTCTAAGGCCCAGACCTCCAATCTGTCTAAATTATCTTGCAAAATTTTGACATCATCCGCATTCACTATTGCCCTACCCAACTTTGCATCATCCGCAAACAAATGAACTGTTCCTCTCAGATCCTTTCCTATATATAGGACCTCATAAGCTACTCTCACTTTCCTATATATATATATATATATATATATATAGGACCTCATAAGCTACTCTCACTTTCCTATATATATATATATATATATTAGGATAACCAAGCAATTTTATATGCTTGGTTATTTTAGCTCCTAATCCCAAGTATGCAAACAATTAAGTTTGCGCCTGAAACAAAGTTCAAGTCTAAAGATGGTACAACACCAGGGCAACTCATTGTAAAGGTGGTTAAAGCTTTGATCACTATTCTTAGTATTTTCCCATAATGTAAAGCACATCTCACTAGAAGATGTATACTGCAATGCATTATGGGTGGGGTCACTACCCAGACTTAAAAATTTATTCCCATATATATATATATATATATATATATAAGAAAGTGAGAGCAGCTTATGAGGTCCGAGATCCCTATATTCATCCATTGTGGGTGGGATATGGGAGACATTTATCCTACAACATAATGTTCCTTATCAAGCAAAGTTCGTGGACCAATATCTTCAAGAAAAGACTACCATATATGTGGACTGGCCATCCATGGATGTGTAGGTAGAAATGTTGGTAAACATGTTGTTGCCTATCAATTCTGTAAACCTTGACTGATTTAGGAAAACCTTTGAATGAATAATGGTTATTACCAAATGAGTTCCTGAACACCATTATAAACAGTTGTGAGCCCTATTGCTGTGACCACATTCCTTATTGAAGCACTTTAACAATCCCATTTTGATCTCTTGTTTTTGGCAAATGTCTTCACATACTCATTTGTTACTGAATTAAGTTGTTTGCAATTTTTGTGTGCGTTTCTTTCACATCTCCCATACTGTTTTTCACAGTAGCCGATTATGTTCCTTTGAGGTCCTAGGTGCAATTTTGTTATAAGGCCCTTTATGTAAAAGTCTTTTTTTATATCAAAGACAAAATCCTTAAATAATAACAATTTGTTTTTATAATTAATTAATTTGTCTAGTTAGTATTACAATTTACAATGTTACCTTTCGTGCTTTTAAATTCTGCAAATTGATCGATAACGTTATCATAATTTAACATTAACTATATCATTTTCTATAATGTTTATAGATAAATCATTTAAACGAGTTTGCACTAAACTATTTCTTATATAATTTTTTATTCTTTTTAAGACCGAAAAAGAATGTTCGCCACTAGCACTGTTTATTGGTAAAGTCAAAAAAATTTTTAAGATTGTCTCTATGTTTTTTTAGAGGCATATTATCTTTTTGCCATGTAATTTTTGCGGTCCCTCGAGACGACGAAGCCCTAGGCACGTGCCTAGTGTGCCTATTAGGTAATCTGCCACAGGGTTTTCATCAAATTACATAAAAATTCATCCTACAGTTGGAATTATTGCAATTTTTCTTTTGTTCCTTAATTTAGAAAATTGAGTGCATATAGAGATTGTTGACTTCATATCAAATTTTCTCAGTATCCCATAATACATAGCAAATCACTCCCCCCCCCCTTCAAATGTTTATTGCCATGCATTATGTGGAAGATAACAATCCAGATCAGTTTTGAACTAGACATGTAGAACTAAATCAATGCAAGAAGTTGTATTTTTCAACTAAGCAGCAGATTGATGGATAATCATGTTAAAATACTTTGGATGAAAAAATTTATTTATTTATGTTTTTGATAGAATGTTGAAGTTAATGATACTGCTCATTGCTGCTAGTAAAGTAAGCAGGTTTATAAGAAGCCACGTTATTTGGCTGCGACAGACCTGTGAGTTTAACATGAAAGAAAGATGGGAATTAAGATGGGAAGAATGAGAGGCCATCCCTGGAGGTTATACAAAGATGTGCAACTTCGAGTTGTACACTGAGTTTTCTTGGAGCAAAAATTAAGAATATAAAGGAAGCAATTCAAAAACAGAAAAGAAAAATAAACAAAATTGTAGTAGGTACTAACAACTTAACTGGCAATGAGTTCAGTATGAGAGAGGACATGAAAGGATTGTTGGAAGAGGTGAGAGTGAAGAGTGAGAAAGTGAAAATCTTCGGTATTTTACCTCACTATCATAAAAATGAATTAAGAAGAAGGGCTATGATGGCAAACAATTTGATGCATATGCTGTGTAGAAGGAATGCATGAGAGGTTTTGGATGTGTGGAGTGAGTTTGAAGGAAGATTAGATTTGTATAAGAGGGATGGGCCTACATCTGAATGCATTTAGTATCAAGAGTCTAGAAAAACTAACAATGGTATGAGACCTAACACAGAGAGACAGGGAAACTAAATTATACAGGAAGTAATGGTGTGAATGAGATTATAAAGAGTGACAATGTTATATAACTGTGTTAATGATGGGAATGGGCTTTGTCATGGAAATGTTGATAAAGAGAGAACGATTTCAGTTTTATGTTCGTCTGGTTCGGACCCATGAAATGTGTGCAACGATGTCTACATGTATAAGGCATTAGAGAAGGAGAGAGATCTGTAAGTTATCCAACTGTGTCAGGGAGACTGCAGACAAGATTATACAAAATAGATTATTATGTCTGTACACGAATGCTAGGAGTTTTGAAAACAAAACGGTAGAGTTTGTTACCTTAGCCAATATGTTGCGACCTCAGATTGTAGGTATTAGTGAGACTTGGCTATCGGAATCAGACCTACTAACTGGTATCGAGTGTGAAGGGTATAGTATTTTTAGGAAGGATAGATGTATACCATATAGATGTATACTATATAGTGTATACTTCCAGCCATCTCATATGGTTGTGAAACTTGGTTGCTAACAAAAGCATTGGCAAATAAATTAACAACTCAAAGAAAAATGGAGAGGTTGATGTTAGGCATCACATTAAAAAATAAGAAGCGAAACACCTGGATAAGAAGCCAGCCGTGTGCTGACATCATTCTTCACCACAAACGACTAAAATGGAAATGGGCCAGACATCTATCCAGAAGAGAAGATGAGCAATGGACTACCATACTAATGAACCGGATTCCTAAAGAAGGGAAACAAGGCCAAGGACGTTCTAACAGAAGGTGGAGTGGTGAATTGTTGGGGAAAATTGGTCAACCATTACCAACAGAAAAAGGTGGAAAGAACTGGAGGAGGCCTTCCTTCATTCAGCAGTAGACACAAAATGCCTAAAAAGAAGAAGAGAGGAGGAGGCATGCTGCCAATGATATTGGATGACTTGAATCCAGTTAGAGTTGAGACCTATGATTGTAGTACTACTACTGAGAATATTTCATGTGGCAGTGAGTTGGAAACCATCTTGTGTGATGTGGAATCTAACAAGACAAATTATATAGCGCAGTGCTGTTACAGACCTGGTGGATCAGTTGCTAGTGATGAAGAAATGCATCACCAAATAGAAAAGATGAGTGCGAAAAGAGTAATCATAATGGGAGACTTTAATCATCCAAATATTGATTGGGTAGCAGTAGAATTTCATGAGAAGAATGAAAATGCATTTATTGAGCTGTTCCGGGACAACTTCCTAAAGCAGCACATGACAGAAAGAACTCTAGTTCAAAGAGTGTTAGATTTGATTATAGTATCAGAGGGCATTTCAGTTAAAGACTTAACTATTCTGCCTCTGATTGGTGACAGTGATCATGCAGTACTCACTTGGGAAGTGACTAAGTTTATCAATGTTCCACTCAGAAAAGGTTACATGCTGAACTAAAAAGCAGGAAATTATGAACAACTGAGGAGTTATACTGAGTTCAGTGGAATGTATCAGTTGCTGGATGGAAAGAATATCAGGGAATATCGACAGTGCATGGGAAGCATTTAAACAATACTTAAATGATGCAATATCAGAATGTATCCCAAGAGTTCAAAGAATAAATAGGGTAAGCATCAAATGGATGTGTAATCTTATTAAGCAAGAGATTCATAAGAAAAGGACAATGTGGAAGGAATACTGTGTACATAAGGATGATGTCCTTTATGAAAGTTCTAGTCTGCTGCTTATAACGTTCATAACGAACGTCATGAAAAGAAACTGGCTCTGCATGCTAAAGACAACCCACAAGAATTCTATTTGATATGCTGCAAGTAAAAGAAAGAATAAATATAAAAGGATAACTTCTAAATTCGGATGGCATTCGGGTTACAGATGCAGAAGAGGTTGTTCGGCTAATGAGTGCCCATTTTGTTAAAAGCTATCAAGCTGGTGCAACCAACATTGAGCACACTGCTACCTCTTCACTGGATGAAGAAACACAGTTGTATGAGAATGAGAGCTGTTGCACAAACTGAATAAGCATTCAGCAATAGGGATTGATGGAAACATCAACACGTGCTAAAAGAGTGTTCAGCTCAATGCACTATTCCTTTGACCAGGCTGTTTAATATGAGTCTCAGAACAGAGACGATTCCGCAGGAATATATGGTAATTGCATTGCACAAGGGTGGTGTAAAGACCGATGTATCCAGTTATCAACAAATTAGTATCTCAGGAGTAGTGGTGAAGATTTTGGAATAATTGCTAGGGCTCTCATTCAGAAATGGGTTGGTAGTGAATCTACTTTGCAATAAACAACATGGGTTTACTAAGGGAAGGTCATGTTTTAGCAACTTGCTCACATTCTTTAACAGTTACAACTGAACTAGATAAGGGGAATGGATACACCATGATACTTTTGGATTTTGCTAAGGCTTTTAACAGATTACAGCATGGTAGACTGCTGCATAAATTGGAGAAAATGGGTCTGGGTTATAGAATATTATCATGGATAAGTGGATGGTTGACAGACAGATATCAAAAAAGTGGTATACTGGGGGACGTGAGTCTGCAAGATTTAAGGTAACAAGTGGTGTACCACAAGAATCAATGCTTGATCCACTGTTATTCAATCTGTACATTAATGATATTGGGAACATATAGCTATTTGCTGATGATGCAAAGATAGATAGGGTAATCAGGAATGCTGCTGATATGCAGTACTTGCAAAATGATTTGAATAGGCTGGAATTATGGGTAAGGGAGAAATGGGTGTCAGTTCAATATCAATACTTCGGCATGATTAGATATCCAATGTCGTTTTATATTGGTGGGATTATGCTAGAAGAAACTGATGAGGCTAGGGATCTTGGAGTGTTAGTAGATAGGAAGTTGAAGTTCAGGGGCCATGTGGCAAAGATTGCAAATACAACTCAAAAGATAATTGCAATGCTGAAATGAACATTCACATCTAAATATAAGGATGTCGTTTTGTCTCTTTACTTGGACCATTGTGTGCAGATCTGGTCTCCTGGTTTCCGTTGCGATTCTGATATACTGGAGAGACAACAAAGGAGTTTGTTAAAAATGATATCAGGATTGTGGAATACCGATTATGAAGATAGACAGAATTTGTAGTCTCCAGATACTAGCAAACAGGAAAAAAAAAAAAAAAGAGAGGGTGATATGATTGAGACTTACAAACTTCTGAAAGGGTCATCCAGGATTTCAACTGATGGAATTTTTCAATTTATGGAGGGTGGGGAAAGGACGAGAGGGCATCCTTGGAAGCTGAGAATGAAGGCCACTAAGAAAGGGGTGAGGGCTAGATTTTTCTCTCAGAGGGTGGTGCGTGATTGGAATGGATTGCCTTTGGATGTTGTGAGTGCATGTAGTGTGAATGAATTTAAGAATAAGTATGATAGCTGGTGTGTGTAGTATGTGGCTTCCCTGGAGGAGTCTCTTAATAATAATAATAATGTGAAGAAGGGTGTCAGTAGATTTTTTTATGTCAAGAGTTGTTGGTAAGTGGAATACACTGCTGGAGTGAATTGTGAATGGAGTGAGTGTAAATAATTTCAGAGTTCAATGTAATAGACATGTTGCTGGTCGAGTAGTTCATCCATGATGACACTATTGACTAGATGGAGGTTACTGTAATACTTATACTTTAGAAAACATATTGCATATGAAGTATATTCATGACTAGGCTACATCTATATAGAAGCTCTTGACTTTCATCCAGAATATTTTAATAATATAGATGTATCGTATTGCTATGTGGAAAATATGATTTCTTCATAATGTACATAACTGTTCTCCCCTTTTGGGATACTGAGGCAATTTTTGTATATAACCAGATTTCTCTACATAGAATTAGCCTAGTTGTGAAAGCACTCGACATAAAGATTTTTTTATTTGTTTATGCTTAGGTAAAAGACTAAAACAAAAATAATTTCAGATTTCATTTCATAATTTATTTTTTGCAGATGGTGAAAACTTGGTGAGAGCAACGAGGAGTCAAAGCAAATGTGGCCTTAGAGGATTTAAATCAATTATGCGAGTGGAACTGCCAGTTTATGATGCAAGGTTCTGAAATTTGGCAAGCCAGGATGAGATACAAAATATACACCTGGTGGGAAATTTTGAAAGAGTGGTGGTGGACAGGAACCTGAAGTTTACAGATCACAATGAACAAGTTATGAAGTTATAATGAACAAGTTGTGAAGTTCTCACATGATTATGACAACAATGCAGAGGATCTTGACAGGAAGAAATAGATAAATAATGGTTCCATTATGTAAGGCCTTAATCAGGTCTCATATGGATTCTTATGCACACACACTTTGTTGCCAAGTTTTCATGGCAAAGGGAATGTACTGGAAAGGGTCCAGAGAAGATTGACAACAGTATCTGGTCTTTGGAATGTGATATATGAAGATACAGAGAGAGAAAGAAAATGCAATTTTCAAAGCTGCATGAATAGGAGAGAGGAGAGATGAATGATTCGTAAGTTAGTATGGGCTGTTACAAGGTTAAAGTAGAAGAGATTTTTCACAGATGGAAAAAAAGGAGAAAACAAGAAGCTATCCTGGAAACTGCATAAGGAGAGTATGAACAAGGGAATAAGGAGCAGGTTCTTTGCATGGTGATTGGAGACTGCAGATGC
Source organism: Typopeltis vanoorti (assembly GCF_054136105.1). NCBI lineage: Eukaryota > Metazoa > Arthropoda > Arachnida > Uropygi > Thelyphonidae > Typopeltis > Typopeltis vanoorti. Next base: position 141,303,978 of record NC_143551.1, on the reverse strand, counting down.
AGAATGAGTTTAAAGCAGAGTTTGATCAGCTTTGTGACTGGCAGTCTAGACCTCCCAAGAAGAGTCAACTCCAGGTGGGTCTGGTCTTAATACTTTTCTAAGCAAAAAAAAACTTACTACGGCTCACCATAAATTATATAAGGAAGTGAAAATTTTCTTAGAGTGACTACATAGATGAATTGCTCAAGAGTACTATGAGAATTGTAGCAGGAATGAGTAAGGTGAGACAATGCATCTAGAGTAGAATTGCTGCAACAAGTAGCTTGATTCATGATAAATTTCTTTAAAACTTAAGATTAATACAAGAATTTAATATTTGATGAATATAGAGAGAAAACTAGAGGTCACTCCTAGATATTTTGGTAAGAGTATAATTATGTGCAGATTACATTTTTTTTTTTTTTGCTTGGAAAGTAGTGAATGACTGGAATAGATTACCAGAGGTAGTTTTGAGTGCTCTAACAACAAGTTTAAGAGGTATGATAGATATTATGTAAATAATGGTTAGTGTGAGTCTCCTATGATGAGCATGCAAACTCCATAGAGATATCCATATACTAACACAGGTATCTAATAATAATATTTCTAACCCAGCTCTCAAATCCATAAGGTTAAAATTAGTTTAAACACAGTCTTCCAAACTATAGTGTTTTGGCTAATTTCTCTCTTCCTTCATATAAATTGATTCAGCTGATCCCCCCCACACACACACACCAGCTTTACTTATCTTGCTTATTCCAATATTTAATTTGCCATTATGTAGCAAAATGGTAAGATTTTAAAATTTGGAAAACAAAGATGGGATGTAGAATTTACTCTTAATGAGGATATATGGTTGGAGGCAGAGGAAACAAGATATCTTGGGGTAATGGTGGATAAGGATTTAAAATTTAGAGGACACATTGCCAAAATTGTGAGGACAGCATAATCAATTCTGACAATAATGCAGAGGACACTGGCTTTTAGAAGTAAATGGATTCTGGTTGCACTGAATGTGGCATTAGACCACATATAGACTGCTATGCAGATTTGTTCAGCTGGTTTTCAAAAGGATGAAGAGATGTTAGGAGGGTCCAGAGATGACCGACCAAAATAGTTTCTTATCTCTAGAATGTTGAACATGAAGAAAGGTTGAGATGATGCAATTTACAGAGTCTAGTGGATAGGAGAAAGAGGGATGATATGATAGATGTACAAGTTGGTAAGTGGCTGTTATAGGATTAACACTGAAGAGGTTTTTCATAACATAGTGGGAGATTTGGGGAGAACAAGAGGTCATCTCTAGAAGCTGTATAAGGAGGGTGTGAGCAAGGGAGTAAGAAACAGGTCTTTTGCATGGAGAGTTGTAAATGATTGGAATGCACTGCCTGAGAGTCTGCAGTGATTTTTCATGTTTGAAAATCAAAGAATCCTGAAGACTTGCACTGAATTTGTTTAAGAATATAACATCTGCATAAAATAAAGAAATAAGATGGACATCTCCAATTTTGACATCAGTTTGATGCCACATTCCTTCATGACATAATCCATATAAACAATGAATAGTGAAAATATTGAAAGTTTATTTTTCACTTGGTTAGACTATAATAAATTTAGTTTAATCCTTTATCCAAGTGTGATTACTTGGGTTGCACCTGAAAATATCTTCAGGACTGGGGTAAGGTAGTAACAACACAGAGCAACTCGTAGCAAAGGTGGACCAAGCTAACATCACTCCTATCTCGGTATCTCCCATAATGCAAAACACATCTCCTTGCGGATATGTATAATGTTATGCATTAAGGGAAGGGCCACTACCCAGACTGGTTTCGACCTTTATTGAGGTCGACCTTTTGTCAATAAAGGTCGAAAGTAGTCTGGGTAGGCCCTTCCTTTAATGCATAACATTATACATATCCGCAAGGAGATGCGTTTTGCATTATGGGAGATACTGAGATAGGAGTGATGTTAGCTTGGTCCACGTTTGCTACAAGTTGCCCGGCGTTGTACTACCTTACCCCAGTTCTGAAGATATTTTCAGGCGCAAACTTTGTTTGCTCACACTTGGATAAAGGATTAAACTAAATTTATAATAGTGAAAATAGACTGCATCCTTATCTTACATCGAACCACATTCCTGTACCTCCACTCCTGATATTGTTCTGTATAATGTCTCACTATATAACTGGAACATTATGAAAATTATTTTTCTTAGTGCCATGAGTTTTTCAGCTCTACATAGCCTAAAACAGATTTGTTTTATTCCCATAATTTCTCATGGTAATATAACAAATTTCCTCAACTATTTGACCTAAACCCAGCTTTCTCCTACAAGCTTCTATTCCACAGTTATTTTTAAACTTTTCAAAGATGATTACATAAAATCTTACCAAGAACACTCAATAAGAAATTCCTCTGCAATTCTGTTTAATTCCTCTTTTCATAATCGCTACTATGAGACTCTACTGGCAATTAAAGAAGCTCAGGAGATACCTTACAGCTATAGCATGGCATGAAGAGATGAGTAGAAAAGAGATCAATGCAGCTTGGGTGTTATTCAGGAACTATCCAGTACAGACAATGTGTAAACGTATTCCAAGGTTCAGAAGGTTAATGTAAGCGTGAAATGGATGAAGAGATTAAACATGCAATAGAGAGAAAGAAGGCATTATGAAGGCAACATAGGATGAGTGGTAATAAATCGATTTCCATGAGGAGTGCAAAGTAAAGGCAAATAGAGTGGATCAGCTGGTAAGGGTAGCAAAAGTACAGTATAAGCAGCAGTTAGTTAACGAAACAAAATAAATAAAAATAAAGACCTAGGAAGTTCTTTTGATATGTAGCCAACCAAAAAAGAATAACTATGGTTGGATGGCAATTATAACATCTGCTGTTGCAGAGGATATAGTGGAAATATTTAAAGGGCAATTCATAAAAGGTCTTTCATCCTTGTAAGTACAACATCAGAGAGTCTCAGCAGTCGATAAAGATGAAGAGACTGACTCTGAGTGAGCAAGAAAGATATATGGAAAATTGAACAAATGTTAATAAGGCTGTGGGACTTGAATTCGCATTTTGAAGAAACGTGCCAGGAGTCAACATCTGTCTTGGCATATTTGTTTATTATGATTATTGTATTGAGTCAAGTTTCAAAGAAGCAGGAAGAGAAGATTGCCCTGCTTCATAAGAGAAGTGACAGAATTCGCACATCAAATTATAGGCCAATCTGTGTCAGGTGTTGTGGTTAAAGTGTTTGAGAAGCTAGTGAGAACCAGCATCCAGAATTAAGTTAACAGTCATTATCTTTGATGGATAGTACAGATTTGCTAAAGGGAGGTCATGTTCTAGTAATTACTTATTACAATAAAGTGACAGCTGCATGAAGAGAGAGAGATGGATACATAGTAGTATACTTGATTTTGCAAAGGCTTTTGATAGATTACCACATAAGTTGATAGTCAAACTAGAGTGGATATTAGACTAGTGCACTAGATTGGCTATCTAATAGGTATCAGCAAGTTGCATATGGGAGAGCAATATCCCAGAAGAGGAAAGTTAAGCCAAGCTGCCTATACAGTTACCTCCACCCTCAACATTTCCTGGCCAAAACAAAACCCGAACTAATCTGTTTTAGGGCCATTGCTATTTAACATGGAAGAAAATTTGAATGAGGATCTTCAGTTGTTTGCAAATGCAAAGTTTGGAAGAACTATTAGGAGTAAAGCAGATGGTGTGGACTTAAGACTTGAATAGACAGTGAATGGGCACTGGAGTGTGGATGCCAGTTCAATGTTGCAAAATGTAAGGTTTTAAAATGTGGAACACAAAGATGGGATGTAGAATTCATGTTTGGTGGGGGATCAGTACCATCAACAGGATGTAGCATAGAGGCAGCCTGTCTCACAGTACGGCTTAATAAGAGTGCTCATTCAGCCATATTGCGGTATGCACAGTCGCTACACTAACAATTCCTGGTAGTGTAGTGTGGAAAGAAGTTTACCCAAGCTTAAACTGATTAAAAATTATTTCCAACAGCAATGATCCAAGAAAGATTGGTTGGTCTAGCAATTATATTGACAGGGGCAGACATAACTTGTAATTTAAATTTAGAAAAGCTTATAAACAGTTTTATTGTGCGATATCCCCATAGAACAAACATTTAATTAATATTATTATGTAATCATTTTGCATTAATATTTTCTTGTAATAAAAACAAAATAGCAATTGGAGATTTCTTATATTTTTGTCTTATAATCCATCAGGGGCGATATTTAATTGTTTTCAGTGCTCGATCTAATCTGGCGGCGGTCCTCGTGGGGATATGTTATTGAAGGTTAATGAAATAAGAGATCATGGGGGTGATGATGGATAAGGATGTAAAATTTAGAGGACACACTGCAAAATTGTGAGGAAAACAGAATTTTGGCAATAATGTGGAGGATACTGACTTGAAGATGATTCTAATTCCATTGTAAAAGCCACTGATTAAGTTATATATAGACTACTATGCACAGATTTCATCACCTTATTTTCAAAAATATGGAGATATTGGAAAAGGTCCAAAGGCAAATGACCAAAATAGTTTTAGATCTCTGAAATGTTGAATATGAAGATATGAAATTTGCTGATTTTAGTGGATAGGAGAAAGAGCTATGAAATGATACAGATGTATACACTGATAAAGGGATGTTATAGGATTAACACTGAAGAGATTTTTCATAAAATGATGAGAGAACAAGAGATCATCCCTGGAAGCTGCATAAGGAGGGTGTGAGCAAGGAAGCTAGCAGCCGATTTTCTGCATGGAGAGTTGCGAATGATTGGAATGCATTGCCTGAGAGCGTAGTGTCTGCAGAGAATCTGAATGTACTTAAGGTACGGTGATGAACTGTGTGTATAACATAGGGACCTTAAATAAGTGACTATACAATAAGTGACTCCATTGGAGTGGGGGGTCTTAAGATAAAAAATTTATCTTAAGATTAATCTATTATTTATTATTTATTAATTTATCTTAACATTAAAAAAATTTACCTGTTTTAGCCCTCTTTTTATTGGTAATGCCACTTATATTGACATAGTACAGCTCTAGTTCTGCCGTTTTTTGTTTTTTTTTACTTTTGTTGTTGAAACTTGTTATGCTGATGGTACTCATTTTTCTGTTGTTGAATTTGTTCCAGAAGATGACTGTTTTCTCTGATTCTCTGACAAAAGCAGTGGCCTTGTTTAACCAGGTGATATCCCATCCAACATGAAATTTTATCATGTAGCATTATTATGTTTTGGTTTAAGCTAATACAAGTTCACTACACATAACAATAATACATCAATGACCATTTCTTCTCTCCACACCCCAAACTGTAGGTTTAAATCCACCAGAAGCACTGTTATCAGATAGTACCATATAGAATACAGTTGTATTCATGATATAAAAGGTAGCCCAATTCTTTATTTCTTATTAGTTTCCTAATTAAAAATTTTCTTCGAACTACTGTCAAGTCTGTCAAATCATTAATTTGGCAAGGTGTTACTTTTGTATCTTCTAAGGTAATCTTAACTTATCATCCAAACAATGTTTTGTTAATAATTCCTCTTTAAATCTGTAAGCTATCACACCAGTTTTTACATTTATTCTTTAGGGATTCTTCTTAGTGTCTTAATTTTGTAATGTTTCTATCATTCAGACCAAACTGTTCAACTCTTAACTATCCTCTGTTTTTCATTCAAGGCACTATTACCTGCTTGCTGCTAACTGATAAATCCCAAAACCAAAAATGTTAACTAGTGAAAGGCAATGTGGTTAATTGATTATCCCTTTCTCCCAGAGCCACTCTACTTCACCCTCTCAATTTCTGCCTTATGTCTGTTCTACAGATACTTGCACAGACAATGCTCTGCTGAACTGGCTACTATCATTCTCCCACATCTATCCAAATCATAAGAACAAGAGCAGCTGCTGGTCAACATCAATTTACACTCCAACTCCAAACCAACTTGTCTCCACTTACATCTATCCACTCCTGGTCTATGGAACAATCTCACTCCCTGTCTTTTCTAGAGACAACTTTCAGCTATTCAAAAAAGATATCAGTACTGCCTCCATGCATAGCACTGATGTGCTGTATGGCCATATAACCATATTTTTCTCTGTGATTTAGTTTAATTTTGTTCCTCATTACATTTTTCTTTAATTGCTTGAACAGGTTGGTATATTATACATATCATGTGCTCAAAATAAATGCTTCTCTTGAAATTACACTTTTTATTTTTATTTTTTATAAAAACTGATTTGTTATGTACTATTTCTTGCAAGAGTGAGAAGTTTCATTACACCAGAATGTGCTACAGTTAAAAGAAAAATGAATCAATGCAAAAGCATAGGCAGTGAGTGAAATGTATCCACCAATACTGTGCACATACTGAAATAGTGAGAAGTGTATCTACTGAAACTGTTAACAGCTATCCTTACTTATATGTATTCAATGGAATAAACATAGCACATAATTAAACAAGTTTTACATATATATATACAGTATAAGAAAAGCAAGAAATGCATAAGAATAAAAATTAAGATAGTGTGAAAAAAAATAATAAAATAAATTTAAAAGATTTATATATATATATATATAAACAAAACATTTTACAAACCACGAAAAAAAAAAAAAAAAGAAGAAGAATCTGACAACAGTGACAGAATGATAATGTCTTATACTGCGAATAACTATCCCCAACTACAACCTTAATGGGGAAAAATGGAATAAGTGAAAGCCTATTTTAATGTAAACATCTTAAACACACTGGCAGTAATTTCTCAATAATACTAATTATTTGAGTACAACTTAAAATACGGAGGGGGGGGGGATATAGTTCAAAGCTGCAGAAACATTTCCTGTTAATAGCTGGCAAATTAAATGCCTTTGCTTATTCGTCTGTTGTCACACGCAAACCAGACTCATTTGTATATTTTAAGTAACGGATATACTATCTCAGCTGCTATAATAATATACATAAATTTGCTGTGAAATAGCAAGTATGCTAAAAACATGATTGCTTAGCGTTCTAACTGGAAAAAATAAAGTCAGCACATGCTGTCTGCTTTACGGTGCAAAAATCGCTGTTTGTTGGTACACGCGACTATCTCCGTTGCGACCAACTCAATGTACAACTATTGAAGTAGAGAATACATACATTTACTAAAATATTTTATATTCTCGTCTTGAGCAAGACACCTAAAAACATTAAAAACGAGGCAAATCAAAGCAAGCTGATAACGAATATTCTTTATTCTTCGTAAATTATTAATCATACGTCGTTAAACATAAGTAATTCTAAGAAACCTCGAATAATTTCAGAAAAAGAAACCAAATTATGTAAACGACCAAGCAGAGTGCACGTTAGAGAACCACGCATTTTCAAAGATAATACTGCATATAGTAAAATAACAAATTAAAGAAAGCAAATGTTACAATATGTCCTAACAACAAAATTGATAACAAGGAATCAAATGTAACACAGTAATTGAATCGCAATCGCGAAATGATAATAATTTTGCAATCAACTTATTTAACTGTACGATACAGTATAAGCAATTGGATTAATTTCTAAATTCAAGTAAAACTCACACCGTGGACTAATAAGAAACCACAGCATTACAGCTGAATTAGCTTATACACAGGCACGTATTGTATAATTAAGTAGTAAGAAGCAACTTTAAAAACTCTCACCATTGTCACTAAATAATTTTCAAAGAACTCTTAACGCAATCACAAAAAATAAATGATGAAATAAGCACAACAACTGAATAAAAACATTAAATGATGCCACTTTGTACACAGAAAAACAGAGCACAACTGACATTCAAGTAGGCGTATCACACATGATACCACCGCATGTCATCCACAACTATAACGACAGACCTCTCAGCAAACACCTTTAATTCTGTACATCAACATTTTTTTTCTAATATAACATAAACATTCTTTGCAAAATAATTAGTTTTGCTAATATTTCTAATTATGATCTTTATATGAAATATTTCTTAATGATGTAGAGAAAAGTCATGTATAATAAAAATATAATAAAATTAATTAATGCGCAATTTTTATTAACTATTAGATTATCAATTATCTTTAATATGTCAATCTAGCACATGAAAATTACAAAACAGAATGCTGTAGTAGTCAAAGGTTAGATTTATTGGATGAAAATACTTATTCTTATACAAGGATAAGGATAATACGATGGGGTCGAAAGAGATTGGGAATCGCAACCAAATCTTAAGATTTGAATCGCAGACTGTAGAGATTCTATCCAGACGATTCCAAACTTATTTCAAAGATGTATTTTAACCATCGAGTATCGCCAGACAAACAGAAATAGTAGATGGTGACAAAATGAATAGTAAATTCGCTATTCTTCATAAGAGAAAGGTAACATATAAAGAAAAGTCGAAAGTCCCGAGATAATATTAGTACTCATATCAATCGGTTCACAAGGCACGTGAACTCTCCATTCCCTTTAAATGAGGATATATCAGCAACGATACGCCATCGAAGACACAAAGCATACATTAGTCCCCACATGCCATTCTGGAGTCCCTTCACAATCTTTTCGGATATATCAACAGGAACATTTCTCGAAATGTTGGTACATCAAAGGAATTAGGTAGCCGTCCATGGCATGTGACAATTATCTTATTGGAAAACTGCTCTCCAGCATTTATTTGATCTTGAAAACAAAAGGAACATAAAATAATTCGGATAGATTAAATCCTAATATAAAATAAAACATTTCTGAAACATACGTGGCAATACCAATTTTATCCGAATATTGATTGTATACCAGACGAAGGACAGTCGATTGAATTGTAGGACAACATTCTCAAGCAGCATGTGAAAGAAGCAACTCGAAGATAAAGAATGTCACATTTCATCATAAAGTCAAACTGTGTCTCATTTAAGGATGCGATTGTCAGGCCACTATTTCTGACAATGATCATGCGCTACTGACCTGGCAAGTAACCAACTACATATATATTGCAATCAGTATCAGGATATTGCAATATCCTGATATTGCAATCAGGATATTGCAGTCAATACAATATATTGCAATATCCATATTGCAATCAGGACAGTTGAGTGTTATATACTGAACTATAAAGCAGGAAATTATGACAAACTCAGGAGAATACTATCTGGTTGCATGGTATCGATAAGATATCACCAGTGCATGAAAAGTTTGAAAGGATACTTAAGTAATGCGGTAAATGAATGTCTCTCTAGATTTCTAAAAACATATATGATGAAAGTGAAACGAAGAACATGTAACCTTATGAAGCAAGCGATTCATAATAAAACGAATTATTTATTTATTTATGCTTATGGCCACATGAAACTTCTTCTTCTTCTTCTTTCACTACGCGTTATTCCCGCTTCCCATGCAGGGTCCGCGTGTTACTTAGATGCGACTTCTTGTTAGTACTACTCCCAACCGACCTGTCGCCTAGTCTGCCGCTGGGGGATATATTTTTGACTGTAGAGGCGTATGTTCACGGGGCCGGTTTGCCTACTTGCGGGATGAAAAACGCCAGATAAACTGGTGGAAAAAACCCTACTGCCCGTGCCCAAGACCGGCTAACTTGGCTATGCCTGAGGAAGATCCTCAAATTCCTCACGTCTACGACGGGAATCGAACCTGGGACACTCCTTTCCCAGGCATATGGCTGCGAAGCGCAAAGCTACTAGGCTAACCGCGCGGATATGGCTACATGAAACTGGTAAGTGAAAAGTACAATCACAATTTCCAGCAACAAATGATAAAAATCTTAACATATAAAAGTTCATTACATAAAAGGCACAACCAGCTTTATAAGTCTTTCCTTCTTTTTTTTAATAAATAAAGTAAAAGTAACTTATCATAATCAACCCAGGGACAATTATCGTCCTGCTGTAACAATTATGACAAGGTTGCATGTCGTCACAACATAAATGTAGCTGTGTCCTAGGTTTATTAGAGAGCAGTTGTATCTTGTGGGAGAAAACTTGATCCATTAGAGGAAGCCCATTTCAAAATACATTCATTTTCTAACACGAGGAGGAGTTCTGTTGATACCATGATGAGGACTATCAGAGTGACTATGAGAAAAATGTCTTCGTGGAGAGACAGGACCGTGATCTTCTGTTTCCTCCATAACCACCGCCACCACCATACCATCTACAGGTCCAGGTCCAGGTTGGAAAGCCAATTCAAGGCCTCATCCATCACTTTGTGGATGTCCTGTAGGCCACCACCATGAAATTGGCGCCTTGGGCAGTCGAACACAATATAAGGGATCGTCTGAGTCACGGAAGAACAATCACAATAAGGGTGATCTGACAGCCTCCACTTATGTAGTAGGTAGCCACATCTGCCATGACTAGTTCAGATCCTGTTTACTGATGACCAAATCTTATTAGAAAGATCCAAATTAGGCTGCGGAGCATAGGTATCTTCTACCGGGACCTTAAGCCGTTTGTTGGGAGATAGTTGGACCAGTATTCTCTCCATATGTCAGTTATTGATAGCAGCGAAACTGAAGAGAGTTCGTCCATGGACCAAAGAGAATTTCTAGATTTGAGGCGAAGACTAAAGTGAGTGTATGAGAGGCTGATGTAGGGGCAGGAGTGGGTTGCTCATTGCTTTATTAAATTCTTTAATCGAGGCTTCTCTTCTCCGTATGTGGTGGAGCAATGTTAAATAGAACAGGCAGCCAGGAGAGAGGGGTGCTTCTCACTGTCCCACTAATTGTTCGCATGGTAGAGTTTAGCTGGGTGTCTATAATGTTATTGTGTGTACTTCTTTCCCAGACAGGGGCACAATATTCTGCTGCAGAGAATGCGAGGGCTAGTGCAGACGACCTTAGGACTTCTACACCACAACCCCAGGTTGTTCCAGCAAGCCTTGAAATGATGTTATTTCTTGTTTTAATTTTATTGGAGAGGTTGATGATGTGCCTTTTATAGGTTAGGCTTCTGTTAAGGCTCACCCCAAGCTATTTTGGGTGAGGCCCGTGTTCTGCCATTTTTCCACAGAAAGAAAGGTTGCGTTGTCGATGATGGTGATGTGGAACAGAAACGTAAGTTATTTACTACTCTCCAAAAAATCTGGTCCGCACACACTTACTGACCATACTCTTACACAACTCAAAAATTATATGACAATCGCTAATTATCTAACTAACTCTCATATAATAAAAATTTCCATGCATCAATTTTATAAATCCCTTTAATATCTTAAATTTCCTATCCCGTGTCCTCTTTTTCCGTCTATCACCTAAACTTTGTAACACACAAACCTTCAACCTTAAAGGGAGCTAAAGTGATTTAGGGCCCCCTCCCTCATTGTTTCGGGTCTTAAATTTGACCAATCACTATGCTATTCACTCATCTCTGAATCTTTGTTAACTCATCCTCCTCCTGGTCCCTAAGAAACTCACTTGATCAAATCTTTACAATCCAATAACATCAATATGATACAGCTTATGCAGCCTTGTCAAAACAAAGTGCATAACCTAACATTTTGCATTGTTATGCAAAATGTTAGGTTATGGTGATGTGGAACAGATATAAATGACAATCAATTGCCTTTGCCCACATTGCCAATTAATTTAAATCATCCAACAGGATACCTACATCACTTTTATCAACTATTGCTCTCCCCCAGCAATACATGTATACAAATCAAAGAGTACTTGCTCTAGGCAGGGCCGTACGTACACTTTTCCCAGGGCCAGAGGAGCTAAAGTGATTCTGGGCTCCTCCCTCATTGTTTGGGCCCTTAAATTTGTCCTATTTTTTCGGGTAGCCAGCTAAGCAGTCCTTATCTTACCCTCTTTCCAAGCTTCTGGAACCGTGCCAGAGCTGATACTTAGATTGAAAAACTGCATCAATGGCAATACCAATTCACTTGCACATTCACGAATTACACAGCCCGACATACATTCATATTTTTCAATATTATGAACACCTCTTCTTCAATTACTTCAATTTTCATGTGTGTCACTTTAACATCAGCAACTGTAAAATATTCACATGAATGATACCATCTCTCCAAAATGATCAGTAAGCGACTTAGCTATTTATTTTGGCACAGACATCTTCCTACCATGAGTTTTGTTTTTCATTCTACTTGTCACAAAATGAAAAATTCTTTTGGATTTACTTGGGGTTGCATATCTAATTTTCTTCCATAATCTGATTTGGCGTTGATTACTGTCCGAGTCATCCGTCTTGCTTGAACCTTATACTACTCGTGAACACCTTTTTCCTTATATTCCCTCCACATTTTTTTTTTTTGTAATTTTTGCATCCCCAAACTGAAACCTTTTGACTCTTTATTTTAATAAGGAATCAGTGCTCATTTTGCTAAGATCATTCAACTGGGTGTGTTTAATTGGCTGAACAAGGCTACCACAACAGTGGAAAAAGAGATAAAGCTGCATGAGAAGTAGGTTCTAGAGCTGTTGCATAATATGGATAAGAATTCGGCAATTAGGACTAAAGGAATACTCTTCAGAAATGGCTAGTGCTTGAAGTGTTGGTATATTTTGAGTTTGAGCTTGGAAAAGATCCTAAAGGAATGGAAAGCATGTGTGATAATCCCATTCAACAAGGGTGGTACAAAGTCTGATGTGTTTATCTATCGACTTATCATCATCATTGGAATGATTTTGCATATTTCACAGAAGTTGGTAAGGACTCGCATAAATTGGGTTGATAAATAAGCTATACTTTGCAAAGCTTTGCTTTCGTTTTCAAACGTAAGATCATGCCTAAGAAATTTCCCCATGTTTTATAATAATGTTACAACTGAGTTAGGTAAAGAGAAAAGATACACTCTCAATTTACTCACCATTAGACTTAGGCTTTTAACAAAATAACACATGGAAACTGTAGCATCAATTGGAAAATCTAAGATTAGAATGTGAGCTATTGGCTTAGCTTGGATAAGTGGGTAGCTGATGGAAGTATCAGAAATCGTATAAGGGAGTGAATGTGCAAGATTTATGGAGCCTAGTGGGGTGCCTGAGAGATCTGTCATTTCATTTTTACACTAAGTATATTGAGAATGGTCTGACAGAAGATCACGAGTTGCTTGCTAATGAGGCAAAGAGAGGCCGGAAAATCAGAGATTATACTGGTAAACAGCATTTACAGGATGATTTGAATGGAGCAAAAGTGGACAAACAATAATGGCTGCAAATATTATGGTGAGATATCCAATGGCATACAATAATTGTGGAATTATTTTCGAAGTAACTGATGAGACTAGCGGTATTTGAGTTAAATATCGCCAATCATGGATTATAAGTCAAAAATATAAGAAAATCTCCAATTGCTATTTTGTTTTTATTACAAGAGAAACATTAATGCAAAACGATAACATAATAATATTAATTATTATTATTATTATTATTATTATTATTATTTTAACGGTGTCTCCATGGAGTCAAAAGACTCATCGCGGGAGACCCGACATTGACACACTAACCATTATTTACACAATACCTGTCATACCTCTCCTTAAATTCATTCACAGTTGAAGCATTCACAACCAGTTCTGGCAAAGCATTCCACCCATTCACAACCCTCCAAGTAAAAAATCTAGTCCTAACACCCTTGTTAACCACACTCTTACACAATCTCCAGGGATGACCCCTCGTTCTCTCACATCCTGCATTGGTCTTAAGAATATCATCAGTATCAATCCTGTAAAATCCCTTTAACAATTTAAATACCTCTATCATATCTCCTCTCCTACGTCTATCAGCTAGTTTTTGGAGCCCACAGATCATCAATCTATCCTCATAGGGAACATCCCACAGACCTGCAACAATCTTTGTAACCCTCCTCTGAATCCTTTCTACCACTTCCGCATCACCAAGAAATCCTGGCGACCAGATCTGTGCACAATAGTCCAAATGCGGCCTTATTAATGCCTTATAGAGTGGAATAATAACTTCCCTATCCCTGCTTGTTAGTGTGTTCCTCAACAACCATGTAATTTGATGTGATGTTTTGGCAATCTTAGCAATATGCCCTTTAAACTTAAGTTCTCTGTCCACAATAACTCCCAAGTCTCTTATCTCATCAACTTCCTGCAGTTCAGTTCCGTTAATATAGTAAACAGCATGCGATTTCATCCTCCCGAAGTGCATCACCTTACACTTAGCCACGTTGAACTGACAGCCATTTACCTCAGTCCATAGCGTCAGCCTATTTAAGTCATCCTGTAAAATATCCACATCATTTGAATTGATTATCGCTCTTCCCAATTTTGCATCATCAGCAAACAAGTGGATATTTCCATTCAAGGTATTTCCAATATCATTGATGTACAAATTAAACAATAGAGGACCAAGAACTGAGCCATGAGGTACACCACATTAAATGGCGTAGCTCAGTAGAAGTGGCTTTTGCACTCTACAGCGCTTCACCGCACGATAAAAGGCGATCGAATCTAGTCGCCGAGTAGAGGAACTTTTTTCTAAGCCTTTTCTCGACCGGTTCCAGAGTTTGTCGATCTCTGGCACGGGCTAGCGGGTTTTTCCTCCCGGAAAGTCGAGTTTTTCGTCCGTAAACTCAAGAAAATCGGCCGTCGAAACCCACACTATTTTCAAACATTAAAAATATTCTCTTAGGGTTAGAGACCACCAGATAGCGGCACTTACTAGCCGCCTTTTTCACTGCGTGCCGATTAATTAGTGATAGCCTTGGGCCAGCTACCTCTGATTGGCTACCAGTGGAGATTGAACTACCCACTCAGTCTCCAAAAGTTAGATAGGGCTAAAAAACGGCCTCGCCTACTCCCTAATTAAAAATTGTTTGCTGATTAAAAATTAAAAATTGTTTACTGATTAAAAAATATTTGCTGTTTGCAAATATTTTTTAATCAATTTCTCGGAAAAACATCTATCCACACTGTGCTAACAGGAATTGTTAGTGTAGCGACAGCGCCTACCACAATATGGCTCAACGAGCGCCCTTATTAAACCGCGCCGTGAGGAAGGATTCCTCTATACTACACCCTGTCGACGGTACTGATCGCAGTGCAGTAGCGGCAAAATATCTTGCCACTAATGCCCTTCTCACACTGGCACAGTGTCAATGCGTCCCTGACCCTCTGAGGATTTCATAACAGAAATCATAAATAGAACTCAGAGGATAATTGCAATGTTGAAACGAACCTTGAAATATAGCCGTCGTAGCGAAATTGGAAGAATAGCGGAATATTACACCCTTCGATTGGAAAAAGACCTCGGTTCGATTTTGGTCGTGACAAGGAGAGCCCTTATACAGGCTTTTTCAGTTGTAGGTGAATTAGCCGATCTCATACGGTGGTAGCAGGGTTTTACTACCAGAAACTCGGGTTTTTCTTCCCGCATACAGACAAATCGGCCTTCGGAACTCACGCAATTTACAGACAAAAAATATTGTTGTATTTTTTGTCTGTAAATTGTGGGTGATGATGGGCGATATATGGCGTTGATGGTAGTAGTGTTACAGTTGCCGAAGTAGAGTAGTATGCCTTCCCATGTTGAGTCCTTGGACTCCCTAGAGGTGTCACGTAATAATAATAATAATAATAATAATAATAATAATAATAATAATAATAATAATAAAGATATTAAAGTCCATTTGCCTCTTTACAAGTTTTGATGCTACCGCACCTCGACTACTATGAATAGTTGGTCTTCTAGGTTCAGAGGAGATAAATAAGTTGTGGACATGCTGTAATCGGAGGTGTCATGAATAATAATAATAATAATAATAATAATAATAATAATAATAATAATAATAATAATAATAATAATAATAATTATTATTATTATTATTATTATTATTATTATTATTATTATTATTATTATTATTATTATTATTATTATTATTATTATTATTATTATTATTATTATTATTAAAAGTTACAAAGAACGTGTGGGTGAGATATATAGCCTCCTTTATTCATAGTTCTATGATGGTTCAGAGAATGACCGTTTTCGGTTCGATTCTAGTTTGTGACTAAAGCAACTATTTTTGAGCATATCTTCGATAGATTCCCGAGTAATTAAATTTGTGACCCTGCAAATAGTGTTTTCTCCCGGAATATCGCATGTTTCATTCCAGAACTGTATAAAATCGGACGTAGAACGCTCACTCTTTCAGGTTGATAATTTTAGGAGTAAAATGCTGTTTAAAATTATTGACAGTTTTGGGCCTTCTGACAGTAGTGGCCTGTGTAGCTCAGTGGATGTGGCGTTTGCACACCACCGCGCTAGGCCGCACGAAGGAAGTCTTGGTTTCGAGTCTAGTCGGCGACTAGAGGAAATTTTTCTAAGCCTTTTTTCGACCGGTTCCCGAGTTAGTCGATCTCTGGCATGGTTTCATTACTTAAAAAGTAATATTGTTACAATTTTATTGTATTCAGATAGAGAGTGTAATATTGAAATGTCTGTGGTATGTGAGCCTTGACTTTTGTCAAGAACTTTATCTTTGTGGATACTCCAATACCCCCTTCCCGTTCTGTTTTTTTGGGTGGAGCGCGGGGGGGGGGAAAGGGAATAGATAGGTTGGCTTTGCACAGTTATATCAGTTACATTATGAAAGGCGTATTAATGAATTAAAAGGGTTATTTGCAAATAATCGAATGATTTACTGATTTATCCCACAATTAACCCTTGAAACAGTTACAGCAGGTTTTTCCTCCCGGAAACTCGGGTTTTTTGTCCTGTAAATTCAAGAAAATCGACGGTACAACCCACATTATTTCAGACATTAAATATATTGTGTTAGGGTTAGAGACCACGAGATGGCGGCACATTTGAGCCGTCTCTCTTCACTGCGTACCGCTTAATTAGTGATAGCCTTGGGCCATCTGTCTCTGATTGGGTACCAGTGGAGATTGAACTGCCCACTCAGTCTCCAAAAGTTAGATAGGGCTAAATGGCCTCGCCTACTCCCGTATATACGGGAATAAAAAGGCGTTAGCTGATTTTTTTTTTTTGATTTTATTCGCAGTGATTGCGAATATAAGTTTTAGTCCTATATTCCAAATCACTAAGCCGTGGTCCGAATTAATTTCAGCTCCTCTAAATGATCTGCACTGTTGAATTGAGGTTCTCCATTTCTGGTCTTTCAATATCAGGTCGATTATATTCCCGTGTTTGCCATCGAAGGAGCGCCATGTTCATTTACGACAATCTTTTTGTTGGAATTTGGTATTGCAAATCATGAGGTTGTTATTCATGGCAAATTCCAGAAACATCTCTCCATGTTCTTTTCTTTCTCCATATCCAAATTTTCCCATAACCTTTTCCCATCCTGTGTTATTTTTGCAAATCTTTGCATTTCAGTCTCCTCCAATGATGAGTATATTCTGCTTTGGCAGCTCATCAATTTCTAGTTGTAGACCCTGTAAAATTTCTCAATGTTTTCATCTTCACTCTCTGCAGTGGGCGCATACTGTATATTTGAATGGTCATGATATTAAATGATTGGGCACTGAATCTTGCGACCATTATTCTCTCACTAACTGGTTTGTATCCTATCGTTGCCTGTCAGGCCTTGTTACTTAGCAGGAAATCTACGCCTGCTTCATGCTTACTTTCATTTCCTGACCAGAGAACTCTTCCACCATTGTCCACCTCATTTCTGAAATACTCAATGTATCACATCTGTGTTTCTTCTTGAAGCAACTGCAATTTTCCAGTTACCCAGAGTGTACGGGAATTCCATGTACCAATTGATATTCCATCCTTTACAGGCCTGAGTTTGATTTTTTTTTGTCTTTGTTTTCAGTTGCTGATTTTTCGATCCTACCCTGATTACTCGATCTGAACCCTTGATCTTAGAGGGCGTTAATAACAAGTTTCTTATTTGTATTGTTGCTTGGTTCTGGTACCGTGTTGTGTAGATATTTTCTCCGTGGTTATATTTGTTTTTGTCGTGGTGAGTTTATATCATTTGACATTTTAAGAGCTAATTTCATTACTTAAAAAGTAATATTGTTACAATTTTATTGTATTCAGATAGAGAGTGTAATATTGAAATGTCTGTGGTATGTGAGCCTTGACTTTTGTCAAGAACTTTATCTTTGTGGATACTCCAATACCCCCTTCCCGTTCTGTTTTTTTGGGTGGAGCGCGGGGGGGGGGAAAGGGAATAGATAGGTTGGCTTTGCACAGTTATATCAGTTACATTATGAAAGGCGTATTAATGAATTAAAAGGGTTATTTGCAAATAATCGAATGATTTACTGATTTATCCCACAATTAACCCTTGAAACAGTTACAGTTAATGTGTATTGTACTTTCAAATTTGGTATGCAATCTATCATTCTCATGCATATGGTATTGGCACTTCAGAGAATGACTGGATTGTTGATACATGTACGTTGAGCCATCTTGTTCGCTTTTGTATGCTATACTTTACATGCATTCATACAGAGGCGGCAGCTGGCAAAAATAGCTCCATTCTTCCACATTAGTTCTCCTTTGTTTGTTTTTCACTGTTTTGAGTCAGAAAGAAGTGGGGTTGCGGGTTTCATTCAAAACATCTTGGTACTTGGAGAGAGATTTCTCTTCGGTATTAATTTTCATACTAAAGTTTGCTTCTTACTATAACTGATATTTTAAAAAAAAATCATTGATCGAGGAATTACTTTCTGGATTATCACCAGATTGATTGGTAAATTTTATTTTTATAGTAGTACAGTATTAGCAAGCAACAATAGTTTATTCAATTGTAAAAAAAAAAAAAAAGTCAGTGCATTAACACTATATCACATCCTTATTATTAAAAAAAAAAAAAACTGAAATTATAAAGTACATAGTAGTAGAGGTAATTTCTCACTCTAGAAGCATACTTTGAGCAAGCAACAATAGTTTATTCAATTGTAAAAAAAAAAAAAAGTCAGTGCATTAACACCATATCACATCCTTATTATTAAAAATAAAAAACTAAAATTATAAAGTACATAGTAGTACAGGTAATTTCACACTCTAGAAGCATACTTTGAAAGAAAAATTTGTGTAGGAAAAAAAATAGCTGCTATATTTAAGTGATAGCAGGAGTGTCCTAACATGAAAGAAAAGAACTAAGCTGGTAATGAAGTTCACTGAAAATGAATGCATTGCAGATATATGTAAGCACCTTCAAGAGATCAGAGACTTATTGAGGGATTGTCCCGGAAAGTGCAATTCCTTGGTACCCGTCATGTCGCCTTAAAACATTAATGAAGATGCCCCTCAATGACCATAAAAGAATTTTATTCTATTTACTCATTACATGCCATGAAAGAACTTGGGCAGCACATTCTTCCTGATCATCAGTGACTAAGATGATAACAGCTCTATGGAATGAACCATATGAGAACAGGTTGAGGATTTGTGGGTTGCAGAAACTAGTTGATAGGCGGAGGAGGGGAGATATGATTGAGACATTCAAATTGCTAAAGGGATTCTATAGGATTAATTCAGAGGATATTTTTGAGATCAGGACTGGTGGTGGGAGAACTAGGAGACACCTATGGAAGCTGGGCAAGAGTGTGGTTAGCAGGGGTGTTAGAGCTGGGTTCTTTACTTTTAGAGTGGTAAATGAGTGGAATAAGCTGCCAGAGTCTGTTGTGGGTGCTATGACAGTGAACGAGTTCAAGACAAGGTATGATAGATACTGTGAGAATGTAATCGCATAGTTGTGTGGACATGATGTTTAGGGTCCCCCTCGATGAGTCTAAGGACTCCTGGAGTCGCCCGAAATAATAATAATAATAATCAGCTTTCAGGAATGTTATGTTCTTCTCTTCATTTGGTTATAGGAATTCATTAATGCTGAGAACTCCTCGCATTTTTCCTGATACATCTATCACTGGTGAACATGCCCATTAACCAGCCACTTGCCCAATGTTAAGTCAAACAACTTAAAAAAATGTTATCGCCCATCTTAATTAGGCATACTCAAGCACTCATCAGTTAACTCACAATTTCTCATACTCATCGGAACATCCTGCAGTTCCATATATCACACATCCCATCATCTCCCACTGCACACCTGTCCTGAGAGCCCACCAAATAATTCTTGTTTTTGAAAGTCCTGTTCACACAGCAATCTACCTAGCTTTTCATTGCCACTTGCTCATATGCAAACCAGCAGCAGCACTCAGAAAGCTGGTCCTGTAATATGTTCAGTTCAGTCCTTTACAGTGGAATGTTTACAAGAAGTTTCAATAAATATGAACTTTAAAAGATGGATTACATGCAAATAGCACTATTCTGAGTCTGTTGGCTCTTATCTTCACATACTAAAGTCACATTTAACAGAATTTCACTAGAAATTAATTGATGAAAAATTGTCAACATATGGATTTGATTATTGTTTAGTTTCAAATGGATTTGCCAAGTCCCAATCTTTTAAAAGTCAATTACAATTCGTTAGTTTTAAAGGCATCAATGCTAATTGTAAAAATACAAAAGTGCATGGATATATGTTAAGATGAGTCACTTAGTCATGGATTATCTCTAAAGTTATATTTTCATTGTAATTATAGCATCATTCTGTTGCCCATGCGAATTAGGCTTTTAGCAAAGCACAAGTTTTGAAACTCCAAAAACCTATGAAAATCCAGCAGATTAAGGTATTTACTTGCCAGAAATTCTAAGATACTATTCATTAGCCATAAATACATGCTATGGACTATTCTGCACACCATTAACGTAGCTAAAAATTCAAACTGAAAAACATTAACTTTTTTTGAAAGTTTTTTTCACTTGGTTATGCTATAAATTAAAGATGCCAAGAAATTATATTCATGATTTCATTCTTTATCCAAGTGTAAGCAAACAAAGTTTGTGTGACGTCACTTCATAACTGTGCCAACTTGTATCACATATCTTTACGGACACATTTCCGTAAGGATATGTGCCCTATATATGAGTTGCAACCAGCCATGCTTGGTGAAAATTTGACATGCTGGTCCCAAGCCTAGATAAATGGGGAGGGTTGAGCGCAGGGCTAGCAACCCAGTCTCAGAAAAAAATCTTTGCTATGCAAACTGAAACCTTCCAAAATGTGATACCAGATGTACAGAGTCCAGTGGAAAATGGTGGTGGAAGACCTATTCTCCCAGGCAGAGTGAAGAGGATTAAGTAAGTGAGTAAGTATATGAGTTGCATTATGGGATTCTAAGGCAATTGATGTAAAGTCTTTATCCTCTGTATACAAGTTAGCTCGGTCATGAAGTGACTTCATGCACAAACTTGTTTGCTAGCACTTGGATGAAATTAAGAAGTAAGTGAAAAAACTTTCAACATCTATTGCTAATCCTGAGTATTTTAGTAATAAGGTGGGACACCTTTCGACTACTTGTATATGGAAATATGACCTGTATTATTTCCACCTTGTATCACTTCTGGGTCTGGCTCCCACCGATGAGATCTTAATAAAGGTCGAAACTAGTCTGGGTAGTGATCCTTTCTATAATGCATAGCATTATACACATCCGAATAGATGTGCTTTGCATTATGGGATACTAAACCAATTAGTGTGAAATCATTAACCTCTATGTACAAGTAGCTCAGTTGTAAAGTGACTTCATGCACAAACATTGTTTACTTACGCTTGAATAAAGGATGAAACCAAGAATATGATTTCTTGGTATCTTTAATTTATACATTAACTTTATGATTATATACAGTAAATTCTGGTCAACTGGTCCATTGGTTAATCAGGGCAGTCATTTTATTGAGAAGTCTGGGAAAAACAAAAACAAAATGAGAATATAACAAGAACTTGCTTTAATTGGGCTAGCCAGTAACCTTTGCCACATGGAGTATTAGAAAAATTATATCTGGATTCAGCTATTTTATCGTGCCACATCCAATAGTTCCCTGTGTTATAAACATGGAACACTATTTGGATCAATGAAAGCATAAGTTACTGCCAAGCCTCAATGGTTTAAAGGGATTAGAATGGAGAGTTTATCAGTTCACTATCATGCAAACAAAAATGTGGATGAATCTGAATTTTTTAAACAATTGGCTTACAAGTTGGAACATGTGGAAATCAAGAAAAAATTTTCTGGTTCTTGGCAATTGCTATAATCAGTGCAAAAGTTAATCTTTTATGAGCAGTACATTTTATGGCTGATAGGTTGGCAAGGAATAAGCAACGAGATCATTCAAAACCATTTTGCTCACTGTAGTGTTAAGAATTCATTTGAAAAGAGTAATGCCAAATCGACTTTTTCTTTGGGTGCTGTAACAGTTGTTCCAGTTGCTGGTAAGGAAGGAAGTGATTTGGCTTCATTATCTATGCAGGAGTTAGAGGAAAAGAGTGATGCTAGTTTTTCTTTGGGTGCTGTAACAGTGGTGCCATCTGAATTGGAGAGAGGTGGGAGCGCAGGTGAACACAAGTTTCATCCAGTTGGTTTTGCAAGTAACCAGAAAGCATAGCTACCGTTTGGACAAGATTTATGTTAGTGGCCTTTATGAAGTTGGATTTGGATTTGTTGATAGTTGATTTACATTTATTGGGTGCTTCTGCATAGGCCGAGTATGAAGTGTGGGTTCTTGATGCAGGTCACCTGCAATAAGCTGAGTTTTTTTTCTTAGACTGCTTTCATACATCTTCTGTTGTATGAAAGCAGTCTAAGATCATCCCATTTTGTACCTTTGTAGTGCCATAAGACCCAACATGTGGTCAGAAGATGGGGCATTCTTTGTAACTGGAAAGTTGAACAAGATTGTAGTTTGAGTGGTCAAGAGATGGTGTCTGGAAGGAGAACTAGTTTTAAAAAAAATGTTGGATGTTGGGAAAGTGGAGAGGATTATCTGGAATTTAGGCATGTGACTTTGCTGTTTAGATATCTGAGATGAGATTAGTAATCTCAACAATAATGGTGGCATAAAAATTCCAAGAATTTGGATGGTGCATATTCAGCCTGCTTAGTTTCCAGCATACTTTAGGACTTTAAGCAATATTTCATACCAATTGGTTGAAATTTATATGTATAATATATCATGTTGCTCTCCAGCCAAATTTAATTTTGTAACCTAATAGTTAATAATAGGACTCTAACTTTGATGTACTAAAGGTTTTTTTTTTTTACCTCACCAGAGGTCATGCCAATAATTGTTGTAACAGTTGGTCAGTAACTTGAGCAAACCATGTAGATTGTAGTGCAGTTTGTTTCTTGTATATATGTGTATGCTCCAGATGACCTTGATTTGAAGGTCGAAACGGTTGTTCATTTTGGTTTATGTTTAACTAAAGTTTTGCTTTAAGACGGTAGTTGTTTCCATAATTTTTGATAATTACAGAATAGATGAGATCTTTCTAAGCAACAAATACAAAATTTTTTATTCAAGCAATAAAATTGGGGGGAAAGGATCAGCTATAATATTCAACATTACATACTAATAGTCTTCTTGAATGGCATGCAGTATCAATTAGAATGTTGTGAATAATTATCAAAATGGGGAAACTGGACAATGAGACTTATTTGTGCTTATGGTCCTGCAGAAGGTTCTAAGGTTCAAAGAAGGTTCATTGTGCCAGCTGCATTAGAGAAGGCAGCTGGCACAATGAAAATGGAAAAGTTAGTCCTTGTTGGAGATCTAAACAGCAGAATAGAAAATGATTACCAGGCATAAAATATTTTTAATAAAATTGGGAGAAAGAGCAAAGCTAATAATAATGGTAGGTGCCTGCCTGATTTCTGTTCAGGACATGGACTAGTTCATTTTACACAAATATGGACTCTACAACCATGTTAGAAATAATTATTTTAATTTCCTGATGTTTCAACCTTCATATGAAAGTTGAAATATACAGATGCATACACAACATGCATGTACAGAGACAAGCTAAATTACATTTCATGCAGTATGCTGAAGAGACAATGATTTTACTGGTCTGACCTCTAATGAAAATAAAATTAAATAAAGTAACTACATCAAAGCTATATTCTATTTAAGACAATATCAGAGAAACATTCTTTCATATGGATGGTTTTGTTACAGTAAAAATAATGTCCTAATTTAACATGACAATTGTTATATTAGATTTAAGATCCTGGATTACCTATGGTCCTATTTATAATTAACTCTTTGGGAGAAAGGTTAAGTGGGTAGAATATGTGCCTTCCATATTTTTGGGATTTTTAGACCATAATTATTGTTATGATTAGAGAGTGGTTGATAAGAATCTCACAGGCCTCCTTAAATTTACGTTCATACCATGTTTTGGTGTGATGTAAACAACAGGTGCTTTTCCAGTTAATTCTGTGTAAAGTGTTCAGGGCATGATCAGAAAGACCAGCTTGACCATAGTTATTATATTTAATGTGTCGTTTATGTTTCTTTTTTCTGATAGGAATTGTGCATCCTCTTTCCCCTGTATAGAGCAAATTACAGGTGCAATGAATACGGTATACTCCAGGGTGGGCCAGCAGAGGGAGTGGATCCTTAGATGAGTTGAGTTCTTTAATTTTGTAGGAGGTTTAAAGGTGGCTCTAAGGTTGTATTTCTGTAGTACCTGATATCCCTTTAATGTATGGAATGGTTAGTTTTATTGTAACTTAGTTTATTTTTGTTTTTAAGTGCATAAAGAATTTTGTTGATAGTATTTTGCCTGTAGCAATTTTTCAGAAAGGTATTGCTGAAAACGTTTAATTCATCTTTAAGTGCTTGTTCATTGGAGCAAATCTTCAAAGCCCTGTTTTTTTAGTGTATTAATGACCCCTAGTTTTTGTGTTTGGTGGTGGTGGTAGGAGTTTATGTATATATATTGGCCAGTATGTGTCGGTTTCTGGAAAACAGTGAAGGAAAGACTGGCAGAAGGAAGATGTGTGACAAGTGTATTTAGAAACAGAAGTGTGTTCTGCTTTTCAATCTCAATTGTGAATTGTTCACAGTTGAGATTCATTAAGATGCAAGTTAAATATGGAAATAGACAACAGCAGCATTTTAATTCAATTTTAACTTATGGATCTGAGAGCTGGGTTAGAAATAAAACACTTGATCAAAGACTGCAGACCACAGATATGGGCATTCTGAGAATGAATAGTGGAGTGTACAAATAGCATCAATGGTAGTATCATATTAAACATGAGAATATCAGGAAAGAACTTGCCATTGTTAGCATTCGGGAATCTGTTAGCGGAGCTAATTTAAGATGGTATGGTTACTTAAACAAAATGAGAAAGAAAAGTTTAGCAAAACGATTGTTCTTTGCCAGATGGCAGGAAAAAGACACAGAGAAGACCAAGATGTTAGGTGGATTGATACAGTAAAAGTGCCTTAGAAAGCAGAAATATAAGGTCTGATAATGTTGGAGTCTTGACAGATAAGAGATTTTTTTTTTAATATGAAGGAAACTAGATTTTTAAATCCTAGATTTTTAAATCTAGGGCTGGAGTAAAGAATATGAAAATAACAGGTGAAGCTGCAAGTGCCGATGAAGATGCTGCATCCACATTTCCTGCTGAGCTGCAGAAAATTATCGAAGAAAATGATTACGATTACCACCAACTTTTATATCAAAAAAAAAGCAGCACAGCCTGGCTATAAAGTATCAAAAGATCGTTTAACTGTTATGCTTGGAGGGAATGCTAGTGGAGATTTTAAATTGAAGCCGCTGCATGTCTATCGAACTCAGAACCCAAGGGCTTTAAAAGGATATAATAAGAACTCTTCACCTGTAATTTGGCGGGTGAATAAGAAGGCTTGGGTTAACCAAAGTATATTCGAAGATTGGTTTAAGTCTTATTTTTGCCTGGCAATTGAAACTTATTGCAAGAGAAATAACTTAGCTTTCAAAGCTCTTTTGCTTTTAGACAATGCACCTGGTCATCCAAATTCTCTTAATGATCTGTGTGAGAATGTGAAAGTTTTATTTTTCCCACCAAATACAACATCATTGCTACAACCCATGGACATGGGAGTCATTACAACTTTCAAAGCCAATTTTCTTAAAAAGACATTCTCAAAGGAAGTAGAAACAACAATGGGAGAAAATGCGATTACGCTCCATGGATTTTGTAAAAAATTTAACATTAAACACGCAATTGAGAACATTCGTGACTCATGGGAGCAAGTGTCTTCTAGTTGCATGAAAGCTGTTTGGAAAAACCTTCTGCCAGAATGCGCTAATGATTTAGGTTGTTTTCAAAATCCTGTGAACAACGTGGTCAAAGAAATCGTTGAGATTGGTGAAGACCTTGATTTTGATGGTGTTGATGCAGAAGATGTTAAAGAATTATTGGATTCAAATTCAAAAGATTTCAGTGACAACGATCTTCTTGAAATTGAACAACGCACATATGAAGACAACGAACAATTGGAATGTGATGATGAGGTTCCAAAGGAAATAACAGTCAAAGAACTGGATGGAATATTTCACAGTTTAGAATCACTTAAGCAGCAAGTAATGGATATGGATCCAGATGTTAATCGAGGAATGCTTGTTTGCCGAGGTTTGGAGAGTAATTTTGCTTGTTATCGTAGAATTTATGCCGATAAGAAAAAACTAAAACTTGTTCAAACGACTCTTTATAACTTCTTTTGATTAAAAATACTGCAGTAACTGATGTAGGTACAAGTATTTATTAAACATTTACTTTGCATTCATTTTTTATCTTTCCTAAAAGAGTACCATATAAAACGAACTATTAGTACAGTATTCGATCAGGGACTAATTGTACTTTTTACCATTGATTATTAGATTTGATTAACGCGATATTGATATACGCGGTGACATCGAGGGATTAATTAACTGCGTTAATCGAGGGATACCTGTATACACCATGATGTTTATAAAACTTTGTTTATGGAACATTGTCTTTAGGGGAATGCAAGAAATTTTGTAAGGTGTTAACTAGTTTGAAGCTGTTCTGATGTTGACTGATTTTAATATTTGGGATTTTTTCTTGTTACATTGCCAACGTATGGTATGACACCATTCTTTTGTAATTAATTTCTTTGTTATCACAAGATGGTTCATCAGAAAATAAGTTTCTTTAGTACCTTTTTTGAGTAGCCATTTTGGAGGAACTGATTAAATAAGATTTGAAGTTCTTTTATTTTAATTTCATCATATTTAAAGCTCTACTTTTAAGGTTTTAACAATACCTAATTTTTGTTGAGGATACTAGATACTTTGTGTGTTTCTTTCCTGTAGACCTATAATGATAATCCTTCGCTAATGTGTTTTTTTGAGGATGTTTAGGAATGGTAAATTTCCATCCTTTTCATTAGATTTTTTTTTTTTTTTCTTTTATGCAATTCTAAGATATTTAGATAAAATTGAAAAAAAAACATCATAAAAGATACTAAAGAAACTTATTTTCTGATGAAGAATCCTATGACAAAGGGATGATTTATCAGATAAGTTAGAATCGGGTTGTTATTATTCATGTAAATCTACTTATAGTGATAGGAAGTGTGATGATAATAAATAATATATTGGGGTCACTTAAGGGTTAAAGCTGGGGGTTGGCTTATTGAATAACTTAGAGAATGTGGAAGACCTTATGGTTTCTGGTGTAATTTCTAATCCTTACTTTCATGTGGTGTGCACTATTAGGACCACTGGATACAGAATGAACAAGGATGGGCTAAAATTTGGGACATAGCATATTCTCTCTTGGCTTAAACCAAAAATAAACATCATGATGAAATTTCATATTCAGTAGGGTGTTGTTTGTTTAAACAAGGCCACTGCTTTTTTTGGCAGGAAACCAAGGTGAACTGTGAAAAGTCAGCTACTGGAAAAACTCATGAGCAGAATTGAAGGTCTGTACCATCATCATAAAAAGTATCAATGGTACCAAGTACCAACCTTCAAAATGGAGAATTGGACAATGAAACTTATTTGTACCTGTGGTCCCACATAAGATTCTCTTAAACAGAAATGGAGGAATTTTTCAAGTCACAAGAGAAGGCAACTAATAAAATGAAAAAGGCTGAGCTGTGTTAAATATCTAAATAGAAGGGTAGGAAATGAATCTCATGCACATAGAAATGTTTAGGGAAAATTTGGAGAAAAGAGCCAAGCTATTAATAATGGAAAGTGTTTGCTGGATTTGGTGGTCATCACTGTCTTGTAGATAAACTTATACGTTGGTTATACATGGCTTTTTATTTTTCAGTAAATGACAAAGTAAGCTAGAATGTTAATCACACAAAATAATATGTGCACACAGGCACTAACACTAAGCAAATGAGGCTGAAGAAGCTGAAGTCGGTCCTAGAGTCCTAAAGGTACCCCCCTAGCAGGCTAAATTTGGTTGTCTTGGCCATTCGGCTGATGTTCTTAAAATGCAAGCTTCTCAAATTTGGGGCAGTCTCATGCACCAAAATTTATTGAGGTTTGGGAAGTTTTTCAGAGCTGAGGCTGATTCAAGGAATACTCTTTCATATTTGTACTTGCTGCAGTGTAATAAAGTGGCCTTCTTCTAACATATTCTGTGGTGGGTGTCCAGTGCATGGTCAGCAAAGTTCTGAATGGCTGTATTGGTGAAACCGGATCTAGTCCTTGTGTTCAGATATCCTGATATTGGCTGTCCTGCATGTTTGGCTGTAGTAGGACAGTTTGCAACTGAGAGAGAGATCTGGTATACTCCAGGTAGGTCTAGGGGAAGTGACTGACCTTTGGTGAAGCAGATAAGTGATGCCAATTTCTTATGTGGTTTGTAACTAGTTGTGAGGCCATATTTTCTTAGGATTTTTGTTAGTTTTTCCGATGTACCCTGGATATAAGGAATGGTGATAGATTTAGAGTAATCTGTTATGAGGGGGGGGGGGGTTGTGGTTAACCAGTTTTAATATTTTTCGGATTTTTTTTTGGGGGGGGGGGGGGTTGTAGCCATTGGCTAAGAAAATGTTAAGAATATGGTAAAGTTCCTTAAACTATGGTTAATTTTGGACATTATGCAGCTCACAGTGGTATGATTATGTGTACAGTTGCTTTACCTAGGTGTATATATAGAAGATGACCTTTTAATGTAAAAGTGAAAACAAATAATTTTAATATTCATTTTAAGATGAATACTTTAATATTAAAGTATTCATCTTAAACAATGTGTCTATAAATATAAATTCTCATCCTTCTAGTCTCTATCTTCATATTTCCATCATAATAATTACTTGTCTTGTATACATTGATCTGATCTGATTTGATTTGCTGATACATCTTCATTTCTCTTTGCAACCTTTGCTATAGGAGCAGCCAACTATATTCTGATTTATTTGCTTCTATCTTGAACCAGACTTCCTCAAATGCGCTGCCTTCAATGCCCTTACCATTCTGCTGAGCTTCTGCCATTAGTAGTCGTGCTATCATTATGAAATATCTCTCCATGCCCTGTTCTATCTCTCTTCCCAAAATGTATTATACTGTGATTTCTGTTTTTATTATGTGATCCTCTGTCAACCAAGTCTCACTAATGCTAATAATTTTGGGCTAAGCAGAACTAATCAAATAAATAATGCCTCTACAGGCTACATTTTTGAAATGATTTTTTGATCGCTTTTGGAATAACATTTTATTGTTGCATAAGCTCCCTCTGATAATTTTGGCACATTTGTACCAAAAGAGAGAATAATTATAAAGGAGGTAGAAGTGAAATGGCACATACACTGCTATAGATTACATAATTTAATGAATTTTTTCAACAGTATAAGAGAAGTAACAATACCACTAATTAAAAAGAAAAATAAATAAATTGCCAGCAGTGTAACTAGTTCTAAATTTTATGACCACGCTTGCTTTCACAATAATTTTGCTCACTTACATAAAAATGTCTGCCCACCAAAGTTCTGTCCCATCTGGTTGGGCAGAATCTTTGGATATATTGAACAACTTAGTGCATTCATTAAACTTAAATCTATTTCATTATCGCATCAGTAAGAAATATTTTTAGCTGTGTATATGAAGGTTAAGTATGAATCCATGCTTAACAGAAGTACTAAGACTTTAATTTTAAAGTGGAATAAGTAATTTAAGTAAAATAAGTAATTAAAGTGGAATAAGGAATAACAAGTTTTGAGATTGAGTTTATTTTATTTATTTATTTTTAAATTTTATTAGGAAATGGATATTCGACCAAATCATACAATATACATCAACAACTTAAATGAAAAAATAAAGAAAGATGGTAAGTCTTTAAATAAGCTTTTTATTTTATCATAATGTAAAGTTGAGACAAATCACTTCATTATTTTTGGCTTTATATAGTTATTTTCCCTAATACAGATAATTATTATAATAACCTTAATCTATTAACACATTGTAGAAGATCCAACCTGAAAAGAATTGGTCTTTCATGTTTTGCATATTCACTGATTGATATTGCATGGGTAATCTAGGTCACTATCTAGAGCTTTGTCTAAAAGTATAAGATATTTTTCGTTACAAGAGTAAAAACCTTATTGTGGTAAAGAAATGGATAAAATAAATTTTCACAGGTTCAAAACACGCACACAAAATAAAGTCATCTGAATTTGGGATGTTCAGTCCAAGCTATAAGGGTGCCATAAAACACTTCCCCCATTTCATT
This sequence comes from Typopeltis vanoorti, assembly GCF_054136105.1. Lineage (NCBI taxonomy): Eukaryota > Metazoa > Arthropoda > Arachnida > Uropygi > Thelyphonidae > Typopeltis > Typopeltis vanoorti. The sequence goes on along the minus strand of NC_143551.1, from coordinate 141,273,414 downwards.
TTGAAAAACTTACTGATAAATAAAATAAACAATAATTGAAAACTAAATAAATACATGAAACAGGATAAAAATCATTAAAATTAAATAAGAGAAACTGTCAGTTCCTGATAAATAAAATCAAGTAGGGTTTCTAAATTCGCAGCATTTTCTGATCATTGGGAATTGGATGGAGAAATGGAAAATGGTAATTCCCAAAAATTTTATTAATTTCATATTTACAATTTTTCTTAAATAAGAATTTTGTGTTTTTTTTTGTTTGTCTGTTCACATTCAGCTTGAACAGCTGAGGGTTGTAGTCTTTGGGAAAGCAGAGTGGAGGAGACTGTTTCCAAAGGACAGAAGTAGATGGAATAAAAAGGAGGAAGTGAAGTTGGTTCGGTGAGTTTTAAGGTGGACTGTAAAAGGGTTTTGGTTAGCAGTGGCTCTTGTTTTAATGATTTTGGAGGAGAGTGAAGGAATATTAGTGACCAATTCAGCAGAGCATTGTCCATAAAAGTATCCATGAAAGAGATCATTAATTAGCCAGATTGCCCTCTTCTGGATAGAATCGAGCAATCTTAGAGAGGATTTTAGTGCACACCCCAAATATGGGAGCAATATTCCATGGCTGGGCAGATTTGGACTTTATATAGAGTTAGCAGTTGTGAAGATGTGAAGTACTCTTTATGTGAAAAAGTAAAAGTTTTTTTGGCATCTGCAAAAGCTATGGTCGGAATGTGTTTGTGTCAGGAAAGATTGGAGGTATAAGTATAGGTTGAAAGTAAGGGAGGTAGGATGTAAGCTCTCTCTTGCAAGAGATCTGACAGGACTGAATTTTGGTGACATTGAAGTGTTCAAGGTTGTCCCCCCATTGAGATAAGTGTTTGTGCATTTTGATATTCCTTGCTGAGATTGGGGTGCTTAAGGGTCAAAGCTTAACTGAGCAGAGACCTCCACATAGCCTTCAAAGGAATGCGGAGAACCGACCAGGGCTTCTGACCTAATGTCCAATTCTCACCTTCTCGTGGTGCACCCTGTTGGGTATCTACTTTGATACTGAACGAACGAGGATGGGCTGGCAATTTGGGATTTAGCCGACCAAATTGTATTCTTATTGGTTAAACCAAAATAAAAAATGATGGTACAACATGACAAAATTTCATGCCGGCTGGGGCGTCGCCCGTTTAAACAAGGCCCCCGTTGTTTTCGCCAGGGAACCAGGGCGAACAGCAAAAAGTCAGCTACTGGAACAAATCTGAAAACAAACCCCAACTCAACATCACCAGAGTTAAAGATCGGTACTATCAATGTAAGAAGCCTGAATGGCAAAGAAATGGAGCTAGCTGAGGAATTAGATAAGTACCAGATCGACATAATAGGGGTGACTGAAACAAAAAAGACCAAACTGGTGAGATCTTTCTGAGCAATAAATACAAAATGTTATATTCAGGCAATGACAATCAAGGAAAAGAAGGAGTAGCCATAGTATTCAACACAAAATACGAGGCTAATCTTCTTGAATGGCAGTCAGTCTCAAGTAGAGTAATGTGGGCAAATATGAGAATGGGGAACTGGACAATGAGACTTATTTGTGCCTATGGTCCCACAGAAGGTTCTACTAAGGGTAGAAGTGGAGGAATTTTTTGATGCTTTAGAAAAAGCAACTGATACAATGAAAAAGGAAAAGTAGGTCCTTGTTGGGGATCTAAATAGCAGAGTAGGAAATGATTGTGAGACATAAAAATATTTTGGGAAAATTTGGAGAAAAGAGCAAAGCTAATAATAATGGCAAATATCTGTTGGATTTCTGCTCAGGACATGGACTGGTTATTACTAACACCATGTTCCAACATAAAAATGTGCACAAATTCACATGGAGAGAAGAGGCTAGGAATAAGAAAAGTCTCATTGACTATGTTATTGTTGATAGTGATGTTTTCTCCCTGGTGCAGGACACCAGAGTGTACAGAGGATTTGAAATTGGAAGTGATCACTATTTAGTCTTGAGCAGGATAAAATTGAATTTCATATTGAAAAGAATAACATGTAAGAAAGTTTTAAAGCGAATAAAAGTTGAGCAGCTTTCAGATGTGAACTGTAGACTAAAATACAGAAAGATTATTGAAAAGAAAATGAAAGAGTTTGAGAACAGGAATCAAACCTTGGAGATTCAGTGGCAAACTCTGAAGAAAACATTGATTGATTCTGCCAGAGAGGCATGTGGTGAGGTTGTGTGCAAGGATAAAAAAATCAGAACTCCCAGGTGGACACAGGAAGTTAAAGAGGCTAAGTTAAAGAAGGAAAAGAAGAAAGCATATCAAAAGTTCCTGGCAAATAAGTCAGCTTTTACTCTTACAGAATACAGAGACAAATGTAATAAAGCTAAACAGTGTGTAAAACTAGCTAAACAAAAGTCATGGGAGGACTTTGGCAAGAATATAGAAAATAAATATCAAGAAGGTGGCAAAATATTCTGGAGGTTGTTGAAGAAGCCTAGGAATGGAGGAAAGAGTCCTGTAAAAGGAGTTAGAGATGATAAAGGTGACTGAAAACAGGAGAAAAAGATATCCTTGAAGTATGGAGTAATTACTTTGAAAAACTGCTAAATGAAACAGCAGTGATGACAGCACAGTGATAAAAAAAAACACTGACCAAGCATGCAGTCAGGAATACATATTCATACTTGAAGTAGAAAAAGCCATCAAAGGCTTGGAATGTGGAAAGGTAGCAGGAGTAGATGAAATTCGACCAGAAATGCTTAAGTATGGTGGTATAAAAGTCTTACAGTGGCTGCACTGCATAGTTCAGAAAGCCTGGACAGAGGGACGAATTCCCGATGATTGGAGTAGAGCTCTCATAGTACCCATATATAAAAAGGGAAATAAAACTTAATGTGAGAATTACAGAGGTATTTCCCTACTGAGTGTTCCTGGCAAGATCTATGCAAGTATACTTGAGAAACGGTTGAGAAGAATTGTGGAAGAAAAGCTTGGTGAAGAACAAGCTGGATTCAGGCCAAATAGAGGCTGTCAGGATCAGATCTTCACTTTACGACAAATAGTCGGGAAAGCATGGGAATATAACAAAGATCTGTATTTAAGTTTTGTTGATCTGGAAAAGGCATATGACAAGGTGCCAAGAGAGAAGCTATTGAATACGCTGCAGTTATATGGTGTCAATGGGGCATTATATGAAGCAATACTTAGTCTTTATTTGAGTTGTAAGTCAGCAGTTAGAATTGAAGGAAGTACAGGAAGATGGTTTAATGTTAAATCTGGTGTGAGACAAGGATGTACATTAATCCCCTCTGTTATTCATTATCTATATGGATCTCATTATGAGGGAAAGTGGTATTAAACCTGATATCAAAATTGGAGATGTTAATGCCAGCTCTTTGCTTTATGTGGATGATGTTATACTTCTAAATAAATCCGCTACAAGTCTGCAAGATTCTCTGACTAAATTGAATAGCTGTTGTAATAGGTGTGGTATGAAGGTCAGCAATAAAAAGACAAAGACAATGAAAATAGGCAGAATCATTGAAAATGTCAACTGTGTTGTGAATGGAGAACCTGTGGAACAAGTAAAACATTTCAGCTATTTAGGCACGATTTTTACTGAAGATGGTAAATTAAATATAGAAATAGACAACAGAATCAGCAAAGCTGGTATGGTGGGAAGTCAATTAAATAAATTCATATGGAATAAGAGAGAAATTAGTCGGAACACTAAATTAGCTGTATACAAGACAGTGTTCAAACCAGTTTTAACTTATGGATCTGAGAGCTGGGTCAGAAGTAAAACACTTGACCAAAGACTAGAGACCGCAGATATGAGAGTCCTGAGAAAGATTAGAGGCATGAACAGATGGCATTAATGGCAATATCATATTAAAAATGAGGATATTAGGAAAGAACTTGACATTGTCAGCATCCAGGAATGCGTTAGCAGAGCTAATCTCAGGTGGTATGGTCACTTAAATAGAATGGGAGAGGAAAGATTAGCAAAACAAGTGTTCTCTGCCAGGTTGGCAGGAAAACGACCCAGGGGAAGACCAAGATATAGGTGGATTGATACAGTACAAAGTGCCTTAGACGATAGAAATATAAGATCTGATAATGTTGGAGTCTTGACAAGTAATAGACTGATTTGGAGGAAAATTGTAGATAGGAAGTTAGTAATGATGTAATTTTTTTCATGTAGTACTATCATATCCTGTACACCCCTTGAGGGTACATGGCAGGAATTTGATGATGATGATATTCCTTGCCAAAGAATGCCAATCTCCCGTGGCTTAAAATTTCTTTGTCACATTTTGTTTCATTTATCTGCTGCCTCTGCCATTCTTCCTCTTGTAAAAATCACTTACCTCTTTCACTTCCTATCTTCAAGGCTTGATTTCATTCACACCAAATTTCATAACTGTGAGGTCATCTTTCTTGGTAATTTCAATGTTCACAACTCTAAATGGCTTCCTTTTTCAAATTTCACTGACCATGCTGGAAGAGAGAAAGAGATTTTTGCTGTAGGCAGTGACTTGAATCATTCATCTCTCTACCAGAATTCCCAACAGCCATCTTCACTCACTGAACACTATGGATCTCTTCACTGGTTCTAGATATTCTGTTCAGGTGATTGCTCCTCTTGGTGATTCAGATCACAATTTCATCCATGTTTCATCTCTGGAACATTCTTCCTTCAAATATTCACATCCTTGTATATTCTCATTACAACAGTGCCAAATGGGAGGACTTGTGTGATTTTTACTCTTTCTTTCCATGGTTAAGACTACTGTTTTCATGCTGCAGATCCAGATATTTGTTGTGATCTTGTTGCAGAAATAATCTATGTTGGAATGGATGCTTTCATTCCTCACTCTCATCAAATTTCCCACCCTGTATTAAACCATGGTTTTCTAAGACGTGTGCTAGGGAACTACAAGAGAAGCAAATAACATATCCCAAGTGGCTTGAGACCAAAAATCCAGCTTCCTTCAAGTGTACACAGTTGTCTGTAACACTTGTAAAACCATCATTAAAAGAGCAAAGTCAAAACTCAACAAGGATAAATATAGAAAACTTGCTGCTTGTGTTACTCTCAGTTACAACATTCTCCACCATTGCCACAAAACGTTTGGGTGCATCTTTTGTCCATCTCATACTATCAGTAGCATTGGACGTTACCTAAAGACAAGGCTGATGTCCTGACTTCATTCTTCTTTTCCAATTTTTTCCATAGATGACATGGCAAATTGCCTCTTTCTTTGCCTAGAACAGCACTTCCCAAAGTGTGGGCCATTAGTTTTGTTGAGGGGGGGCATGAAATAATGAAAACAAATTTAAAATGTTTTAAGACTAAGCAGATTTTTTTTATCTTAAAAAACGTATTTAATTTTTGTTTTTTTTATATTTTAATGGAAAAAATTTGCTCATTGGTGTTGGTTCACAAATTTTGCTTCCTACGTATTTTGACGCTTAAAGAATATTAGTAAGTATATGCTTATTCATATAAGTTTCATTTCAAAGGTATTAATAAGAAGCACAAAAAAAGCTTACAAATGCGAAATCTTGCGCTCATTTGAAACGCCCAAGTTTTTTGTGCTTCATTTTGTGCGCATCGCCTGCACCTGTGTACAACACTAGCAATGTTTCATTGCTAGTGTTGTACACAGGTGCAGACGATGCGCAGGAAAGAAATATGCTTGGGATGCTTAATAATAATATATGTCTGTATTAAGTTTTTTTTTTTTTTTTTTTTTTTTTTTTTAATGGGGGCCGTGAAATATTTACATTTTTCCAAAGGGGGCCTTTACATCTATAAGTTTGGAAAGCACTGGCCTAGAACATTGCCTCTTATACCTCCTGTGACTTTCCACCATAAAGATAGAAAACTCTTGAATAACTTGGATGCCACAGAGGTAGCTGGTCCTGATCCAATCCCACTCATTGTGCTCCTGAACTAGCACCTGTTCTTTATCATCTATACCAGGGGTGTCAAACTGGCAGGCCTCAAGGAAAGATTTAAAAAACAAAAAAAAAAAAGATGGTTGGTTTTTATAATAAAACAGAAATACCGTATTTACTCGAATATGACTCGCATCCCTCTACTCCAATTTCACTTTATGAAAAAAGAAATTAAAAATTTTGCATATACATCACATACGAAAATAAAGTTTAACCACTTTCACATTGGGACGATAGCTTGCTCCCCGTGTTAAACAACACGCCTTCCCCAACTACCACTATACTGCAGATATAAGAAAAACAAGTAGTTTTATCGTACCACTGAATAAAGTTCAGAGACATTTGCTGTCTGTGTGATATATTTCTCAACATGTGTAATATATTTCTTTAGTGCGATTAGAGACAACTGGTATAAAAACGGCACTAACTAATGAATCACATGTCCCCTCCCACATTAACCATGCTGTTTAGACTCAAGCCAAACCATATGTTGCACCGGCAAATACAGTATCTAACTAAAATCTATTGTTTTTAGTTAGATGTGTGTGTGTGAGTGCAAACTAAGAAATGTAGAGTGAATGTTGTTATGATAGTTTCAGATATTATGGAATTTGGTTGAAAAGAATTAGTGTTTCAGCTCAAAAATGTCGGTTTGACTTTGTGTTTTGGTAATACAATCTTTTGTTAATACCGCACCAATCACATCCACATCTTCATAGCTATTCTATCTCTATTGGCCTACCATTGCTGTCTATTTTACGTTCTGCTTTCACTTCTCAGACATTCATGAAGAGTGTTCATTATATTTAAAATCTTGTAAATTACTTATTATTTTTATTTGGAATAATGGGAAAGAAGATGACGCTATTTGGACAGATGACTTTGGCAATACACACAAGGAAACTGCTCTCGAGGCTCAAGTAGTTAACAAAGAGGAGATTCTTGATAAGTCATCCCCATTTTCAGTTTTTTTTCTGAAAACTTTAGTTTCTAAAAATCCCTGCATATATCTCGCACCATGATTTCTTAGCTTTAATTTTTTTTTGGGGGGGGGGGGGAGTGCGCGTTATATTCGAGTAAATATTGTATCTATTTATTCGTTTTCATACGACATTTATAGTTATAATATGGATGCAATGACCTGCTATAATATAATTGCAGTAATAAAAATTTATATCGCAATTTCAATGTTAGATCCGATCCTAATCAATCCTAAACTATATTTATGCTTTCATTGTTAATTTATAGCACGCTGCTGGTAGCTTGCTGAAAAAGTCAAATTCTATTGGCTACCAGCTGTTCACGTGACGCGCAGTATATGCACTCATGTGAATCCAGCTATGAGTTTATAATTGCCTGCTACAGTCAATCGGTGACCTTTGAAGTCAGTGTGCCGAACACAATTCAATGACAACCTAGCAGTGAGAGAATCATTTTTATTATTATTTTTATTTGCAATAGTATCGTGCACTGGTCTACAGTTTTGTGCGTTTTTATTCAAACATTTTTATAAAAATTGTTAATATTAATAATATATTTATTCACCAAGGCAATGTCGCTTTCCAAGCCAACAAGAAAAAAAAAAATGCTGATGAGGGAAGAAAATTTCAAGAAAAATGGGAATTGAAACAAAGGACAAAATTGTGTGCATTATTTGTAACGAAACAATTAGTGTCGCCAAAGAATATAATATAAAAAGGCACTATGATAAAATTCACAAAGAACAATATTCACGCTTTGAGAGTAAACTGAGAGAAGAAAAATTAAAAAGTATGAAGAATTCACTTCAACATGTATTTTCAAAAATTATGAACGATAATGAATCAGCAGTGAGAGTCAGTTATGAAATCAGCTATTGATTGGCGAAACATTCCAAAAACCTTTTAGTGATGGTTCCTTATTTAAGGAGTGTATGATAAAAGCAGCTGAAAACGTATGTCCCAAAAACGTGCAAGTATTTTGCAATATTTCTTTGTCCAAAAATACTATGATCAAAAGAATAATCGAAATGGCAATTAATCTGCGTGACCAGTTGCAAGAAATATCCACAAACGTACAGTTCTTTTCAATTGCACTTGACGAAAGTTTCAATATTCATGATGTGGCTCAAGTTGCTTTGTTTCTTTGGGTTTTGCAATGACAATATGAATATTACTGAAGAGTTCTTGGAAATGATTCCCATCCATGGAACCACTACAGGAGAAGACATTTTTGACGCTGTGTGGGGCATTTTGGAAAAATGCCAACTTCCTGTGAACAGGCTCGTAGCAGTGAGAACTGATGGTGCTCCAGCAATGACAAGCAAAAATAAAGGTTTTGTGTCAAGACTTGTAGCAAAGTTAAAGGAAATGTATCCAGACATTTCAAAACTGCAATCTTTCCACTGCATTATTCATCAGCAGGTCCTGGACTCCAAAGTATCGGAAATGAGCAGTATACTCAAGCCTGTGACAAATACTATGAACTTCATCCGATCCAGAGGCCTCAATCACTGCCAGTTTGCACAATTTTTAAAAGACTTGGAGAGTGAATTTGAAGGGCTACCTCATTACACAGAGATTCATTGGTTATCTTGGCATAAGGTTCTAAAAACCTTTTTTTTTCTTTACTTTTAGAGGATATAAAAAATCATGATGTTGCATTTCTTAATGATTAGATATGTGTACAAGCATTCTTAGTTGATATTACAGGACATTTGAATGATTTAAATGTCAAACTTCAGGGGAAAGATCAGTTAATAACACACATGTATGATGCACTGGCAAGTTTTAGATGTTAGTTTTGTTTCAAAATCATTTAAAAGAGAATATTCTAACTTACTTTCCCATGTGTGAACAGTTGAACAATAAGAAAAGTTTTCCTTTTCTCAATATTGTCCCAAACTAGAAAAGATAAAAGAAGAATTTGATAGGCGATTTAAAGATTTTAAGCAGCAAGAAGTTTTTTCTCCTTTTACGGGTTCTTTTCCCTTTAATTTCGAAAAAGCTCCTATTTGTATTCAAATGCAACTTACTGCCAAAATGATTGAATTCTAAAAGCGAAATACAAAGAAGTTGGTGTACCAAAAATATACAGTTATTTAGGTCAAAAATATCTGGAAATAAAGTTTGTAGTAAATATTCTGTTTCCAAAATGTTATTTTGGAAGCACCTATTTATGTGAACAATTATCCTCATGTATGAAAGGTAACAAAACAGGTCAAGATTAACCGGTGTCAACATTTCTGCCATAATGAAGGTCGTATGCTCACAATCTTTGAGTCCAAATTTTGGCAGGCTGGTTAATAATAAATGTTGTCAAGTGTCAGGAAAAAAACAAAATACTGAAATTAAATTACTATAATTATATTATGCAAGTATATATTATATATATTTTAACCCAAAAATATTATCATTTTTCCCCCAAAATATTTTCAGCAACATTTAAAAAATTCCCCAAATTATAGATCCCCTCCCCAAAACACACACACACACACACAAAGTATTTTATTTCAACACAAACACAAAAATTTCAAATTAACAGGAGGCTCTGTAAATTTTTGTGATGATTATTAATGAGTTTATACTTTTTTTTAGAATGTATAAATATTTGATTTATTCAAATAAAATTTAATTTCGGTTTAATTTGGATTAAATGCTATCTATTGTAAATATTAATATAATAAAAATATTCTTTATATTATATATATTATATATTTTTTTTTTTTTTTTGAGTTGTCATAAACATACTATTATTTTATATCTTGTAATGACTTAGAATAAATAAAATTTTGATTATTAATTTTCCAATTGATTTATACTCATTTTTTCACTTCCCTTCGATTCTAATTAGTGCAGGTTTTTTTAGTCAAAAATTTTTTGCGTCCTCTTGAGATACAGTTTTATAGCAAATGGCCCACGATCCAATTGAGTTTGACACTACTGATCTATACACTAAACTCGGCTCAGCTGGCATGCACTATATAGCATGGAAGCCAGCCCATTATGTAGCCACTTCCCAAAAAAGGTAATGAATGTCTACCATCAAGCTGTCAATCTATTGTTATCATCTCATATTTGTCTAAAGTAATGGAAAGGGTATCAACAGTCATCTTCAACATTTGGAGAGCTGCAATATAATTATTGGCCACCAATATGAATTTCCCCAATAATTACCTACTCTCGTTGACTGCAAACCCTGTCCATAGTTTTACCACTCTCCATTTGTCCTACTCATGTGACAAGCTCTTGCAGTGCTCAAACATGTCAAGCTTCAAGGTCATCTGTAATAAGCACCCTGAACACCGATCTCCACAGAATCCTTGATTGGAGTGAAGACATCCTGGTCATCTTCAATGCTGCTAAAGTTTTGCTTGTTTTCTCACAATAAAATAAAATAAAATAATCGTATCACTTCTATAGCATTGGCTTCTAAAAAACTTGTCATCCTTTTCTAATGAAGACTAATCTCTATAAATCCCAAATCTGGCCAACCTTGGAATACTGCTCTCTCTCTCTCTCTCTCTCTCTCTCTCTCTCTCTCTCTCTCTCTCTCTCTCTCTCTCTCTCTCTCGTGTTTGGGGTGGTGCACCATAAGGCTTCCCTAAAATTCTTGATGCTGTTCAGAAAAGAGCAGTTCAGTTGATTAATGACACTTCTTACAGACTCTTTAACCACGTTCTCATAGATCACTTTCTGCATTCTGTTTCTTCTATAGATATTTGTATGGCCACTGTTCAGCAGAACTGATATCCGTTATGCTTCCCATGTCTGCTAGATCTGTAGGCACTCAAGCAACAGCTGCTCAACATCCCTTTAGATAACTGCATATTCACCAAACCTGCTACTCCCAATTATCTTTTGTTCTGCCTACCTCAATTTTGTGAAACAGCTTCCCCTGTGAATCATTTCCAAAAGACTACAACCTCCAGCACTTAAAGAAGAATATTACTATTACTATTACTGGCAACTCCAGGGAGTCATTAGACTCATCGAGGGAAGCCCCAAATCATATTCATCACAACTATTCGACATTCATACAGTATCTATCATACCTCGCCTTAAACTCATTCACTGTCACAGCATCCACCACAGACTCAGAGAGCGCATTCCACTCATTCAATAATCTAAAAGTAAAGAACCCAGCTCTAACACCTTTACTAACCACACTTTTGCCCAGTTTCCATGGATCTCCCCTAGTCCTCAAAAAACCAGTCCTGTTCTCAAAAATATCTTCTGAATTAATTTTATAGAAACCCTTCAGTAATTTCAATGTCTCAATCATATCTCCCCTCCTCTGCCTATCAACCAATTTTTGCAACCCACAAATCCTCAACCTGTTCTCATAAGGTTCATTCCACAGACCTTCTATCATCTTGGTCACTCGCCTCTGGATCCTCTCCACCTCCTCCCCATCAAGAAGAAACCTAGGTGACCAAATCTGGGCACAGTAGTCGAGATGGGGTCTTATCAAGGCTCGACACAGAGGAACAATAACCTGCTTGTCTCTGCTTGTCAACGTATTCTTCAGCAACCAAGTGATTTGATGAGCTGATTTGGCCACTTTCGCAATGTGTTCCCTAAATTTCAATTCCTTATCCACCAACACTCCTAAATCTCATGCCTCATCAATTTCCTGGAGCTGGGTTCCACCAATGCAGTAAACTGCCGCCAATCTTTTCACCCCAAAATGCATAACCTTACATTTTGCCACATTAAATTGACAACCATTCTCCTTAGCCCAGAAACGTATCTATTCTGATACGTTTCTGGTGATACGTATCAGAATAATTTTGATACGTATCACCAGAAAAATGGTGATACGACCGTGTTATATGGGGGTTACCTGTGTGTGTATATATATATATATATATATATATATATATATATATATTATATTACTCCCATAAAAGTAATATGGGAGTAATATTACTCCCATATTACTTTTGGGAGTAATATGGGAGTAATACGTACCTGAAAAATTTTGACGTCATCTGCATTCACTATTGCCCTACCCAACTTCGCATCATCCGCAAACAAATGAACTGTTCCTCTCAGATCCTTTCCTATATCATTAATGAACAAATTAAACAGCAGTGGTCCAAGAACAGATCCTTGTGGCACACCACTAGTCACAGGCTGTCTTGTGGACTCTACTCCTGAGTAAACCACTCTCTGATATCTCTCCGTCAACCACCCTCCTATCCATCTCACCAACCCTATGTCCATCCCCATATGCTGCAATTTACTGACTAGAATTCCATGTGGTATCCTATCAAAGGCCTTAGCAAGGTCCAGTAGAATCACTGTAAACCCATTACCCTTATCCAGTTCAGCCGTCACTGTGTTATAATACGTGAGCTATAATACAGTATCCCACATCAACAGAATACTCTATTCTTGACTCTTGCCCATACATGGCATCTGTTTACTATAGGCTCTTCTACCTTTTATGGGAGTAATATAATATATATATATATATATATACAGGTAACCCCCATATAACACGGTCGTTAGGTTCCTAAAAAATGCTGTGTTATGCGAATTCGTGTTATACAAAACAAATAAATAATACAAAAAACAGGGTTAGGTGCTAAAAGTAAAAAAAAACTACTATTTTCTTTTTATAACTAAGAGAAATGCATGTTTATTAAAACAATAGTTGATCAAAAGTATTACATATTAATATTATTACATAATTATATTAATTACATGTTTTCTTCATCATCACTAAGAGCTGCTGTTCAGCAGCTCTTAGAAATCAACCAAATCTTAATAAATACGGTTGCATTAAGCTTCCGAAAATTTGGGAAACACTCATCACCAGAGATCCTACTTTATATTCCAGACATCTACAACCGCCCTTAGAGGGCGCTCCACCTAGATAGGACTTTAGTGTCACCCACGTGGTTGGGCTTAGTATTGTATGATATTTGTGTTATGTTAGATTAGTTATTTTTGTAATCCCCGTAGATGTCCTAGTGACTGACTAGGACGAAATATAGGAAGTATTAAATTCTTTTTAATCCTTTCTGAGTGTTGTAAAAAATCCATTAAACCTCCAGCATTATGCTTCATGTTCAGCAACAACACTACATTCCATTTAGTAGACAAATGAATAGTTTTAATGCTTACATATGACAGCACTGAATACCCATGTCATGATTGAACATGAAAGGGATTCATTCTGTCTTTGGTGAACTTTTTTTTTGCCTAAATTTCTTGATATCCCAACGTGATTTCTTCTTGTAGAGATATGTCAGGAAAGAAGTGTTTGCAACACTTCTTTTCTTTCGTGTAGGTTTTGGGAAATGAAACAGTGTTGAGGCTGCCATTTCAGCCTTTGGTGATATTGATAAAAAAAAAAAAGAGTCTGGAATGAGACTACAGGATTTTGTGTGTGTGTGTTGTGTGAACCAAGGGGCATATATTGAAAATTTGTTAGTCAATACAATAATTGTGATAGTTCCTTTTTCAAATTGTTTAGACTACGTGTTCATATGAAACCCAGTTACTGAGCAATAAATACTTGAAAGTGTTTAGTTTATTTTGAAAGAAAAAATATAGAAGTTGTTTTTGGTAACACTGCAATAACATTTAAGAATATTAATTCTTCCTGTGTCTGTTACTGTTGTCAGGAATTGTTATTGATTGAAATTAAAGATAATTAAAAATTGATCAGTTATGCCCTGAGAACATTTAGTTGGTCTTTCGATGATAGCAGTTGAAAATTAATTGGCTACTAGTACAGATGTAATTAGTTTAAAAATGAGAATGTAAATTTAATAATTATAGATTTGTTTTGTATGACAAAATAGTTTTTTTCTTTATATACTTTATGGTTTTCTTGTGTGTGCATGTACCAACCTATCATTTCTGTAACCAAGCATGATCAGAAAGTCCAGGTTGCCTATATTTATTAAATTTTATGTTATTTGTTATGATTTTGTATATTATATGTTGTGTGGACATTCTTGGTATATTTATTTATAATTTTTTTTAATTCAACAGAATTAAAGAAATCTCTGTATGCAATATTTTCACAATTTGGACAAATACTTGATATCGTTGCTTTGAAAACTCTTAAAATGAGGGGCCAGGCCTTTGTTGTGTTTAAAGATATCAACAGTGCAACAAATGCTTTAAGATCCATGCAAGGATTTCCCTTTTATGATCAGCCAATGGTAAGCTATTTCATTTTGCCTTTTTAAGTTTTGTAACATTAGAGGGCAGGCATAAAATCAGAATTTTAAATCTCTACCAAAGCAGATCCCTGGAAATTTTCAGGATTATTTTTGGACATGGAGTGATCACCTAGAAAGTTTGAACTTCTAAATGGTTATGGGTGATCCTGATGCATGCTATTTATGTATAACCTGTAGAGAGCAATCTTCTTTTCGTATTTTCTCCCTTGTTTTATATATAGCAACTAAAATACACACACACACACACACAAAAAAAAGTGAAGTACCCAAAATATTGTTGACCATGATTATTAGCAAAATGGACATGGATTTTTTGTGATTTACAAGTGGGAGATGATTTTCATTGCCTGGTATGGACCACTGCCATGCATATTGAATACCTGAAGCTGCTTGAAAAAAAGTTTCATGTTTGCTCTCTAGAGCACAGCTTCCAGACTAGGTAGAGGTCATCATCATCCTTTCAGGGATTTAGGCCCAGTGGTCTGTTCTGGTCTCATTCTGTTTTTTTCCTTGGTCATCCCTTACTTCTTTATGCTCCAGCTGAATGGGAGGAGGGGGGAGGATAGTCTTGAACTGTCCATTCTTTCAATATGTTCAATCTGCATCTTTCGATTGAGTGGTGGAGACGGTAAGTTGTAGAGTAGGTGCCTTCCACTCGAAGTTAGTAATGATGTAATTTTTCATGTAGTATTATCATATTCTGTACATCCCTTGTGAGGGTACATGGCAGGAATTTGATGACACCTCCAAGGATTCCAAAGACTCATCATCATCCATGTACTCTCAAGGTACATGGATGATGATGAGTATGTTATTCTGCCATGTACTCTCAAGGGATGTACAGAATATGATAATACTGCATGAAAAATTTACATCATTACTAACTTCTTATCTACAATTTTCCTCCAAATCAGTCTGTTATCTATCAAGACTCCAACATTATCAGATCCTACATTTTGGTCTTCCCCTGGGTCGTTTTCCTGCCAACCTCACAGAGAACACTTGTTTTGCTAATCTTTCCTCACCTATTGTTACCATACCACCTGAGATTAGCTCTGCTAACACATTCCTGGATGTTGACAATGTCAAGTTCTTTCCTAATATCCTTGTTTTTAATATGATGTTGCCATTGATGCCATCTGTTCATGCCTGTAATCTTTCTCAGGACTCTCGTATCTGCGGTGTCTAGTCTTTGGTCAAGTGTTTTACTTCTGACCAAGCTCTCAGATCCATAAATTAAAATTGTTTTGAAGACTGTCTTGTATACAGCTAATTTAATTCTGATTAATTTCTCTCTTATTCCTTATGAATTTATTCAATTGACTTCCTACCATACCAGCTTTGCTGATTCTTTGGTCTATTTCCATATTTAATTTACCATCTTCACTAAAAATCGTGCCTAAGTAGCTGAAATGTTTTACTTGTTCCACAGGTTCTCCATTCACAACACAGTTGACATTTTCAATGATTCTGCCTATTTTCATTGTCTTTGTCTTTTTATTGCTGACCTTCATACCATATCTATTACAACAGTTATTCAATTTAGTCAGGGAATCTTGCAGACTTGTTGCGGATTTATTTAGAAGTATAACATCGTCCGCATAAAGCAAAGAGCCGCCGTTAACATCTCCAATTTTGATATCATGTTTAATACCACTTTCCTTCATAATGTGATCCATATAGATAATGAATAGCTGAGGGGATAATGTATATCCTTGTCTCACACCAGAATTAACATTAAATCATCTTCTTATACTTACTTCAATTCTAACTGCTGACTTACAACTCAAATAAAGACTAAGTATTGCTTGATATAATGTCCCATTGACACCATATAACTAGCATATTGAATAGCTTCTCTCTTGGCACCTTGTCATATGTCTTTTTTCAGATCAACAAAACTTAAATACAGATCTTTGTTATATTCCCATGATTTCTCAACTATTTATTGTAAAGCGAAGATTGATCCGGACAGCATCTATTTGGTCAGAAGTTGTGGTTGATTCTCCGCATTCCTTTAAAGACTATGTGGAGGTCTCCTCTCAGTTATACAGCTTTGACCCTTAAGCACCCCTTGGAGATGTCACGTAATAATAACGATTTTCATGTGTGTTGTCTGATACTGAATCTATTTTTAGTTCTTTATGTATTTCTATGCTTTTTGACCTAGAGAGTATGGCCTGCTATCCTTTGCAGGAATTTCATTTCTCCAGTTTTCATTCTTTGTAAAGGTAAAGGTGAATAAAAAAAAGAGAGAAAATTACAAAAATTGATTTTAAAAAAATGGGTTATCTCTCAGTGGGTATCTGTCTTTATACTAAATAAATGAGGAATGAGAGAAATTTTTCGTTTTAGCTGATTGGCTTAATATTGGCTTAAACCAAAATTTTGGTTTTGTGTCAGCTGGGGCATTGCCCAGTTAAAAAAAGAAAAGCCTTCATTTTTGTCAGGTAACTAGAGCAAACAGCAAAAAAAAGTCACCTACTGGAACAAATCCCAATTCAAGATTGGCACTATAAACATAAGTGACATACCAATGGAAAAGAAGTGGAACTAACAGAAGAATTAGATAAGTACCAAACGATATAATAGGTGTAATTACCAAACAAAGAAGACAAAAACAAGTGAGATTTTTCTGGGCAAAGAACAGGATGAATATATTCAGGCAGTAACAATCTGGGAAGAGAGTAGCTATAATAATCTTGGTTATGAATAAGAGTATAATTAATGACAGGTAGAATCAAGTAGAGTGATGTGGGCAAATATCAGAATGCAGAACTGGATAATGAAACTTATTTAAGTCTGTTGTTCTACTAGGGAAGAAGTAGAGAAATTTTTGAGGCATTACAGAAGGTAGCTGAGACAAAAAGTGATTCTTGTTGGACATTAAACAGCAGAGTAGGAAATTATTACTAGACAGAAATGTTTTGGGAAAAATTTTTAAGAAAAGAGCAAAGTTAATAATACTGAAAAGCAGCTTCTGGGTTTCTGTTTAGGACATTGGTTAGATATTACTAATAGCATGATCAAATATAAAGATGAATACAAATTCACATAGGGAGAAGAAACAAGAAATAGGTCTCATTAACTGTGTTATTGTTGATAGTGATAATCCATACTGGCAGGACATGAGCATACAGAGGATTTGAAAACACTTGGAAATCACCATTTAGTTTTGAGCAGGATAAAATTGAATATAATATTCAAAGCCAATCAGTGTAAGAAAGCTTTAAAAGGAATTGAAGTTGAGCAGTTGAATGCATTTAGGAGTACATCATCTGCAGAGAGCTAAGATTGATATTTTCAATTCCAATATCAGTTTTAATGCCACTTTCTTTCATAATGTAATTATATAGATGATGAATAAGAGTGGAACCATCTTCCTGTATTTTCTTCAATACTAACTGCTGACTTACAACTTCAATATAGACTATGTATTGCTCTGTATAATGCTCCATTTACTCCATATTGTACAGGATGATTATAATTAAAGTTCACATTTTGAAAGGCTGTAACTGGGTAACTATTCAGTGGAACAATTTAATATGCAACATGATGATGATGATGTGTGTGTAGCAGTGGAATTTTATTTTGCACAAAAACCAACATTAGTTCTAAAAGTTGCCTCCAGAGTGATACATGGCACTGCAATAGATGTAAATTACATGTGATGCTTCTGTATGCAATCAATTAAATGCTGTGACCATACCATTTATTCAAATTACATGTGCTTCGAAAGGAGCTTCTATAAAAGCAGGTAGGTAGCTATGGAAAGCGTCAGTTCATTGCCTTTTGAGTAGATAACGTGTTAAAGCACAATGTCACCATTACTGAAGGATCATGCACTTCTCATGATGTTTTAGCAAAATGACAGCTGTGCCTTGACAGCATTGCTTTTGCAATGCTGTCAGAAAGGGATTAAAAATGGGTTCTATGACTACAAATAGTTTAAGCAAAATGATCCAGAAATTTGAAGATATATGTGCCTTAGATGTCAAACCTGGCAGAGGACAGAAGTCAGTTGAACAGCAAACAGTGGAGGAAGTAGCCCTAGTGTTAGAGGAAGAAAGAATGGCAAATAACATAGGAAGCAGCAGCAGCACAAGGCATAGTGCATGGTTCACAAAGTTGTAAGGCAAATTCTGCACTGGTATTCTTACAAGATTTCCCACATTCAGCAGTTGCTTCATCCTGACTTGGGATGCACAAGGAACATTTGCCCTGCAGTTAGTTGCTCATACTGAACCAGATAACGACTGGCCATGGAATATTTTCTGGACTGGCAAAGCTTGCTTCCGTCTGGATGGTGCTGTGAATACACACGACTACAGAATTTGGGCAACTGCAAACCCACATGTCATGTGACAGTTTCCACCCCGACACTGTTTGGTGTGGTTTTTAGCGGAATTCATTATTGGACCTTTCTTTTTTGAGGAGTTTGGTCCTGCTGGTCTCATTACCTGCACTGTTAATGGCCAGTGATATGCATATCTCTTAGCCAGTCGGGTGATTCCAACACTTCATCAGCATCTGTGCCTGGATTCAACAGTTTTTATAAAGGATAGTGCCCCCTCCTCACATTATCGGTTTCATCAGACACATTTTACCAAGGACAGAATCATAAGCTACCATTTTTGTACAATGTAGCCAGCACACTTGGATTTGAACTCTTGTGGCTTTTAGCTGTGAGAACATCTCAAACATCTGTTGTGGACCTCAAGGCCAGCATTGCATGTCATATTCACAGCATTTTGAGTGAAACTCTACGTTCTGTTGTTGAGCATGTGGTTTTGCAATTTTACATGTTGCCAACAATAGAGACAGCATATCGATGCATTGTGTAACCATGCAATGTACTCAGTGTTCCCTGAGTTTTGTGACGTTTTGAATTACCCACTACAATGTTGCAGCACCATATATCTCCCTAGTGGCAGCTTTTAGAATTAATGATTTTGCAATTTCACACGTTGCCAACAATAGAGACAGCATATCAACATGTTGTGTAGTTGTGCAATATACTCAGTGTTCCCTACATTTTGTGACATTTTGAATTGCCCACTACAATAATACAGCACCATGTATCTCCCTGGAAGCAGCTTTTAGAATTAATGTTGATTTTTGCACACAATAAAATTCCATTGCTGCATACATCATGTTAAATATTAAATCATTCCACTGGATAGTTAGCCAATTACAACTTTTCAAAATGTGAAGCTTAATTATTATCGCCCTGTCTTTTGAAAAGCTTTTTTTCTGGGTACCTTGTCATATATTTTTCAGATTTACATAAAGTACAGGTCCTTGTCATATTCCCATGATTTCCCTGTTTATCTTAAAGAGCCTGTGTAGCTTAGTAGAAGTGGCATTTGCAGTCTACAACGCTTGACTGCATGAAGAAAGGCATTCGAATCTAGTCACCGACCAGAGGAACATTTTCTAAGCCTTTTCTCGACCGGTTCCCGAATTAGTCGATCTCTGGCTCGGGCAAGCAGGTTTTTTTCTCCCGGAAACTCAGGTTTTTCAAAATCGGCCATCGAACCCACACTATTTTCAGACATTAAAAATATTGTGTTAGGGACCACTAGATGGCGGCACTTGCTACCTGCCCTCTTCACTGTGTACCGATTAATTAGTGATAGCTTTGGACCAGCTGTCTCTGATTGGCTGCCAGTGGAGATTGAACTGCCCACTCAGTCTCCAAAAGTTAGATAGGGCTAAAACGGCCTCACTGACTTCCTCTACAGGAACAAAAAAGTGATCTTAAAGCAAAATCTGATCCTGACAATCTCTATTTGGCCTAAATCCAGATTGTTCTTCTCCCAATTTCTCTTCCACAATTTTTGTCTCAACCTCTTTTCAAGTATGCTTGTATAAATATTACCTGGAACAGTTGGTAAAGAAATGCTTCTAATTCTCATATTCAGCTTTTCAGCTTTATTCTCCTCTTTTTTATAGATGGGAACTATTAGAGCTCTACTTTAATCATCTGAAATTCAACCTTCTGACCAGGTCCTCTGAATTATGCAGCCTATCAAACTTTCATACCTCCATATTTAATCATTTCTGGCCAGATATCATCTTCTCAAGCTGTCTTTCCACCATTCAAGTTTTTGACAGATTTTTCTATCTTAAGTATTGATATGTAGTACTTCTGTTTGCATTCCTCTTGAAAATTTTCTACTCAGTTCTCTCACTGCTTGGTTCTTTCAAAGTAATTACTCCAGACATCTAGAATATCCTTATCTTCAGTTTTCATGCCACCTTTATCATTTTTGATTCCTTTTACAGTATTCTTTCTTACATTTCTAAGCTTCTTCAATTACTTCCAGAACATTTTGCCACCTTCTTGATGTTTTTTTTTTAGGTGAGCAGAAGTTGTTTCCAGTAACCTTTGCATGTTACCAAAGGGTATAACTTGCATTTGGGGAAGAGGAGACAAGTTCCAAAGATTTGAATTTGCTGATGGTTGTTTTGGCATTTATTGCATGCTTCAGCACTGGGTATAAAGCTGAGCTTGCTGGAAGCCACCTGGGTGTGTTGAATTTTTACTTGAGCTGCTTTAGTGCACCTGTTGTCATACCATGGCTTAGAGTGGGAAATGAAGGTCTTCATGCTAGTGCGAATGATTTCTTTGACTTGCACATAACAGATTAGATCTGAAGAGTGGAAGAAATAGTCCAACCATAGAATGAAAGACTAGAAGTCTTGGAGGTCATCCCACTTAGCATCTTTGTTGTGAGAAAGGGCACAGATTGTGGAATTACAGCTCAAGCAGTAAATGTTCTAATGACTATGTATTATGATTATAAATTGCATGTGTGTTTCTGGCTAATTTGTCTATATGTGGGATAAAAACTGAGTTTCCAGGAGCTCTGCCCTCTGTGAGAAAGGTAGGTTAACGTGCCTTCTAATGAAAAACTCCTTATAAAGGTTATTCATGTCCTGGAAGGGATTCAAATCAAGGTCTTTTCATCTGTGGGCATCATCGATACTGACTTATCTACAGATGCACTCTGGGAGTGGCTGGAGGGGAGGTTGTTCTGTGAGAGAGGAAACTTATATAAAATTATGACCCCTTACTGAGAGGAGAGGTGACCGCCTTGGTATACCCAGAAGGAGAACTGGTTAACAAAAGATCAAGGAGTATTTGGGAAAGTGGAGAGGATTCTCGGTATTTGGATTGGTAGATGTACAGTTTGAGGTCATCAGCATCTCTTGTAGCATGGTCAGTGGTATTGAGAAAGAAAAACCAGTTGGAGTTTTGGAGGTTTCCCAAATGACTATACTGTTTTGGCTCATTTGGATTGCAGAAAGTTCTTTTTACACTTGGCTACAAAATAAGTTATATTTGACAACTATATTTTTGTTTACTCCTTTACCCAGGGGTATGTTGAAGGATGTTTATTAATCACAATGACACTGTCATTGTTTGTACATTTCAGTTTTTGATTAGGTATAGTTGAAAAAGAGAAGGCGTGTAGTGAGAGGAGACTTTGAACTTGATGTTCATACAGAGAGAAGA
Source organism: Typopeltis vanoorti (assembly GCF_054136105.1). Lineage (NCBI taxonomy): Eukaryota > Metazoa > Arthropoda > Arachnida > Uropygi > Thelyphonidae > Typopeltis > Typopeltis vanoorti. Next base: position 141,251,768 of record NC_143551.1, on the reverse strand, counting down.
TCAGTCTCCTTGCCATAATGTGGGCTTGACTGTGCCTTCCACTTACTATTCAGGCTTTCCCCTCCAGATCACAATCTGGTGGAACATGGTGGAGATTTGCACAACTGTATACTGAACATTGTTGCAACTCATAAACCTTTTAAATGATCTGTTCATATAAAGTCAGATAAAAACTTTTGTACTCTTTATGGTAGTGCCTCCTACAGAGACTAAATTAAAAAAAAATCCTGCAATATTTGGATATTACTGGAGTGGATACTGTGCAATGTTTATCGTGATTTTTTTTTTTTTTTTTTTTTTTTTTTCAAAGTAAGATAATTGCCCTTTCATAAGGATATAAGATAAATATAATTTTTAATTCCTTGTTTATATGCAAAAAAGAATACCTTCTTTCTCTTTTAGAGAATTCAGTATGCAAAAACTGATTCAGATGTTGTAGCCAAAATGAAAGGCACTTATGTTGAAAGACCTAGGAAGGATAAAGTTCAACCAGAAACAATAGATGCAAAGAAACAGAAGAAGAAGGCTGCTAAGGAACAAGCCAAACAGCAATCCCAGCCTGGATTTGGGCAACAGCCAATAACAGGTAGTGGTGGTGTACCACAGGCTGTATCAGCACCTGGTATTATGTCTCAACAAGTAACTCCTGGACAGCCAGCTGGTAAGTTAATTATTCAAATCAGATTTTTTTTTGTTTGTTTTTGATATTTTTCTCAAAATACCTTTTTATACTTGTGTTAGCTCTATTTAAATTCATTTCACAGTTTTGAATGGAAGAGTAAGCATATACATGCACTCCTTTTTTCATCATCTGTTCCAATTATATTATTTGTACATAAAATATATAAGATATTTTTTTTTGGGGGGGGGGGGTATGTGTAATTTGGTAACAATGCAGTTTTCAGATAAAAAGCTTGATTTACATATTAAATACTACTTGACAAGAAATGTTCTTATAATTTTCTACAAGGGTGAACAAACAAAAGTTGGCATGTGATGTATTTCCATGACTATGCCTACTGGTATTTAGAGGCTGTTGACCTCACATCAGATGGCCTCAATATTCCCATAATACACAATACAGAGTGTATTATGGGAATAGTACACAATATTCGCACTAGAATTGTTCCCAGCTGAAGTTGGCGAGGAGTTGTGTTATGCCGGCCTTTTGTGGGCAGGTGTTATCATGAATCAAAACAACGTCCCTGGTAAGCATGCCACATCATTTATTCTGGATCGCACGACGCTGTTTCTTAAGGGTTTGGCAGTACATGCTCATGTTGATTGTGGAGCCTTGACCCAAGAAATCTACCAGAAAAATTCCTTGTCTGTCCCAAAACACAGTGCACATGATTTCCCAAGCGGAAACTGTTGTCTTCAATTTTGTCTTGACTGGTGATAAGGTGTGCCTCCACTCCATGGACTGTTGTTTGGATTAAGGAGTTGCATGCGACATCCAAGTCTTGTCCCTGATGACAGGTCTGCTCAGGAAAGCATTGCCATCCTCATGGTGTCAAGAATTCCAACACACTGCCCAGCCGATTCACTTTGTGTTGTTCTATAAGCAACTTCGGCACCTAGCATGCACACAATTTCCAATAATTCAGTTTCTCTGACACAATTTCATGAAGACATGAACTTGAAACTTCTAGAAATTGTAGCGAGAGTTATGTCATAGTGAATCCCCTATTCTGTCGAATCTTCTCTTCAACTGAACACACCAAATCTTCAGTCACTATAGATGGTTGCCCGCTCCTTTCATCATTGTACACACCTGTCTTTCATTAAAAAGTCTTACCCATCTTTGTACCATTGCTTGTTCTCCATAAACCTCAATAATTTGCCAATGAATTTCAGCTGCTTTAACATTCCTCGCATTCAAGAAACAGATAACTGAACCTAATTTCACATTCAGCGGGCAATTCGATTTTCTTAAACATTATAAACACACACCAAGAACCTACGCACTATGAGAATGTCTGAAAATGGCATCGAAGCTTTGCTAAGGAATCAACAAATTCAGCACACATGTGCACCATTGTGATTGCAGCACTGCAGTGAAAATATTTACAAAGGAACTTACTTTCTGGACGTCCCTCATACAAGTAGTAGCAGAATGGTGTATCACTATCTCATTAAAATATTCTGGATGAAAGATAGTTGTAAGTCAGATAGTAAATTATATTTTTGTTATAACAAAATGCCATGATGTCATAATTGTAATAATAGTCCCATAACAAAATTGACTATTGTGCTTGTTGCATGTGATATTCTTTTTTGTGATGTTTCTGTTGTTAAGGGATTCAAAAGAATGCTAGTTTTTTAGATACAAATATCATCATCAAATTCCTGATATGTTCAGGCTACTATGACCACTACAAGATTAAGTTTATTATTAATCTCCTATCAATAGTTATCCTGCAAATTAGTTTTACTTGTCACCACTCCAATATTGTCATATTTAACATTTTAGATCTTCTAAGGCTTGTCTGACCGAATCAATCCACCTAGACCTTGGTCTTCCTCTGAGTTTCTTTCCTGCCATCTTGGCATTAAATACATGTTTTGTTAATCTTTCCTAACCCTCATTCTATTTAAGTGGACCTTGGCTTAAATATTTTAGCTTAGCCTTGCTTGCACGTCCCTGAATGCTAACAATGCCAACTTCATTTTTAATATTATTCTGTGATTGGTGCCATCTGATCACTCTTAATTTTTCTCAGAGCTTTCATATCTGTGGTCTCTAGTTTTTGATCAAGTGGTTTATTTCTAACCCAACTCTCAGATGCATAGCTTAAAAATGGTTTGAAAGCTGTCTTGTATACTGCTAGTTTCATAATTTGGCTAATTTCACTTATTCAGTATAAATTTACTCCCTACTATCACCAGCTTTGCTTATTCTGTTATCTGTTTCCAAATTTAATTTTGGCATCTTCAATAAAACTTACATAAATACCTGAAATATTTTACTTGTTCTATACTTTTGGTCTTTTTATTGCTGATTTTCATGTCTAGTTTATCTTTTATATTGATTCCTTTGATTTCTAGAACATTTTGCCACCTTCCTGATATTTATTTTCTATATTCCTACCAAAGTCTTCCTGTGTCTTTTGTTTAGCTACTTGTACACATAGCTCTTACTTTTTTCTCTGTATTCTTTTAGGGCATCTGCTAGGTACTGTGGCATGCTTTCTTTTTGTCCAATACTGCTTCTTTAGCATCTTATGTCCACCATGGTGTTCTCTTTTTCTATCTTTGCAGACAACTTTACCACATTCCTTCCTAGCTGAAATCAGTGAATGTTTTCTTCAGTTTGCCACTGAGACTCCAAGATTTGTATCTTGTTTTCGAACTGTTTCATTCTTTCTTCAATAATGTTTGTATAGTTATCTTCAGTTGACCTGTAAAAGCTGGTCAAATTTAATTCTTTTTAAAAGTTTTTTACATATTGTTCTTTTCAATGCAATCATTTTTTTTTAATCCCAATTAGTGATGGTCACATCTAATTTCAAATTCTCTGTACACTCTTGTATCCTGAACCAGAATCCGTATAGTCAATGAGGTTTTTCTTATTTCTTGTTTTCTCTTCACGTGAAAACATCTTTACGTTGGAACGTGGTGTTAGTAATGACTAGTCCCTATCCTGAACAGAAATCCGACATGTTTACCATTTATTATTAGCTTTGTCCTTTTCTCCAAATTTTCCCAAAATGTTTCTGTATGCATGATGGGATTCATTTTCTAATTTGCTGTAGAAATATTTCTAAACAAAACTAAATTGTTCATAATTGTGCAACCTAAAATATTTTTCACATAATCCTAATTTGTGCATATGCATGCCCATTCTGGTCAACATGATAGAAAATTTGAGTTACTAATTGGCACATTAGCATTGGTAGTTCACTAATGATTAAATAATCATAATCCATAAATCCTACTATGACAACCAAACATACTTTTCAGCCCATTATCTCTAATAAGCAGTGTTTTTCTCTTACTAGGTCATGAAAATCATTTGTTACCTAATGACACAGTGGGATTCAAACACAGTTTGCAGAGTTTAAAGCAAATCCTATTGATCATAGATTTTCTATGCAGTGGCATAATCAGTTCAAATAAACTGGCAGTGTTGAGAGGGGGGGGGGTGGAGACCTACTGGATGTCTGAGAACTCTGAATGACTATTTCCCAAATAAATGGTTGATTAGAACAGGATGAAGTAACCAATTTCCTGGTTGCCTTGTAGTTCTGGCTTATGTTTTATTTTTTTATAGTGACTTTATCTTTAAATAGTCGAAAGTTTATTTTTCAGTTGGTTAGACTATAATAAATTTAGTTTAATCCTTTATCCAAGTGTGAGCAAACAAAGTTTGCGCCCGAAAATATCTTCAGGACTGAGGTAGCTCAGTCCTGAAGATATTTTCGGGCGCAAACTTTGTTTGCTCACACTTGGATACAGGATTAAACTAAATTAATTTTATCCTTAAAAAGTGTATATTTTAATATATAACTTCACTACAAGAAAATTAGAGATACAGTAGCTACTCCAGAAATGTTGGAATGCCCGTGCCAAGAGGTCAACGTACGTGTCTGGCAGTGTCTGTATGTGCTAGAACTAGCTTTAGTATATGTATGCCACTTCAGTATCAGGCAGTTGCATTTTCATAAAGCTTATACAGCATAAAGATTTAAAGATCATAAAGGTTTTGATAAAATTTTATTTGTAAAATTAGCATTTTTGAAGTACCTTGATGATATTGAATGTCTCAAATAGTTCAAACTGATTTCAAGTTATATATTCTCATATTGATCTTTTTGTCTTATGAATTGTGTGCTTTCTATATCCACTGAATGCATTATAAACAGCTGTTATATGCATTTACTGGAACTGAAAATTTGAAAGAGGATGTTAGAACAAATGTGTTTAGTTAGCTGCTATGTTTAGTGCTACAATAAATCTATTTTACTTGCATTTATGCAGCAAGGGAGTGTTTTTTACATTGAATGTGATTCTGGTCGTCCCTAATTATGCTAATTGTTGCTAACTATATAGTACATTATCTATTCCTGAATAAAAATGAGTACTTCTATGTATTATAGGAAGTGGTTGATCAATCTACAACAAAATACTAGCATATATGAGATCTATTGATAAGACCGAAGAGCTGTTGACAAAAAAGGGGGGGGGGAATGATGTAGGTTTGCGAAAGGATGAATAATTCCAATGATCGGAAATTGTGTCCTAATACTGTGTAAAATGTATACTGATCCTCAGTAAACAAAAGAAAATTCTTTAGAAACCGAAGCAAAATCTAAATAAAACAGAGAAATAAATACACATAACAAGCAAGAGAAATTTTGTGAGATGATTTGCTGCTCCATCAACCACATGTATTCTTGCCATACCTAAATGAATGACTTGATTAACAGCATTAGTTCATTGGATTAGCCCTCTCTATAATTATTTACTGAACTACCAACTATATACAAATGTTTGTATAAGAAGCTGCCAAGAAGGGTGTGAGGGCTAGATTTTTCTCTTAGTGGGTGGTGCATGATTGGAATGGATTGCCATTGGATGTTGTGAGTGCAAGCAGTGTGAATGAATTCAAGAATAAGTATGATAGCTGGTGTGTGTGTAGTATGTGGCCTCCCTGCAGGTCTCTCTTAATAATAATATATTATTGGTTAGATATTCATACTTTGTAAACAAATTCTTTCCCTTTAATCTTAAGTTTTTTTTTTTAATTATGCCATGATAAATTCACTTATGATGGCATAATTAAATATATAATGAAATAAATATATAAAAGTTTAGAATTTATGGGATCACATGGTATTTGCTCCACACACCAACCCACAGGACACACATATATCACAAATGTTAATTATTAATAATTTGTTTGCCAGTAATGAAAGTATTTCTACTCATACTTGTTCTTTCCTTTACATTTTTCATTCTCACATAGCTTATTAATGATGGTTCACATGGTTGCACCTTTAGTAATTGAAATATACAAACCAAATATGGCATTCTCCTTCATTATTGTTTTTTAACATATCCTAAACAAACACTTTATTCTCCCTCCACACACACACAGAGATTTGTTTGCAATTAAGAAACCATAAAGATACATAGCATGTCTGCTGAAATGCATGCATGCAATTTCCACAGGTCACAGTGTCTTCTCTTGCACTGATGTGAACGTGTTAAGACTGGATGTATGCTGGGCTGCATATGGAACTCATGTTGAAACTTGTTTACCTTAACAACAACAGTTATTCATAGTATTTGGAATTGCCTCATTTTAACTTTTTTAGTAAATATCGGCATTCATTCTTTTTGAAACTCTATCAGTCTTTTTTCTAAGATCTATTTCATCTCCCTTTCTTGTGTTACACTAATTGACTTGTTACAACCAGACAACTTGACTTCTTAGAAACCTGATACCATTTATGATAAAGCATTTAATCCTATCTGTTATGTCTGTAAGTTGTGCATACCTGTAGTCATTTTGCATGTTTTGTGGGAGTCAAAACCAGAATTTCCAGGAGAAACTCTGCCACCTCTGTATCAAACTGCTAACTCGCCTGCAGTTGTGAAAAGCCCTGATGAAGCTTCTTTGAATCCTAGACAGCATTTGCATCCAGGTCTTTCCAACCAAAGGGCATTGTCTATATGAACTGAGCTATGGAGGTTTTATAAGCAAAATCTTTATGATGATTATTTTGTAATTTCAAAAAAAAAAAAAAAAAAAAAAATTATGAAAGTTTAGTTTTGTAATTGACCACTTCTAAGGGTCTCAGTTATGGTAATTTCAAAGAAAAATTTGAAATTTTTTCCCATATTCAGCATGTCATATACTAACTGGAAGGTTCATTGTAATTTTTCTCTTTAGTGTGCATCATCTTTGTTCCATCATTTTTAATATAAGTATTAAAAATATTACTGTCGCATTCTTCTACTAAAATACAAGGTCATCTAGAATGGTCATATAAACTCTACAAACTGCTCAACTTCTGCTATATACCTGTACTCTACATGTAATGCTAGTACCAAATGTGGTTAAGCTCAGTTTTGTTTTGGTTTTATATAAAATATACAAATGCATTGTTCTTTATCAAATTCATAAGTGACACACTCTAAGTAGTTGTAAGTTGTCGGTTTCGTGAAGTATAAAAAAAAAAAAAAAAAAAAAAATCAGCTAACGCCTTTTTATTCCCGTATATAAGGGAGTAGGCGAGGCCATTTAGCCCTATTTTGGAGACTGAGTGGGCAGTTCAATCTCCACTGGTACCCAATCAAAGACAGATGGCCCAAGGCCATCACTAATTCAGCGGTACGCAGTGAAGAGAGGCGGCTCAAATGTGCCGCCATCTCGTGGTCTCTAACCCTAACACAATATATTTAATGTCTGAAATAATGTGGGTTCTACGGTCGATTTTCTTGAATTTACAGGACGAAAAACCCGAGTTTCCGGGAGGAAAAACCTGCTTGCCCGTGCCAGAGATCGACTAACTCGGGAACTGGTCGAAAAAAGGCTTAGAAAAATTTCCTCTAGTCGCCGACTAGACTCGAAACCAAGACTTCCTTCGTGCGGCCTAGCGCCGTGGTGTGCAAACGCCACATCCACTGAGCTACACAGTATAAAATATAAAGGGCAAAAAAAATTAACATTCCTGTTCCAGAGACTTTGATGTTTTATAGCAGTACGTAAATAACTAATATTTGTTAAAGTACTTAATCATTTGCTATACTTTTAACTTTTGGAATAAATTGCTAGCTAGTGACGTATTTGCAAGTTATTACCTAAGATTTCAGTGTTGGCATCATGGCACAGGACCCCATCATTAATTATATAATTCATAATCAAACTCCATTAGAAACTCTTTTGGTTGTTATATTGTGAATTTAAAAAAAAAAAAAAGTACTTTTTATTGTTAGATATTTCATTTCTACATATCATGTCCCAGAAGTTTTTTTTAAATTTGTCTATTTATTCCAGCTCAACCTGGAGCTATACTTGAACAGCCACCAAATCAGATTCTATTTCTTACTAATCTTCCTGAAGAAACAAATGAAATGATGCTGTCAATGCTTTTTAACCAGTAAGTATGCAAGTTGCATTCACATTTCTTTTGGTGTCATATTTAATCAGTAATGGAAGTTTTGTTGTATAAATTTTCATGCATTCAGTAATCTCCTTGTTAATACCTCTTTAAAATATTTTTCTTGTTGCAATCTGAAGCACATAATAGTAATGTATGAAACTAGTCATTAATTTAATAAATTGTTTTACTTTTTTTTTTTTTTTTTTTGCCAATATCAATTTTAAAATGTGGATTATTTTCTGTTTTATTATTATTTTTTGATATGCATATCAAAATAAGTTATTCACATCACAACTAATGTATAAACAATGCCGAACTAGGACACTGTCAAGTCCCCTCCCCTCTTTATTTTTGGAACTTATTAATGCTTTAAAATACGGGTTTGGGGGGGGGGCATTGCTTTAAAATATGCGTTTAAGCAATGCCCCCCCCCCACTTCAGCCCAGTTGAAGTTACCTTCAACTGGGCTGAAGTGTGTGTGTGGGGGGGGGCATTGCTTTCCAGTTTTCTGCCTTAAATTAGGTCTTCCACAGCTCAGTGAAGCAGTGGTTACAGCCAATGGAGCATGATATTTAATTCATTAATGATGTGTGTATCATCCTCATTTGTGGAACATTTTCAGGTTACAGTGAGTGAGTTCGTTAAAGCAGTGTTAGCTCATATTAAAGAGAAAAAAAAGTGAGCCAGTTACTGAGAAAACAGTAGGGTGGCTGCAATTTAGAAACTGGTCCATTGCTCATGTTTTTATTAGTAGTATTGTTGTTGTTATATTTCTAGACTTTTAGAAGGGAATTTGCATTATCTGCAATTAAAATGCCATCTTTTATTCAGTGGCTGTTTCTACACATGAAGTCTTATGAAATATTACTTATTTTTTTCATTGTTGATAAAACATTGGAATGAGTGGTCAAAATTGATGGAGTAGTGTCACCTGTAGAGGTATCTGTAGATTTTGCTTCCTCATCACTTTGGTCCAGTTGCTAAAATATTCAGATGTCAGCCACTACAAGAATGACCATTCTGTATTGAATCAAAGTCAAATGAAAGATGTCATCTGTAGAGGTTGTTTGCATGGAAGGCAATACCTTCCCCCTTCAGTCCAGTTGAACTTTTATGCTCAAACTAACCTTAAGCAACATGAGTAGTAGTTCTTTCAAATTTGATTGACATTGAATAATGCAACCTGTAGAAGCAGTTGAAGAGAAAGCAGTGCTCTACCATATCTTTCAATTTAGTCCAGTTGGGTTAAAATCCTCTAGAGACCTTAAGCAACATAGTTTTGAACATTTTATGTTCAAAATGGTAGTAGCTAATTCAGCAGAGCACCGTCCATGAAAATATGCACAGAACAAGCATAAGGTGGAAACTGAACATCTGTGACAGATGGATTGAAGTGGATCTGTGAGAAACAGGGATCATTATTAACTGGAAGCAATTTTAAAGTGATTGTCATTGCACCGCCCCAGTTGTTTGAGCAATATTCCGTGGTTGTGCAGATTTGCGATAGTTAGCAGCGGTGATGTGGAGTAGTCTTGAGTTTAAGTATAGTTTTTTAATGGCAGAGATATTTGCATACTGATAACAGCATGGCTCAAGTTAAGTGCATCTGAATTGGTAATTTAGCTGCCAATTCAATTGCAGTTATGGTGATGGAAGTTTATTTTTCACTTGGTTAGACTATAATAAATTTAGTTTAATCCTTTATCCAAGTGTAAGCAAAAAAGCTTACACCTGAAAATATCTTCAGGACTGAGGTATGGTAGTGCAACACCAGGCAACTCCCATAATGCAAAGCACATCTCCTTGGAGGACATGTATACTGCTATTCATTAAGGGAAGGGCCACTACCCAGATCGGTTTCGACCTTTATTGAGGTCTCGTGAGTGGGAGGCAGACCCAAAATTTATTATAGTCTAACCAAGTTAAAAATAAACTTCCATCATCTTTCTCTAAATCCGGAGTAATTTAATAATAAGGTAGTACACCTGTTGGCAACTCCTATAGGTAAATATGACGTCTCCTATTGCTTCTGCCTTAGTATCTCCGTGTTTGGTTCTGCCTCCCACTGATGAGACCTCAATAAAGGTCGAAACTGGTCTGGGTAGTGGCCCTTCCCTTAATGCATAGCAGTATACATGTCTGCAAGATATGTATACTGTATTCTCAGTTATGGGAAATACTGAGACAAGGAGTGATGAGAGCTTGGTACACCTTTTGCTCGGAGTTGCCTGGTGTTGCACTACCTTACCTCAGTCCTGAAGATATTTTCAGGCTCAAACTTTGTTTGCTTACACTTAGATAAAGGATTAAACTAAAGTTATTCTGATCTTAGTCAACTCTGAGTATAGCAAACGTGAATTTGCTGACTAGTCGTATGCTAACACAGATATATCATAACAAACTTTTCACAATAATATTCTTTAGTCCCTGAGTTTGCAATAGGGAGAGTTAACTTTGTAGCCATTTTAAACTTCGTATTTAAAATACAGTATGGTACAAGAAAAAACAGTTGCTGCAGTTAATTTTTTTGCACCCTACTGCATTTAGAGATCCAGTTAACAATGAAATATAAACAGGACTTGAAGAATGCACTCATCTTTGGCAAGTGAGAATTTTTAGTTGCCAGATTTAAAAAAAAAAAAAAAAATTATACAAGTTATTTTTGTCAGGAAATGTTCAGTTTTATTTATGCAATGGCAATTCTATGGCTTGTTTTGTGTCATAAATGTTTTGCCTCATTTATCTCACCTACTGGAGCATGTAGATCATTACTGTTTGACCAATTTTTTTTTTTTTTTTTTTTTTTTTTTTTTTTTTTCATTATAGAATATGATCATTGAGAGGATAAGGATATGCAGGCATTCATTATAAAAATATTTAAATAGTAATGAGTGCTGGCTGTATAACTGAGAGGAGACCTCCACATAGCCTTTAAAGGAATGCAGAGAACCAACCAGGGCTTCTGACCTAATGTCCAATCCTCACCTTCTTGTGGTGCACCCTGTTGGATATCTACTTGGATACTGAACGAACGAGGATGGGCTGGCAATTTGGGATTTAGCCGACCAAATTGTATTCTTATTGGTTAAACCAAAATAAAAAAATGATGGTACAACATGACAAAATTTCATGCCGGCTGGGGCGTCGCCTGTTTAAACAAGGCCCCCGTTGTTTTTGCCAGGGAACCAGGGCAAACAGTGAAAAGTCAGCTACTGGAACCAATCTGAAAACACACCCCAACTCAACATCACCAGAGTTAAAGATCAGTACTATCAACATAAGAATCCTGAATGGCAAAGATATGGAGCTAGTTGAGGAATTAGATAAGTACCAGATTGACATAATAGGGGTGACTGAAACAAAAAAGACAAAAACTAGCGAGATCTTTCTGAGCAATAAATACAAAATGTTATATTCAGGCAATGACAATCAAGGAAAAGAAGGAGTAGCCATAGTATTCAACACAAAATACGAGGCTAATCTTCTTGAATGGCAGGCAGTCTCAAGTAAAGTAATGTGGGCAAATATGAGAATGGGGAACTGGACAATGAGACTTATATGTGCCTACAGTCCTACAGAAGATTCTACTAAAGTAGAAGTGGAGGAATTTTTTGATGCTTTAGAAAAAGCAACTGACACAATGAAAAAGGAAAAGTTGGTCCTTGTTGGGGATCTAAATAGCAGAGTAGGAAATGATTGTCAGACATACAAAAATATTTTTAGAAAATTTGGAGAAAAGAGCAAAGCTAATAATAATGGCAAATATCTGTTGGATTTCTGCTCGGGACATGGACTGGTTATTAATAACACCATGTTCCAACATAAAAATGTTCACAAATTCACATGGAGAGAACAGGCTAGGAATAAGAAAAGTGTCATTGACTATGTTATTGTTGATTGTGATGTTTTCTCCCTGGGTGCAGGACACCAGGGTGTACAGAGGATTTGAAATTGGAAGTGATCACTATTTAGTCTTGAGCAGGATAAAATTGAATTTCATATTGAGAAGAATAACATGTAAGAAAATTTTAAAGCGAATAAAAGTTGAGCAGCTCTCAGATGTGAACTGTAGACTAAAATACACAAAAAATTATTGAAGAAAAAATGAAAGAGTTTGAGAACAGGAATCAAACCTTGGAGATTCAGTGGCAAGCCTTGAAGAAAGCTCTGATTGATTCAGCTAGAGAGGCATGTGGTGAAGTTGTCTGCAAGGATAGAAAAATTAGAACTCCATGGTGGACACAGGAAGTTAAAGAGCAGTGAAGAAAAAGAAGAAAGCATATCAAAAGTTCCTGGCAAAAAGTTAGCTTGTGCTCTTAGAGAATACAGAGACAAATGTAAGAAAGCTAAATACTGTGTAAAACTAGCTAAACAAAAGTCATGGGAGGACTTTGGCAGGAATATAGAAAATAAATATCAAAAAGGTGGAAAAATATTCTGGAGGTTGTTGAAGAAGCTTAAGAATCAAGGAAAGAGTGCTGTAAAAGGAGTTAGAGATGATAAAGGTGACATGGAAATGGCAGAAAAAGATATCCTTGAAGTATGGAGTAATTACTTTGAAAAACTGCTAAATGAAACAAGCAGTGATGACAGCACAGTGGTAAAAAAAACACTGCAGTCAGGAATACATATCCATACTTGAAGTAGAAAAAGCCATCAAAGGCTTGAAATGTGGAAAGGCAGGAGGAGTAGATGATATTCGACCAGAAATGCTGAAATATGGTGGAATAAAAGTCTTTCAGTGGCTGCACTGCATAGTTCAGAAAGCCTGGACAGAGGGACGAATTCCTGATGATTGGAGTGAAGCTCTCATAGTAGCCATATATAAAAAGGGAAATAAAACTGAATGTGAGAATTACAGAGGTATTTCCCTACTGAGTGTTCCTGGCAAGATCTATGCAAGTATACTTGAGAAACGGTTGAGAAGAATTGTGGAAGAAAAGCTTGGTGAAGAACAAGCTGGATTCAGGCCAAATAGAGGCTGTCAGGATCAGATCTTCACTTTACGACAAATAGTCGGGAAAGCATGGGAATATAACAGATATCTGTATTTAAGTTTTGTCGATTTGTAAAAGGCATATCACAAGGTACCAAGAGAGAAGCTATTCAATACGCTACAGTTATATGGGTCATTATATCAAGCAATACTTAGTCTTTATTTGAGTTGTAAGTCAGCAGTTAGAATTGAAGGAAGTACAGGAAGGTAGTTTAATGTTAAATCTGGTATAAGACAAGGATGTACGTTATCCCCTCTGTTATTCATTATCAATATGGATCACATTATGAAGGAAAGTGGTATTAAACATGATATCAGAATTGGAGATGTTAATGTCAGCTCTTTGCTTATGCGGAAGATGTTATACTTCTAAAGAAGTCTGCAAGATTATCTGACTAATTGAATAACTGTTGTAATAGATATGGTATGAAGGTCAGCATTAAAAAGACAAAGACAATGAAAATAGGCAAAATCATTGAAAATGTCAACTGTGTTGTGAATGGAGAACCTATGGAACAAGTAAAACATTTCAGCTACTTAGGCAAGATTTTTTGTGAAGGTGGTAAATTAAATATAGAAATAGACCACAGAATCAGCAATGTTAAATCTGGTGTAAGACAAGGATGTACGTTATCCCCTCTGTTATTCATTATCAATATGGATCACATTATGAAGGAAAGTGGTATTAAACATGATATCAGAATTGGAGATGTTAATGTTTGCTTATGCGGATGATGTTATACTTCTAAAGAAGTCTGCAAGATTATCTGACTAATTGAATAACTGTTGTAATAGATATGGTATGAAGGTCAGCATTAAAAAGACAAAGACAATGAAAATAGGCAAAATCATTGAAAATGTCAAGTGTGTTGTGAATGGAGAACCTGTGGAACAAGTAAAACATTTCAGCTACTTAGGCAAGATTTTTTGTGAAGGTGGTAAATTAAATATAGAAATAGACCACAGAATCAGCAAAGCTGGGATGGTGGGAAGTCAGTTGAATAAATTCATATGGAATAAGAGAGAAATTAGTCAGAACACTAAATTTTCTGTATGCAAGACAGTGTTCAAACCAATTTTAACGTATGGATCTGAGAGCTGGGTCAGAAGTAAAACACTTGCCCAAAGACTAGAGACCGCAGATATGAGAGTCCTGAGAAAGATTAGAGGCGTGAACAGATGGCATCAATGGCAATATCATATTAAAAATGAGGATATTAGGAAAGAACTTGACATTGTCAGCATCCAGGAATGCGTTAGCAGAGCTAATCTCAGGTGGTATGGTCACTTAAATAGAATGGGAGAGGAAAGATTAGCAAAACAAGTGTTCTCTGCCATGTTGGCAACAAAACGACCCAGAGGAAGACCAAGATATAGGTGGATTGATACAGTACAAAGTGCCTTAGATGATAGATATATAAGATCTGGTAATGTTGGAGTCTTGGCAAGTAACAGAGTGATTTGGAGGAAATTTGTAGATAGGAAGCTGGTAATGATGTAATTTTTTTCATGTAGTACTATCATATCCTGTACACCCTTGAGGGTACATGGCAAGAATTTGATGATGATGAGTGCTGACTTGGCAATATTAATTTTCTTTCCTCATTTAAAATATATTTTATGTATTGAATTTAATTTGTAGTTACATTGCATACTCTGCTAGTATAAATTGCTGCTAAGATCAGTGATTGATATAAATAGCAGTTTAGTCCATAATATTTAATAATAATAATAATGCTGAATAGTTTTAATGAGATTGTCTTGCAGTATATTAAAATCATATGTTTAAATAAATAAAACCAGAACTCTTCAAAATTCTAGTTTATTTATCATTTGAAAATATGCATAACTTTACTCTTGTTAATAGTATGCAATTAATATAATTTTTGTTATTTGTGTAGGTTTCCAGGTTTTAAAGAGGTCCGCCTAGTTCCAGGACGACATGATATTGCATTTGTAGAATTTGAAAATGAAGTTTTGTCAGGTGCAGCAAAGGATGCTCTTCAAGGATTTAAAATTACACCCACACATGCGATGAAAATTACCTTTGCCAAAAAGTAACATGAACTTAGAAAAAATTCTTAAACCATCTTGAATTAAAATATCACATTTGTTAATACAAAGTTCAGTTCATGACGATTTGTGGACATTCTCCGATCATTTATGGAATACTACAGTAAGAATATTTTTTTCATATTTCAGCCCATCTTTAGTTTAATAAATTTATGTAAGTATTGCTAAGTCATATATTCATTGAATATGAATGAATGACCAGTATTACTTGATATATTCCTGCCACAAAATCTTTAATGTTTTTAATAAACACTTAAATATAAGAAGTGAGAAAAGCAGTGTTTTGTGTTACTGTACTACATTAAGAAATGTTGTTCTGCAGACATACCTGAAATACTCATTTTTAAAACTGTTATTGCTATAATGGCATTTTAAAATCAATAGTATTCCTTTGATTAAAATACATGATCTCATTTTACTTCACATGATTGTGCTGATGTCCAAATTGTGTTATGTGAATTGGAGAGGCTTTTTTATATTACGTATGCAAACAGTAGGAAACTGTGGATTAATAATAGATGCTGCCTTAAAAATACATAGTAATTTTCTGCTGTTTTGCAGTTAAATTGGAGTAATGTTACAAAATAAGGAACTGAAAAGTTACAGAAAGCTAGTAATAAAAGCTAATAGTAGCTGCTGCTGTTGTTGCTTTCCCTTCTTAAAAAAGCTCACAAAACTGAGATTGTTCAACTGTCTTGCGTACAATGTTGGCATATTCATAACAACTTTCACCAGACCAGTTCTTTTAACGGGCTTTTTTGTAGAATTTTCTTCTGCAGTGTAGCACAGACTTGACTTATCCAATGTCAGAAAATCTATGACAAAGTACCATTGTAAAGTCTATATCTGTTAAAATGTTGAGTTAGTAGTTTTCATAAATAGAAGGTGGGTGGCAGAATTTTAATTTCTAGAATACCAGTTAAGTCCTTGCAAATTAGATAAACTGGGTTTGAACATGTAGGCAACTTATCTTATGGCCATAGATTATCATGTAATCTGAACCAGCCAATCAAGAAGCAGTGCAATCCACTTGCTCAGTTGACTTTCATTACTGTGTTGGAAGTAAAGGATTTTAGCAACAGAATTTGGTATATCTCAGTTTTTAAGAAGGATTAATTAAAAGCCTTGATGCTTATCAAGGTTGGATGAGTAACCAACTCTCAACATAGGCATGGATGTTTGATTCACTCTAAACCTTAGCTCACCAACAGTACTAATGTACTATAGGTTTAAAATCTTTTGTGGCTAGAAGTAACATAAAAAATAGTTAACCCCATCTTTTGGTAGTTATTATAGTGAATTTGTGAGCTGTTGTTCTGCATGAGCCAAGAGTTATGGCCTTAGGAAGAGACATTTCTCTTCACAGCTAAAATAGCTATAGGGTTGGTAGTGCAGCATGGATATTTGCAAGTCTTAGGTGGTTTCCATCATCCATTTTGAGAACACCACCACTGCCTTGCTAATTATTCAAGATGAAGTCACACAATGATTATTTTTATAGCAAGTTTGATGAAATGGAAAATGTTATGAAGTATTTAATCAAAAAAAGGTTAAAAATATCGATATTCCTAAGAAAATTAAAGAGTCCCATCTGTTTAAATCTCCCCCACACACACACCCAAATTTTTTTTGGAAGGGAGAACACCCCCCCCCACACACACACACCAATTCGTGATAGTCTTAGGCCAGCTATTCTGCAATTATCCAGGGAAGAACTCCTGTTCTGTGGATAAATGGAGCTTCCTCCTTCAGTTATGGGAACATTGAAGTTATTCCCACCTGTGTTAAGTTTAAAATAAAATTTCACTCATCTAAAGCACTTTGAATCTGCAGACATGTGAGCTTTGTTATACATAAAAATATAACGGAAAAACTCACGTAGAAAAATTATTTAATGGTATAATTTTCGCCCGTGTGTCACAGGCATCTTCAGTACAATTAGGCACAAAAATTAAACATTAACTGACAATTCCAAAAAGCGCCACCTAAGTAGCTGGTGTAAGATAACTAAAAAGGTCAATAACTTTCCTAAAAAAAAAAAAAAAAAAAAAAAAAAAAAAAAAAAATTAATACAATAAAAAGTTAGGAAAGATTAGCTGATTTGTAAAGTACTATCTCCCATAAAGGGGACAGACGTAAGCCGTCGGATCTGTTTAAGTTAGGAGAATGAAGTAGAGTTTCACATGCTTCTTTATAAAGGCGTTCCATGAGAAACTGACTTTTGTGAAGAACTCTTGTCTTTTTCCAATGAACTCTGTGTCTAGTGAAGATGGCATGTTCTGCAAGTCCAGACTTTTCAGGTTTAAAGTATTCAATATAAGATTGGTGTTCTTCTAGCCGAATGGAGGCAGATCTTCCCGTTTGTCCGAAATAACATAATCCACAAGAGCACGGAATCTGGTAGACACCTGGATGATTGAGATGTGGAAGCTTGTCCTTTGGAGAAGCGAGAAAGGTGGAGATTTTTCTAAAAGGTCGAAAGGCAACAAAAATATTCAGTGGTTTTAAAATTTTTGCTATACGTTCACTGATGCCTTGTATATAAGGGATGGTAATGCGCGTTATTTCCTCTGTGTTTGAAGAGGGAGACATATTAAATCTACTCAAAGTTCTTTTAATGAAGCAATTCTTATAGCCATTAGATAGAAAGGAAGAAGTTATATATCGTATTTCTTTCTGTAAAAGATC
The DNA here is from genome assembly GCF_054136105.1 of Typopeltis vanoorti. Lineage (NCBI taxonomy): Eukaryota > Metazoa > Arthropoda > Arachnida > Uropygi > Thelyphonidae > Typopeltis > Typopeltis vanoorti. Next base: position 141,233,900 of record NC_143551.1, on the reverse strand, counting down.
GTCTGTAGAACAAAAGGAGTGGGCCCGATGAACCAGTGTTTTAATAGTTCCTGCCTTTTGACTGGGATGGTGATGAGATTCCGCATGGATATAATGGCCTGTATGAGTCTTCTTTCTATAAACTGAGAAATGTAGGTTACCATCTGGTTGGCGAAGAATTAGAAGATCTAAAAAGGCTAACTGCTTATTTGATTCTACTTCTAGGGTAAACTTGATCCTAGGATGAAATGCGTTTAACTTATTGAGAAATTGTTGAAGTTCATCAGAAGAGCCATTCCATACAGCAAAAATGTCATCGACATATCTGAACCAATGAGTAGGTCTGGGAGAAATATTGTCAAAGATACGTTGTTCAAAATGTTCCATAAAGAAATTGGAGATAGCAGGAGAGAGAGGATTACCCATTGCTGTTCCTTCAATTTGTTGATATAACTTATTTTTAAAAGAAAAATAACCAGAATTTATTACAAAATCAAATAAGTTTACAATGTCTGAAGGAAATTCCTGTTGTAGTAATTCAATACTTTCCGAAAGAGGCACATTTGTAAATAAAGAAACAACATCTAAACTGATCATGATATCAGAAACGTCCAAATGAAGATCTGAAATTTTATTTTTAAAATCCAAAGTATTTTTTATATAAGTATCAGTTCTTCTAGTTGAAGAGGAGAGTAAATTAGATAAAAATTTTGAGATTTTGTAAGTTGGGCAACCTATACAATCTACGACTGGTCTTAACGGAATGCCTGGTTTATGAACTTTTGGAAGACCATACAATCTAGGTGGACGACCGAAGAAGGTTTTAAGTTTTTTCTTTTGATCTTCATTCCATGTAGATACATTATCTATAAGAGAATTAAGTCTCTTCAATTGACTCCGGGTAGGATCCGATGTAAGAGGCCTATAAATTGAAGAGACTTAATTCTCTTATAGATAATGTATCTACATGGAATGAAGATCATTCCATGATCTTCATTCCATGTAAATCTAAAAAGGTCAAAGTTATTGACCTTTTTAGTTATCTTACACCAGCTACTTAGGTGGCGCTTTTTGGAATTGTCAGTTAATGTTTAATTTTTGTGCCTAATTGTACTGAAGATGCCTGTGACACACGGGCGAAAATTATACCATTAAATAATTTTTCTACGTGAGTTTTTCCGTTATATTTTTATGTATAGTTATGTCTACTCACGGTTTACCTCTTTTAAAACTTAATGTGAGCTTTGTATTGCATTGAGAATAGATCATTGCTCCTCCTGGTAAGTTATCTATTATTTACTTAACACAGCCATTATCTCTCTCCAGTCAGATCTCTCTTCTGTTCTTGACCTGAATTTTTTGTTATTCTCTTCTGCAGCTTGTCTCACTTAAGTAGGGTCACTGTTCTCAGTGAGTCTCCTCCACATTCTCCTGTCTTGGGCTGTAACCACATCCAAGTTCTTCATCCTCAAGTCCTCCTCCACCAGCACCCTCCATCTTTTTTTTGGCCACCCACACTTCCTCCTCCCCTGCACATCCATCTGCATGACCTTTCTTCTCACATACTCATTCTCCCTCCTCATCACATGACCAAACTATCTCAACCTTCCCTCCTGCTGATGTTATTTTTCCTCGGGGCCACAGTTTCCATAGCATACATCATAGCTGATCTCGCTACTGTCCTATAGATTTTGCCTTTTAGATTGATCGGCACCCTCTTATCGCATAGCACTCCAGCCATTGCTCTTGTATCCTGCATCCCACTTCCTTCTCAGCCTCTCCATCCTCTTTCACTGTTGAACCTAAGTAGCTAAAGTCCCTTACCTTCCTGATGATATTTCCTTCCAGCTTCAGATCTGTCTTCTGGCTGCCATCCACTTTGCAACACATATACTCTTTCTTACTTCTGCTCAGTTTCATACCTCTCTCTTCCAGTACTTTCCTCCGCCTTTCCAGTTTAGCTGCCACTTCTTCTCTTGATTCTGCACACAGCACGATGTTGTCTTCATACAACATTGTCCAAGGCACGTCATCTCTCACCTCCATCACAATATTAAACAGGAACGGACAATGCTGACCCTTGATGCAAGCCAACTGTCACTTATAAACTTTCTGTATCTCCCAGACAGATCCGAACTCTTGTCTTCACATTTCTGTACATCTCCTGCACCAACCTGACATTTCTCCAGTACCATCTTCTCTCTCAGACACCTCCAGACCTTGCCTTGGCACTCTGTCGTACGCTTTCTCCAGATCAATAAATATCAGCTGTAGCTCCTGTTCTTTTTCTCTCAAAATTTTTCCATCATCTGCTGTAACCCAAAGATAGCATCTGTCGTTGATCGACCGGACACGAAGCCAAATTGCTTCTTTGCAATCTCCACCTCCTTCCTCAGTCTTCCGTCAAGAACCCTTTCTAGGATTTTCATTGTGTGGGACATCAACTTTATTCCTCTGTAATTCTTACAGTCTTGTGCATCCCCTTTATCCTTGTAGATAGGGACGAGAATACTTTCCCTCCACTCCTTGGGTATATTTTCCTGTTGGCAAACTTTTATGAACAAGTCCCACAGCAGGTTAATTCCCCCTTACCTCTGCCTTCCATGCCTACACTAGGATCCCATCAAGGCCCACCAATTTTCCATTCTTCATCTTTATGGCCTCCTTCACTTCCACTCTACTGATGTTCTGCACCATCCCCTCATAAGGCTGTCCATCTTCTCTGTGAGTCCATGCATTTTCCTCATTCAAAAGCCCTTCAAAGTATATTCTCTATCTGTTTCTTATATCCACATCCCTCCTTAATACTCTTCCTCCAGAGTCTTTGATCTATCTCACATGCAAGATGTCCTTTGATGCCTTATCTCTACGTTTTGCCTATCGATAAATTTTTCTTTGTCCTTCCTTTGTTTCTAATTGATCATAAAGATCTTGATATGCCATGGCCTTTGCCTGCACAACTCTCTTGGCTGTTCACTTTCTCTCTCTGTCCTCTTCCACTCTTGACTTATCCCACTTCTGCTTTACCTTCCTCTTAGCCATCACTACTTCTTCTACAATATTATTCCACCACCAATCCTCCTGCTCTCTAATATTTCCAGATGTTTCACTAATCACCTCAATTGCACAGCTCAGAATTGCTTTTGAATTATGTCTCCACCAATCTTGTATTCTTTCTGGTCCATCTGAAATCCTCTCTAACACCCTCTCCCTAAAATGGTTCCTCACCCTTTCTTCTTTTAAGTTAAGCCACTTAATTGTCCTTATCCCATGGCTTCCAAAGGTTCTAATTTTCGACCTTATTTTAAAGTCTGCACACAACAGCCAGTGTTGCTGTACCACTTGATCTGTTGATGTTTGTTACTTCCTTAAGATAGTCAAAATGTAGTCAATCTGTGAAATGTTGTTACCACTTCTAAATGTTTTCAAATGTTCCTCCCTCTTTTAGAAAAACGAGTTCATAATTGCCAGATCAAACATTACTGCGAAGTTCCCAATCCTCTCCCCTTCCTGGTTATATGGAAGGAGAGAGGATTTGCCCTGCCTTGGCAAATCCTTTTCTCTGAAGGCAAGATCATTCCCACTCCATGGCCGCCGTGCACCCTTTCACAGTCCCTATTCTGTCTTCCTATGTGCACGTTCAAGTCTCCTCCGACAATCACCATCTTGTTTTCTTCCAGTCCCCTCATTTCTTCATCTAGTGCATTCCAGAAGTCATCTTTCTCCTCTGCTGTATAGCCAACTTGCGGGGCATATACACATAAGATGATCACTTGCTCTTCTCCAAGACCCAGTTTCATTCGCATGATCCTGTTCCTCCTACCCATTTACAGTACTTCGCTCTTCATTCTGCCACACACCATAATTCCAACACCATTTCTTCCCTCTTTATTCACTCCAGAGTAGAACAATTTATACCCATCTCCCAGTTCCTTTTGCCTTTTCCCCCCTTCCACCTTGTCTCCTGCACACATAAAATGTCCAGCTTCCTCATCATATCTGCCACCTCTCTTTCCCTTCAAGTCATGTTTCCAACATTTAATGTTCCCATTTGCAACATTCTCTCCACCCCCTGGGCTCACTTCTTTAACTGCATCCACCCTTGATGCAGTAGCCCTCGTTCACTTCTCGCAGCTGTAGGGCAATGTAGCTGCGTGTCGCCTAAGGGGTATGCGCTAGCCCTTGTATCACTTTCTTTTTGACTCATTTGATCATAGCTAGAGCTGGCAGTGAAGTTTTACAAGCAGATGCTCTTTCTGATGTCAACCCTTGCCGTTTATCCGGGCTTGGGGCTAACTTGCCCCCTTTGGTGACTGCATAAGACAAAATGACATAGCAAAATAGGAAAGATTCATCCCTAGCCCTCGAATACTCTAATATCATGGGGGGGGAGAAAGAAAGGGAGGGACCAGTCTACAGATAACATAACAGATGTATATTACATGAAGTAAGGCATGGTCCAGCTTCAGGTGCCTCAAGTTTGCCATGCCCATACTTACAAAAGTGAACCCTTGAGACACTTTGTGTTATTCTCTATTTCTGATAAATCTGCCCACAAGGAATTTCAAAAAATAAAAGCTAAATGTATCAAAAAGTATGACAGCTTTTTAGATCTGTTTCTCAGCTCCAGAGTTAGCCTCTTCAAATCGTAAATCTTTTGTCAAAAAGACTTGAAAAATCAACCATTAGTATCCTTAGTCTCAGCCACATCTTTACTGTAGCACCTTAAGTTCCATTACAAGTCACAAAGTCTACAGTTCCAACTGTAAACTTCATGTGACTTACAGAGCATGCCATCCACAAGTTGCCTCCTAATGTTGCCAGTAACATAAGGCTCAATGTCCTTATGCAAGTGTCTCCTTCTAAAACTAATCTCTTCAGCTGCCAACTCTACTTTCTGTAATTATGGAAAGACATAGCAACATTATAATTACTACAGTTGAAAGGACTCTACAGCTAGAAATTATAATTACTACTACTACTGTTACTATGGTGCTCAATACCTGTGACTATAATCAGAAAATGAATGTGATGCTCAGAGACCGCACTGCTTATAACCACTGGTTTGCCACTTCTTGACCCCCTGAAGTACTTAAAAAATGCAAACCTTTTAGTAACCCCTGCTAGATATACCAGATTGTCTAAAATTTATAAACCCAATATCCCTCTTTCTCTCCATTTTTGGCTACATAGCTCAGACATTACTGTTTCCCTCTTCACCTCAACTGCCAACACTCCAGAATCCATTTCACTATAGAAAAAGAAAATAGCATTAGCCTGTCATTTCTTGGAGTTCTAATCATGTCTTCCACTCTCTCGACAATACAATTTAAACACTTGTCAACAAAACTTCCAGGTTTCCATTACAGTGAACTCTCCTTTATTTGCCAGACATTTCCTATCTAATGGCTACAATGCCAAAAAGATTAAAAAATCTGTTGTTCCTTTCATCCCTACTCAAATACAGATTACAATAATGCTATTACTATTCCTATATCTGGGGCATGTCAGAAAAAATAGCCAGAACTCTAAAAATAATATAATTTTTGCACGACCTTAAAATTTCATTTCAAGCTGGCTGCCCATATCTGCTCTCCTAAGGATTCATTCCCTTCCCTCTCTGCCCAGGTGTTTACAATGTTCCATGTTCTTTCAGCTTATAATATTATGGTCAAACAGAGATCTGATAACATCTGCTTCCATGACTACGGCCAATCAAGCTTTGCTAACCATGTTTTGAATACCTTGCACTGAATCATGGGGGGGGGGGGGACTACTGTGCTTTATCTGTAGCAAATACAAACAAACTTGAAAAATTTTTATAGAATGAACAGCAGATTTTAAAAATCAATTTAATCTAAATATAGTTGTGCTGAACTTTCCAAGAATTTGGGAAACATTAATTCTTAGGCCTTCCACCCAACAGCTATAGCTAGCCAATAGCAGCTTTAGAAAACTTAGTCTTCTAGCCAAACTTCTTCAGTTATTGTGTGTGATTACAATTTTAATGTTGTATCCCTGATGTCTCTGCAACAGAGACAAAATATAGCAATGATTAAACTTGTGTTTAATTATCTTTCTCCATTAAACCTGAGTTCAAGATTTATCTTTGTATAATAAGCAAAGTGGTGGTCTCATAATGGATGGGGGGGAAAAAAAATCAAACCTAAGGAATTTCACAAACCTCATTGCCCCTGTGTGATTTGAAACAGCCTGTTGGTTGAAAAGCAAGTAAATTATCTACTTAGCTGAACAGGCTGTCATAGTTGAAAGAAAACCAAAATATCAAATTACTGATGTGTACAGGATACTATGATGTTGCATCAATCCACCAAGATCTTGTTCGTACTCTGAGTCTCATTCCTGTCATCTTGGCATTAAACACCTTCTCTGCTAATCTTTCCTCTCTACCATTCTGTGTAAGTGACCATACCACCTGGGATTAGCTCTGCTCACACATTTCAGAATGCAAGCAATGCAAAGTTCTTTTCTAATATCTTTATTTGTAATATGATTCTGGCATTGATGCCATCTGTCTACTGTTAATTTTTCTTAAAACTTTTCTGCAGTCTCCAGTCTTTGAACAACTGTTTTATTTCTAACCCTATGCTCATATCCATGAGCTAAAACTGGTTTGAACACTTTTTTATATAATGCTAGCTTATTCTGACTACAAGGATTGCATATGACAAGGTTTCTGTAGAAAAGCTGTATCAAAATGCTACAATTATGTGGTAGGACATTGCACTGGCCAGCACACAATATAATATGAGTTATAAACAAGTGGTTAGAATTCAAGTACTGGAAAATGGTCTGATATTTACATTATCTTCACTATTATTCATCATTTATATGGATAACATTATGATGGAAAGTGTCATTAAACTTGATATCAAAATTGGATATGTCAAATGGAGATCTCAGCTCTTTACTTTATGCAGATGATGTTATACTCTTAAATAAATTCAGGATTCCTCAACTAAATCAAATAACTGCATTAACACATCTGACATGAAAATCAGTTATAAAAAAACTATTAACATAGGAACAACTTATATAATTCTGATGATTTATATCTACTGTATAAATTATCAGAACAACAAATATAAATTATCTGAATGGATAATTTATAGACAAGTAAAACATTTCAGTTATTTAGACACAATTTTTAGTGAAGATGGCAAATTAAATATGGAAATAAACAGAATTAGTATGGTGAGGTCAACTGAATAAATTTATATGGAATAAGGTGACACTTTCATGTCACCTTATTCCATATAAAATGTGAACGGTTTAATATTTTCAGAAAGGATAAAGAAGATAGGGTGGGTACTGATGATTGATAGCAGATGAAATGCATTCAAAAAGAATAGGAAATGGGATGGGGGTGGGGAGCTGTTCATTCGAAGCAACCTAGTGTGAGATCAAGGCCAATAAGATAAAATATACAGCTGGATGCTGCTGCTGTGGTGGGTTCCAGGGATGATCTGGAGGACATGCATCAGCAAATTAGTATAATGACCTATCTCTTACCAACTCTCTCTTCCCCACTTTCACACAGACGTTTGGTTTCTGCAATATGTATATTCTGCAAATGTTTCCATGGGAAATGCTCATCTGAAATAACATCAATAATTAATTTCTCCACTCAGTACTAAGCTCATTGGAACACGTGCAGCTGCTGCTCAACATCCCTTCACAGTACACCTAGAAACAAACAGAACAAGTTTCTTTTCCTCCTCCTTCATCCCTGCATCTGTTGTACTGTGGAACAGTCTCTCTCCCCTTGTTGTGTTTCCCAAGGAATACAATTTACAGTCATTTAAATCAAATGTAAACAAGTTCCCCCTTTTCCAACCCACTACCCATACACAGTACTAATGTACAATAGGTTGATCAACCAACCTCTTGTGCATATGGGACTTAACTATGGAGATATAGATTGGGAGGAAGGAAATAAATTTATACACCTTCTGAAAGATAATTATTTGAGGCAGCATTTTGATGGAGGGGACTCAGGGTGTGAGAGTATTGGACCTGGTCATAGAACTAAAGAGCTGTCCATAACCAAGTTGGCCACATTGCCTCTGATTGGAGAAAGTGACTGTGGTCTTAACTTGGAAATTGTAAAACATGAGGAATATTCTATCAAGAATGGGTATATGTGAAACTACAAGGCAGATGATTATGACAAGCTTAGGAGGAAGCTTAAATCTGTGCCATGGCATGAAACACTGCAGAATAAGGATGTTATTAGTGCATGGAAGATAGTTAAGGATCATCTAGATGAAGCAATATCAAATTGTATACCAACGTGGTATACAACGTGGTATACAATCAGGTGGGAGTGGATGAATAGTATCATTAAGCATGGACTACAGAAAAAGAATATGTTGAGGGTATGTAATGGGAAAGGTAACTAGCATGGTAAGGAAGGCAAAATCAGATTATAAGAAAAAACTTGCTGAGCAGGTCAAAGGAAATCCCAAAGAGTTACATGGCAAATAGAGGAAGAATGACTATGGAAGAATAACCTTAATGGGTGCTTATGGTCAAGAGGTAACTGAAGTATAAAATAGTTGTTACTGAGTGATCACTTTGTAATCATTCAAGTGAGGTTACTGCTGTGATGTATGTGACAGGCTGATATGAAAACAGGTGAATGAATTGAAAGTTCTTAGGATATTGCAGAACTCACTGTAAATATGGGAGTGGGATTAGATGAGATACCTGCTTGTATTTTACAAGAATGTACAAGAGAACTGGCAGTGTCTCTTAGCTCTGGTAGAGTTCCAAGGGGGCAAAATAATTCCTTGCATAAGGGAGACTTATGCAAGGAATTATTCTAAGACTGCAGTAGCAAATTATAGACCTATCAGTATCCCAGGCATGGCGGTAAAAGTACTGGAAAAATTGGTTAAAAAAGGGAATTTGAGAATGGGTGGATAATAATATGATACTGTATGAGAGGCAACATGTCTGTGAATGGTCTGTCATTTCTTAGTAATTTACTAACTTTTTATAATAGTGACAGCTGAGTTGGATAAAGAATGGCTATATGCTCTAATTGCTCTGGATTTTTCAAAGGCATTTGACAAACACTACATGGAACTGAATATCTCACTTATGTGGATAAGAGGATGGCTACCGGACAGATATCAAAAAACTGGTATATGGAGGAGCAGAATCCAGGAAAAACTGGGTTACTAGTGGTGTGCCACAAGGTTCTGTACTAGGACCACACTATTGTTTAATTTGTATGTAAATGATATAGGTGGTAATATTGGGTAGAGTAATAGTTAATGAAGGTGATGTGGAGAGCTTGCAGAGTGATTTAGATAGACTGTGAGTATGGGCAAGAGATAATGGGTGTCAGTTTAATGTGAAGAAAAAGCTATACATCTTGGGATAAATAGATTACAAGCTGTGTGCCACATTGATGGAAATGTACTCCAGGAAATAGATGATACTAAGGATTTGGGGATAGGCAGAGTAGCACTTTAGAGGACATATTGCTGTGGTTGCCAATGTAGTTCATAAGATTGACTGTAGAAGAATACACTAACACATAGAGATAAAGAAGTTATTCCTCTTTATATGTCCACTTCTGAATTACCGTATTCTTCAAACCATAAGATTCGCCTTTTTATGTAGAGAAATCGACTTAGAATTGGGGGGTGTCTTATGGTCCAAAGGTAGGCGATACCGGGTAAGTCTTGGATTCCCACGTTTTCGATGCGAGCCAAATACCTGTCTCACTGCATGTGTGGGAATCCCCGATTTGCATACGAAAACTTTACCGGCATCAATAGTAGTTAGTAGGCGAGCGTATGTGCTTTTGAATGGACAAGGCGATTATTAAGCCTTTTAAAAAAATGCATCATAAGTAACTCGATGGATGGTACTGAAGATGACTTAGTTTTTGAAGAGAGTGATAACAATAGTTCAGACAATAATAAGAAAAGTGACAGTAATGAGACGAGTGAAGATGAACTGAATGCTGCTGGTACAAGTTATGGTAATAATAAAAGAAATTTAAGGTTTGTGAATATTTTTATGTAAATTTTTTTTTTTTCCTCCTCTAAAAATTGTCTCATGTTCGATGCAAGAATAAATTTGGGGTGCATCTTATCCAAAAAAAATACAGTACTGTGCTCATGTCTAGTCTCCTGGGTTTCTTGGATATGAGGGAAGTGGTGGAGAGGATTCAGAGGCGAGTGATCAAAATTGCATAAGTTGTTTTATAGGTAAAAAATAATGGATGTGATAGAAACATAAATTACTTAAAGGGTTTTTATGAGATTAGTGCAGGGGAAATGTTTCTGTACTCTGCTAGAGTACAGAAACAAAGTTAGAACAAGTGGTCATCCTTGTAAGTTTGATAAAAGTGTGTTTAGTAGTGGTGCTAGGACTTGATTTTTCACTTAGAGAGTTATGAATGAATGGAATTGGTTGCCAGAGTCTGTTGTGCATGGTTTGTCTGTTAATGCATTCAAGGAGAGGTATGATAGATTGTATAGATAGTTTGGGTCTCCTGCAATGAGTCTTTGGACTACACTATATGGGGGTGCTTGTATAATAATAATAGCTTCAGGAACATTTTGTCACCTTTCTGATATTTATCTTCTATATTTTTACTAAAAGTCTTCCCAAGTTCTTTTGTTTAGTTATTTCTACACACTTTTCTTTGTATTCTCTTAGGACATCTGCTGACTTAATTGCTAGGAACTTATATGCTTTCTTTCCTGCACTTGCATCTTTACTGTGGAATTGTGATTTTTGAATCCTTACAACTTCAGTACATGCCTTCCTGGCTATAGTCCAAAACCAAAATCTTGACCATTATTGGAAGACCAGAATCTGTTGAATTCTTATGAATTTGCCATTATGCAGATTTCCAAGTTTGAAGTGGGGATGGGGGGGGGGTAGAATACTGAGTCGTATAATGCAAAGCATTATACATGTCTGTAAAAGGATACATGCCTTGTATTATTTGGATACTAAGGCAATTGATGTGAAGTCATTAGCTCTTGTGTGCAAGTAGCTCAGTCATGAAGATGTTTTATGTGCAAACTTTGTTTGCTTACACTCGGCTGAAGGATGAAACTAGGAATATAATTTCTTGGCATCTTTAATTTATAGTATAACCAAGTGAAAAAAACAGTAAAAAAATTAACTCTTTATTGTCATAAAATTTGCCTACATTTTCCATATGAAATGAATGACCACTGAACTGCTGTATACATAACGGAAAAATTCAAAAATTATTTTTCACTTTAAAGTGCAGTGTGATAGTGATTCCAATCTAAAAAAAATAAAAAATATGTTCATGATATGTGCAATGACAGCAGCTCATGATTTGGCACACTGTGCACTAATCCTTAATTTGTTTTTGTCTAGGGAGGGGAACTTGCCCATTTAGAGGTTATGGCAAATTTATCATCAAATTCAGTTGTAAAGAGTTGTGGAAATCAAAAAATAATCAGTCATTCTGAATGTGACCACATGAATAGAATTCCTTATATATGCTTTCTCAAATTCAGATACTTTAATTTATATTATTCATTATAGTTGAATAATATTTATATATTATTTAATTAAATTAATTGAATTGAATTTGAGAGTGTTACATGACTGTTAGTAAATCACTTTTTCTGAAATCACCTTATTGATAATAAGATGAGTAGTTTTCTTGGCCAGAAATCTTTTTTTTTTTTTTAGAGTCTAGGAAATGATTTTATAATGTTGATGCCTATTTGATTGAGAAAGTTAGATAATATATAGCTATTTAAATGAAACTTTCTAATTTCACTTTTTAACCAATATGGCCTGGTTGGCCGAGTAGTTAGCGTATCTGCTCTCCAGCCAAAAGGCTGTGGGTTCGAATCTCGCCATGGACATGGATGTTTGTGATTGTTTTTGAAAATATTAGTGGTGGTGGGCGGTAGATGGCGTTGGTGGATTTGGTGATGGAGACAGAGAGTCATGGAGTACATGCCCTCCCTCGATGAAGTCTTCAGACTCCCTGGAGGCGTCACGTAATAGCAATAATAATATCCATTTTGATAGTTTTTATTTATTCTGTTTTTCTACAAAGAATGCTATTTGCTGTAAGTAAATTCTCACTATAGCAAACTCATAGGAAATAGTTTATAGTGGAAAGTTTATTGCAGTAACTCTTTTTTAGAACAATACTGAAACTGGTGGATTTCAGCTTGGATTTTTTGGTAGTTATTATAGTGAGATGCTATGGTATGCTTTTATTGCAAGCTAATGAAATCTGAAAAATCATAAAAATATTTTATGGGAACAGGTTTCAAAAATAATTTTACATTTCATCCTTAATGTGCTAGGTTGATTTCAGGTCAGAAATGATTATCTTTTATATAAACATTTTATTTTCATAAATTAAGCTTTGTCTGAATTTAATCGCCACTTTGAAGAACTTGGTTTAATTTCATTCTTGGCTTTCTTCTAAATAAACAGAACGAAATAGGTATAATGCCAGCAAAGGTTGGTCGATTGATAGAGCCTCTGCTACTAATGGCTCAGTTAAGTAAGTTTGAGCGCGTTTAGTAGTTGGAAGGGGACCAATCGTTCGATGCTGTTGGCACACTCTCCCTCAATGAGTCTTTGGACTCCCTGGAGGTGTCAAATAATAATAATAATATGAAAGCTGCTTTTTTTTTTTTTTTTTTTTGTAGTAATCCATTAGTTACTGGTATTTTTTAGTTTAGCATCGATATGTTATTAAACAATTCGTTATTTTATTCAAACATTATCCTTTTCCTGAATCAGATTTATAATATGTATAACTTCATGCTTTATTGCAGCATTATACTTGAAAGATTTGACTAAATAGGGAACAGTTGCTATCAAAATATTCTTGTCTTTCCAATAGTGTTTTGTTTCCAGAATTTGAAAAATGCATGAAGAAACATCTGATTTAATTATATTGTTAAATAAACAACTTATGTAACAAATAGGTGTTTATTTTAGTTAAACTATTTAGCAATAAGTTAAATTAATTACAAAGGCATATTTTTATAATTGGATGCAATAGTTGTTTCAATATGGATGTTAGTGACATTCAAAAGGAGTATCTGACATCTGACCTCAGAACTTTAGATGTGTCATCTGTAATTCCAGGTAACAATAAGAAAAGGCGTACCAACTACTTGCTGTACATCACATAAAATGATCAACTTATGATTATATTTTTAGCTTAAGAAAACTTTGGATAGGAATATTTGTGATCAAAACATTGTTTAAAACAATAACATGGAAATAAAGGAAGGAATAATAAAGAATTAGTGACAAGTAATAATATAGTTTAAAAAAATTGATTTAAATATTTACTTTTTTAGTTCTGCTTTCTTGAAACTAATTGTTACAAGAATGGTATTTATTAATTCATACAAAGATGAGCTTCATAGAAGTATACAGATTTGGTGAACATAAATTATGCAAATTTCTTGAAGTCTTATCTTACAAGTGTACATATAGGCATTTATGTTATGGAAGCTGGTGCTGAATTGACTGAACAGTTTACACTAAGTGTTCTATCTATATTCTTGAAAGTGTGACAGATTCATTGGTGGCTATTTATTTTTTAAAATCTTGCAGCCCGTAATTTGATTTTGTTTGATTGCATGTATTTTGAAGTATTTTGAAATACAAAATTATAAATTTTTATATGTATTATGTTCTAGTGAATCACATTTATGAAAAGTTTTTTGCTGCTTATTCTTTTATGAGGTGTAAAGGAAAAAGTCATCTCTGGCAGAGAAATTGCTTAATTATAAGCTGCAAAATGGAAAAGTCATTATATTGCATTCTGATTAAAAGGTGATATTGATTTCGCTGGTTACATAAAGATTATTTTCAGAAAAACTGCCATTTATTTGAAGAATTTTCTTTATATTTGATCATTGAGTGATATGGTAATAAAATTTACGTACTTATTTGTAATAAGATAACTGAAAATCCTGGAGTGACAAAGATCTTCAAAGCTAGATAAACTTAAATAGTTAATGATGGTCAAGAAAAAATATTACATAACCTGATTCTTAGAACCTTATTTGAATGTTATTTATGTATAGTAACAACCTAAGCTGGGTGTCTTTGTGAAAGTAATGCATAGTTTTTGAAGTTCCAGATCGCTGTTTTTTTTTTTTTTTTATCTTGTAGTGTTATAATGACAGAGAAGAAATATAAAAAGTAATTGATTACATACATGAAAGCAAGTGTATGTTCACTTGTTACTTAAAAATAACTGAGAAGATTTACTTAATTAGTAAAAGATATCTCACGAATATTAGGCTATTCTTTATATTTATCGTTTCATCTATTAACTATTAATACTTTTAATTGAAATATCTGGTCATTCATTCCAGCCATGATTGGAAATGCTAATTTTGATATTTGGTTGCAAAAAAAAAAAAAAAAAAAAGGCAAAATACAGTCATGCTTTCATATATTTGGGTATTAAAACTTATTGGCTGTTTATTTTTGAAACTTGCTGTTGGTACACAAGATCCAGGCTATATCTTACTCCCCATATCAGATAACTGATTGGTCAGCATCACAATGATAGAATGCTTTTAACTCAAGTTACAATGCTTTAACTAATTTTTTTTTCTTTTAACTAAAATAGTTTGCAAATTTAAAACATTGCAAGAGCACTAAACAAATTACTAAGTCTTTTTTAGTACTTTCATTGCTTAGTTTCCTGTAATTACCAACAATTAATAAATAGATCCCAAAAACATTTATTAAAAGCAGTAGGTAAATAATCAAAGCAATATGAAAACATCATACAAACTTCAGCAAAAAAAAAATAATAATAATAATGCTCTCACCTGATGCACTGTTCCAACATCATGTTCCTTTGAAGATCATGGGTGTAATTATATTTGCCAGTTATTTGCAGCTCAGTATTAGACTACATGCTTTTGTGATTCTTTGTCAACCTCTCACATCAACCTGCTATCTCTGGCCACAGGAATGTCATTTATGTGTTTTCTGTCATTTAATTATTGTCGTTAAACTCTAGGCATCCGTAGCAAGTTGGTACTTTTGGTAATACTTGAAAATAGGTCATTATTAGGTTCAATAAAATACAGGTTTATTGGATTCTGTATTTCATCTGTTACAGGGACATCATCAGGGATACAATTTCAGAATTGTAAAGGCGCACACGCACATACAATCAAAACAAGAAGTGGAAAAAAATTTGACCAAAAGTCCTACAAGGGGGACACCCCTCTATGGGTGCTGTTGGGTGATCTGCTGGGAAGGAGGCCTATGAATTAGTTTCCCAAATCTTAGGAAGTTTGATACAGTCATATCATATTTATTAAGATCAGGCTAGATTACCAAATCTGCTGTTGATTCTAAGAAAGTCTTTCAAGTATATATTTGTTGAGGTGAAGCATAGTATTTTTATCCATGAATCTTTGCCTAGCTTATACTGATAGGCGCAGCATATGGATAACATAGTATATGGTGGCTCACACAAGATAAATAGTGTCTATTGAAAAAGAAAAAAAAAAAAGTGAACTTTATTGTTGAAAAGAAGTAAACAACTCTGAATGTTTTTCATTCACATTAAAAAAAAAAAAATTATAATCTATAAATCTACAGATGACCACTAAATCATGTCAAGTAACTCTAGTTATAATTCCAAGTGAGAACTATATAGTTCAGAGTTCAGACCATGAACTATAATGATCTTTTGGTGAGAACGTACTGATTTTCATTTATAAGCAACACATGAAGTGTGGCCATTGAAAACATTTCCTAATAAGCTATCTTATTTAAATCCTTAAACGATAGTATGAATATTTGAAATTTCTAAATTTTCTGAAGCAAAAGAATTTATTATTTGCACTTACATGCAGTTGAATGAAGTGAATAGAAGCTGTTGACCTAAAAGCCACCAAATGGCAAATTGGTTAACCCACTTCTGTTATCTGACCTTTAAATGCATAGCTTTAGCTATACAGATCAAATACCCATATTTTTTACCATTTTGTTTTCACTTGATATTTCTCCATATGCATTTGGGTGGCTTATTTTAGAAGCCACCCAAGTGCATAAGACATTTTTATCTTTCCCTCAGTTACATGTGATTATCATTTATTGTGAAGAATTATGGAACCACATTATCATGTGGGGACCCTTTTGTTAATTAGAATAAAATACTTGATATTTTGATCTTTATATATTAGCCAAACTTTGCTTCTTAGAATCGCTGTATCTAGAACTCATTACTCAAAATGTTCCGCACAAAAGTTAGTTATGGGTGAGGAAAGTAGAAAGCCCATGGCTGTACTTTCTTTGTATATAAAAGTTTATTTTGACACACAAAATAACCAAATAAAGTAAGGGCAAAGAGGCCATAATATCAGGTAGGAAATTCTTCCTGCAAGAGAAGAACTGTTAGTGATTGGAATATTTATGAAAAGGGAAGTTACAACAAAACTAATAAATCTTCATTGTGAAGTGTGAAGTTTTGTGAACCAGCTTTTTGATGGTTTCTGTTGGCCATATGGTAACTAACTTAAATGTTTGTCAATCACAGCATGTCTTTTTATGATTGTAGTTCACCTATTGGTACTTGTTGTTCTTGAATTGGTTTTCAGGATTTAATGTTAATTATTTCTGCTTTAGTTACTTTATTCATTAGTCATTTATTATCACTTAAGGAGTTCATTGTTTCCATTTTTTTGCTTAGCAATAATGAATTTTAAACCTTTTCAACAGTGTGATATATAAAATATCCTTGGTGTATTTGCATAGTTTAGACCATTTAGAAGAAGTGAGAGTTTGTCATTCTTGAGGTCATGAATAGAAAGGCTGACAACAAGGTGGTTGTACACTGATAGTTGGCTATTCCTCATGTTGCTAGTTTGTGGATGGTTGTTCTTTAGGACCTTGCTTCACTAAAGAAGGTACCACCATGATTCTTTACTTTCCCCTATATCTAACTTTTATATGGAACATCTTGACTGAGTTCTAGATTCAACAATTTTAAAACCCAAAGTGTTTTGATACTGAACTAGTGGTTCCCAAACCATAAAAAGAAGTTAAAAATACTAGGACGATAGGAAACTAAACCCTAACCCATCAGCTGCTGATTTAGTTTCATTGATATATAATATATTTATGTATTTAATTATTACTAATTTCCCTTCCCCCTTGTTATAGATCAGGCTGGGCTCAGTGGTTGACTAAGTTATGCTGTAGCTCACTGTAATGTATTCTAGTTAGCATGTTTTTTCCCAGTATATGTGCACATATACGTTCATGACGATGATGACCTTGATACAAATGTCAAAACGTGAAGTGTGATCTTATTCAGTTAAATTAAGTTCTTCAATACAGTAGCTGTCACCATAATTCTTCACAGTGAAAAACAGTTTTGTGAATGCAAATTTGATGTTTGTGTTTTTAACAAGGCAAGAGCAGATTCAAGTAAGTCTGTGAAGTAAATTGTCCTTTTTGTCGATGCATTCTGTTGGGGGGAAAAAAAGAACATGCTGAGAGTATCCACATCATGGTGTGCAAGAACATGTTTCAAACATAAAGACTCCATCCAGTGCCATAGTGATGGTACTGAATTTGGGCTTTGTTCAAAAATTCTAATGCTGGCTGTTTTTGCCAGTTTGCTATATTAAGTATAGCAAACTTAAAAAAGCAAAAAGTTTGCTATATTAAATATAGCAAATTAAAGTTCTGACTAGATTTCAGAATTTTAATTTTTGCTACCCTTCATGTAAATAAGGAATGGTTATAATTTTGTGACCTGTGTTTCAAAGGTAGAGTGGGTGGGGGAGGTGGGGAATTGTATCCATTGACTGAAAAGGTGTTGGATTTGTGGCTCACCTTAGCATTGAGGGCATCCTTATCAGAGAAAATGAATTTTACTATTATTAAGAGAGACCTCCATGGAGTCAGAGCCTCATCGAGGAAGGCCACATACTACACACACCAGCTTTCATACTTATTCTTGAATTCATTCACACTGCCTGCACTCACAACATCCAAAGGCAATCCATTCCAATCACACACCACCCTCTGAAAGAAAAATCTAGCCCTCATACCCTTCTTGGCAGCCCTTCATTCTCAGCTTCGAAGGATGCCCTCTTGTCCTTTCCCCACCCTCCATAAATGGAAAAATTCATCAATTCAAATCCTGTATGACCTTTTCAGAAGCTTTTGAGTTTCAATCATATCACCCCCTCTTTCTCTTGTTTGCTAATGTCTGCCGTCTACAAATTCTCAGTCTGTCATCATAATCAGTATTCCCCAATCCTGATATCATTATGAACTCTCTCCTTTGCACTCTCTCTAACAATATATCAGAATCACAACGGAGATCAGACCTGCTCACAATAGTCCAATTGAGGTCTTATCAAGGCCCTTGTAAAGAGGTAAAATAACATCCTTATCTTTACATGTGAACATTCGTTTCAACATTGCAATTATCTTTTGAGTTGTATTTGCAATCTTTGCCACATGGCCCCTAAACTTCAACTTCCTATCTATTAACACTCCAAGATCCCTAGCCTAATCCCATGAATATAATATGACATTGGATATCTAATCATGCCAAAGTGAATAACTTTACATTTACTCATATTGTACTGACGTCAAAGTTAGTGATGTAGCTGTGTTGCATAGTCCATGCAGAAAAAGCAAACCCTCCCACGCACTTCCATATTCACTTCACAAATATATGTGGTCTTAATTCCAATTTATATTTATTTCCATCTCCAATATCTTCAGAACCACGTGTGATTTTCCAAATGAAAAATTTCAGCTTCTTTAAGCATCACTCGTTTTAGTTTTTTGAGTTATACACATGATTTTACCTCAAAGATGGCATTGTGCATGTTTATTCTGATATATAATGTCAACGTTTCCAACTTAGAATATCCTTTTTTATCTTACTTGGCTAAAAACCTGTCCATTTCTGTTGAATTCATTTTCCGTGTTATACTCCTGATACTACCAACCATTCTGATGTTTTTGATTTCCTTTCTTTAAATGTTAATTTTCTCCATTGCAACATACCTAATAGTGATGTTTTACTTTTTAACTCCAACTGTACTTATCTGGCACATAGAGATGCTCAGGTAGAAGAAATCAACAGTTGATTGTGTTTAAATTACTAGAAGATAAATGAAGTTCACAGTTTGGTTAGTAAAGTCACTGGAGAATCAGACCGACCAGTCACAATTTGCATACTCCAAGCTCTACCTACTGTTGTAGGCAGAGCTTGGGGTGTTCACCATGAAACAGTGAACCCAGCATGCCTTGTAAACACAACTCAAGATTCTGAAAGTGGTCATGGTGTAGGGCATGTTCTGCTGGTACGGATCGGGTCCCCTGATATGGCTTGAAGGTTGGGTGGCCTCCACGGAATATCTGAACATTGTTGCCAATCAAGCCCATCCTGCAATGCTGACTTTTTATCCAGCAGGCAATGGTTGTTTCATGGACAACAGTGCTACTGTCCATTGCACAAGAAGCGTTCAGTGACCATGATAGCAACTTCCATCTTCCCTCGCCACCACAAACCCTGGATCTGAACTTCATTGAGAATGTATGTGACATGTTAAGAAAAACAGATCCAGAGGCAAAGTGCTCTTCTGTAAAATCTAAGCCAGTTAAAGGACTTGTCTGAATGCCTAGTATGTTGTTGATGTAGATGCAATCCAACACCTTGTGGAGTCTGCCAAACTGCAAATGTGCTGTAATTTGGGCTAAAGGAGATCCAACAAGGTATTAAATAAGTTTCTAATTCATTGGCCAGTATGGGTAGCAACCACATTCTCATTGTTGAATCTTCATTAATTAACTTCAGGTTGACTGTAAAATATGGGGAACCCAAAACTTTACAAGTATATTAAGATGTTTTTGATTTTACTGTATATATTAAGTTAATGAACGGCAATAACAAAAGCTCGGAGTATATAAATATTGTTACTTCATGAATTATTAAAATTTATTAGCGATTCTGCAGACTGACTGCCATATAGTATACCAGATTAAACCTAATACTAATTTGTTTAGTTTCTGGGTTGTCTTTCCTGAATGATTGTATTTTATTCTGAGAGATATTTGGATGGAGTGACATTTTTACTGAAACTGAACTCCCTTCTGCTTGTACAGAAAACGCAAAGATTCATGGCTCCACAGCCTCTTCATACTTTTCAAAAATGATAAGCCAGATGACTGCAGTCAATTACAAATATGGTGCATTCCATAATAACATACTAGTTCAGTTATGCCAGTCATTATTAAGTGAACATATGGTTAGATTTTTGGGCATGTATATTGGTTGGTTTTCCCATTAAAATAGTCCATTTGAAACAGTGTGCCAAATTTTAATATAGATTCCAAATACCATTTCCATCAAGCCTAGGAGGAATTGTTTATCACATTTGGTTTGTTGCTAAAAAAAATCTCTGTACAAAAAAACCTCTTGAAACAATTAGAATGGATAAAAATTAATACAGCTAGATATTTACATTAGAATTCTAATATAAGATTTTTGCCCAGGTTTTAAGGACATCTTTTCAGTATGAATTCAAAATTAAACAAGATGAAGGCTGAACAGTTAAAACATAGTCACATGTGATGCATGTTCAAACAGCTTGAAAGTTCTAGTGACATTTTTTTATAACAATGTATGAAACAAAAAAATTTACTAAGGATATCTGGCAGACACATTCTCATTGTTGAGTCTTCATTGTGTAACTTGTGCCTGTTTAATTCATACTGATGTCCTTGATATTTTTATGAGTTTGAAATTAAAATGGTAATATAAATGTTCCCTTTTTTAAATGGAACATTTAATTTAAATTGGTAGGTTGTTTTGAGAATCTTTTGTCAAACAGTCTTGAACCTGGGGGGTTTAACAGTGAAAATGATTTCATTGCGCAATGCTCTTATGATCAGATAAATATTAGGATTACTAATCTCTTATTAGTAATTGATTGAAACAAATCAAAAAGTATATGCCAAATTTTGATAGCGATTCTAAATACTACATTCCTTAAATACATCAGGTGTGGAATTATCAATGTGAATCTTTTGTCAGGAAGATTTGATAAAATCAAGATTACCGTTGGCATTCTTAGGTATTCATCTTGGATTAGCAGTTTAACATGATGTCATAAGAACCATGTATTTTGTTGTTAATGTTTCACTGAATTATTAATCTGCCTCATTAGAACACAAATGCTTGTTGCATTGCATAGGTGTAATTGAAACTATCTGCAATGTAAAGCCATAACCAATATAATTATCTTCATAAGTTATTATCTTCATGCCACATTAAAAACACATCAAACTAGCAACTCATCCATTCAACTAAGGACAAGCTCCATCTTTTCTCACATCCTGTATAGTGTCCTACTTTTTACTTGCCCTTATGGCCATTCAACCTTGGAAAGCATAACAAATACATTTGCTACCATCATTATGGTAAGTCAATTCTCGTGGAAAGGCTTAGACGTTGGTTATGCATTTTCACTATATTATTTCAGGAAATTACAACGTACTAGGATATACATTAAAATAAATTTTAATATATTTCTATATTTCGGCAACGTCACGCTGCCATTTTCAAGAACTTAGGTACAAGATACGTGCACGCAGGCACAGCAAAACAATAAATGAGCAAGAAGTATGAAGCTATTATTTCTCCTAAAGTCCTGATGGTGCCCTCTAGCAGGCAATGTTGGTATTCTTGGGCAATTGGGCTGAAGGTCTTCTGATGTAGGTTTCCCAAATTTGAGGAAGTCTCATGCAGCCAAATTTGTTGAGGTTTGGCTCATTTCTTAAGGCTGAAGCTGATTCTATGAAAAGCCTTTCATATCTGTATTTGCTACGGTGTATTATCCTTGCTTTTTTCCACCGTATTCTATGGCAGGTATCCAGAGCATGGTCAGCAAGACCAGAGTGGCTGTATTGGTGAAACCAGATGTAGTCCTTGTGTTCTGAAATTCTGATATTTGCTGTCCTGCCTGTTTGGCCGAAGTAGGACAGCTTACAGCTGCAAGGGACCTGGTACACACCAGGTAGGTCTGGGGGGGGGGGGGGGGGTTGGTCTTTTGCTGAGCAGATAAGGGATGCCAATTTTTTATAAGGTTTGTAACAAGAAGTTATGTTTTTTTTTAAGATTTTTGTGATTTTTTCTGAGATGCCTCGGATATAGGGTATGGTGATGAATTTAGAGTAATCCTTGTTGTGAGGGGGAAGGGGGGGGTTGTGGTTTACTGGTTTTGATATTTTTTGGGGGGGAGGTAGCCATTGGCTGAGAACATGTTGAGGATGTGGTTTAGTTCTGTGGTTAGGGCATTGTCGTTCTAGCAGATAAGTTTAGCCCTGTTGTGTAGTGTCTTAATGACTCCATATTGTTGTGAGGGGGGGGGGTGTTGTTGAATGTATCTGCCTGTATGGGTGGGTTTTCTATATACTGAGAAAACCAAGGTTCCAGGCTGGCGGGTGACTAGTGTGTCTAAGAACGGAATGCAGTTGTTTTTTCCTTCTTCCAGGGTGAATTTGATTCTGGGGTGTTGGTTGTTTAAGTGTGTTAAGAAGGAGAGGAGTGCATCGGAGCCATGTGGCCAAATAGCGAATACATCTACATAGCGAAGCCAAATGGTTGGTTTTTGTGGGGCAGAGTTCAAGGCTTGCTCTTCAAAAGTCTCCATATAAAAGTTGGCCAAGGGTGGGGGAGAGTGGAGAACCCATGGCTGTCCCCTCTATTTGTTTGTAGAATTTTCTTGCCAAACAAAATAGCCTGAGTTCATTGTGAACTGAAATAAGGCTGTGATATCAGGAGGAAAGTTAGCTTGGATTAGCTCTAAGGATTCTTTGAGTGGGACATTCGTAAATAAGGAGGAGACATCAAAACTGACCATTATGTCAGTGTGTTTGAGTGTAAGGTTTTCTATGCTGGCTTTGAAGTGGGCTGAGTTTTTTATGTATGAAGGTGTGTTGCCAGTATAGTGTGTGAGAGAGCTTTGGCCAAATGTTTTGCTAGTTTGTATGTGGGGGAATCAATGCCACCCACTATGGGACGTAATGACACATTTTCTTTGTGAATTTTTGGGAGTCCATAAATATGGGGGGAGGGTATGGAGTTATATGGTTTTAGTTTGTTGGCGATTTCCACTGGGTTCTCCACTCTCCCCACCCTTGGCCAACTTTTATATGGAGACTTTTGAAGAGCAAGCCTTGAAGTCTGCCCCACAAAAACCAACCATTTGGCTTCGCTATGTAGATGATGTATTCGCTATTTGGCCACATGGCTCCGATGCACTCCTCTCCTTCTTAACACACTTAAACAACCAACACCCCAGAATCAAATTCACCCTGGAAGAAGAAAAAAACAACTGCATTCCGTTCTTAGACACACTAGTCACCCGCCAGCCTGGAACCTTGGTTTTCTCAGTATATAGAAAACCCACCCATACAGGCAGATACATTCAACAACCCCCCCCCACCCCACAACAATATGGAGTCATTAAGACACTACACAACAGGGCTAAACTTATCTGCTAGAACGACAATGCCCTAACCACAGGACTAAACCACATCCGCAACACGTTCTCAGCCAATGGCTACCTCTCCCCCCCCCCTCTCCCCCCCCCCAAAAAAAAATATCAAAGCCAGTAAACCACAACCCCCCCCTTCCCCCTCACAACAAGGATTACTCTAAATCCATCACCATACCTTATATCTGAGGCACCTCAGAAAAAATTACAAAAATCTTAAAAAAAACATAACTTAACTTCTTGCTACAAATCTTATAAAAAATTGGCATCCCTTATCTGCTCAACAAAAGACCAATCTCCCCCCCTAGACCTACTTGGTGTGTACCAGGTCCCTTGCAGCTGTAAGCTGTCCTACTTCGGCCAAACAGGCAGGACAGCAAATATCAGAATTTCAGAACACAAGGACTACATCTGGTTTCACCAATACAGCCACTCTGGTCTTGCTGACCATGCTCTGGATACCTGCCATAGAATACGGTGGAAAAAAGCCAGGATAATACACCGTAGCAAATACAGATATGAAAGGCTTTTCATGGAATCAGCTTCAGCCTTAAGAAACGAGCCAAACCTCAACAAATTTGGCTTCACGAGACTTCCTCAAATTTGGGAAACCTACATCAGAAGACCTTCAGCCCAATCGCCCAAGAATACCAACATTGCCCGCTAGAGGGCACCATCAGGACTTTAGGAGAAATAATAGCTTCATACTTCTTGCTCATTTATTGTTTTGCTGTGCCTGCATGCACGTATCTTGTACCTAAGTTCTTGAAAATGGCAGCGTGACGTTGCCGAAATATAGAAATATATTAAAATTTGTTTTAATGTATATCCTAGTACGTTGTAATTTCCTGAAATAATATAGTGAAAATATGGTAAGTCAAGATTGCAAGCTATGCTTTGTTTAGGTACCCCATCACATAGGATTAGCTAAAAAAAAAAGAAAGAAAAAAACTTATTTCATGAAAGTCAAGGAGACTATTTTTTGGAATCCGTAGCATTGTTGAAACATCCCCCAAACCTCTACAAGGTATAGCTGCCATTAATTACCAAAAATTTTGGGGGGGGGTGGAGACGGTCATTTTAAGGCCAACTCTAACATAAACCTGTAAAAAAAAATTTTATCCAAGATTAGAGGGCATCAAAAATAAACTTATTTCTCTTTGTGTCTTATCCGTTTTGAATTGTTTCCACTACTACTTGATTGTTAGTGCCTGTGTACTGAGAAATAGTGCTCTGAAAATGCTGGTTGGAAATCCAGCTACCTAACTGAATATCTTTTGTTCTTGTGACATTATTTGTCACTAAATCTAAAATGATATTTATTAAATTCCATCTAAGACACGTTTGTGCCCTGCAAATAATTCATTCAAGGAAAAAGAGAAAAGAAATTGGGAGGACTTTCATGCGTGCTCTTATCTTTTCGGAGGCTGGGTGACATGGACCCTTCTTTTTATTTTCATTGGTAAAACATAACCTAACATTATTCTCTTTGAATTACTGCCTGCCTGTGTTTAGACTTCCAGTTTCCCCAACAATGAAGTTGTTCTCTTCAGAAACTTTAAACACACACACACAAAGTTATTAACCTGGCAGTCTGATTAACCAAATGGATAACACCTGCTTTCCAACCAATAGGTCATTTTTTCAAATCCCATTATTGGCATGGATGCTTGTGAATAAGCTATAATTGACAAAAAAAAATTATAGTCTTGTTTTAATCCTTTACCCAAGCATAAGCAAACAGACTTTGTGCATGAAGTATCTTTTTTGACTTCACATCAGTTAGCAAAGTACACTACTTGGAAAGAAGCTAATGGACACCTTCCCCCTTGGGCAAGATGCATTGTGCCATGTAGCAAATCACATGTTTATAGTCTGTATAAATTGGAGGAAGATGATGCTTCCAAGCCAATGCAACTGTGTCTGAGTGAAATGGCTGTGATAAGGGAACTAATTGATGGAGTTTGAAAGAGGTGTTGTAATGAAATACCATGTTGCAGGCTTATCTGTTTGCAAATTGAGCCATCCCAGTGATACCATACCGAAATGGAAGTGCAGAAAGTTATCTGCAAGTACTACCTGCAGTGGAAAACCCATTACACTCACCGAACATGAATGTAGGGTACTACAAAGGAAGTTACACTGCTTCCACATTTAACACGTCAGCTGACATGTTGAATGTGGAGTTCCAGGCATCAACTAGAACATGAATCTGCATAAACATTCAGATCCGAGGCTCACGACATGGGTTTCCATGGTAGTACCACAATACGCAAGCTCCACATTACCTGGTTTGGCCTCGGACCTTTGTTTATGGTGCCACAAATATTGAACTCTAAGGGGTATCCAGACATTCTGGACAATGCAATGATTCATACTTTGTGACATTTCTATGGAAGTGACCATTGTCTCTTTCAGCAAGACAATACAGCAGCAGCCTTATGACCCTGCACAACTGTGTGGTTTGTAGACACAAATGTCACCACACTTAACTGGCCTCAACAGCACTGATCTCAACTCTATTAAACATCTATGGGACGAACTGGAGCATTGGGTGAGGTCAAGGAACATCCATTCCACAATCCTGAACCTCATTACATGCCTATGGGAAGAATTGTCTAAAATTCCCATTGATCACTATCGTACATGAGGAAAATATGCCCTGTAGTATTGCTGCAGTCATCGTTGCAAAAGGTGGTCTTACATCTTATTAAGGTGGGTGCTGTGACTTTGTTCCTCACACTATGGTGTTCATTGACTTCTTTCCAAGCAATGTATCCCATAATGCAAAAACATTATGGAACGGGTTACTACCAAGACCAGTTTGGATCTTCGAGGTTTCATCACTGACTGCTAGGCCCAGGTAGTTAGGTTGGACGCAGGACATATATGGCACAGAGGGTGAAGCTTGACGCTTTTCATATTCCCTGTTGTCTGTTTCGGGAGCAGTTATGGGAGAGATTTGTGAGCTATTTTAGCTCGCCCTGAGTGGGCAGAAGTGGTTATTCGTTGTTGGGTGTTAGGATGGCTTTCGGTCTTTTATGTTTCCAGTAGTCATTACCGTCATAGTTTCCGGCTTGTTGTATCAGTTGGTTTGGATGGATAGATGTCTTCATAAAGAATTTTTCTGCTAGAGAGCGTAGTAGTGGAGAGATATAGGGGATATTTATGTCCCGGTGGATCTGGGCGTTCCTGATGAACCACGGGGCGTCCAGAATCATTTGCAGGCATTTGTTCTGTAGTCTTTGTAGCTTGAGGATGTTTGTCTTGGAGGTATGGCTCCAGGCTGGGGAGGCGTATATGACTGTGGGATGGATCACTGTCTTGTACAGTAGTATTTTATTTGTTGAGCTTAGTTTGCTGTGTCTGTTGATCAAGGGGTATAGCTGGGCGATAACTTTTGAAGCTTTGGTGCATATGCTCTTGATGTGGCTGTTGAAGCATAATCGCTTATCGAGAAGTATTCCTAGGTATTTTGCTTCAGTTTTCCAGGGAATTTTAGAGTTGAACAGGGTGATGTCTCCTTTGGGGGATGCGCGTCTTCTTGTGAAGAGTATCGTTGTACTTTTCTGGGGGTTTAATTGTAGTCGCCAGTCTTTAAACCATTTTTCTAGATTCAGGATGATGTCTTGTAGTTTTTTGGTGACGAGAAGTGGTTGACGAGATCTGGCTAGAATAGCCGTGTCATCAGCATAAAGGGCGATGGTGGATGTGAGAGGATTTTGAGGGATGTCTGCCATATAGATGTTGAACAGGATCGGGGCTAGCAGTGATCCTTGAGGAACTCCAGCGAGGATTTTCCATTGGGATGAGACTGTTTCATTGATCTTGACTTGCATCCTCCTGTTGGAGAGGTATGATTTGATCAGGTGTATCATGTTTAGTGGAAGGTTAGCGATGATAAGTTTGTAGAGGAGGCCTTGGTGCCAGATCTTATCGAAAGCCTTTGAGATGTCTAGGAAGACAGCTCCAGTGTGTTGATTCCAATTGAATCCTGTGATGTATTCTACCAGTCTATGGATTTGATGGGTGGTGCTGTGATTTTGACGGAAGCCGAATTGTTCTTCTGGAATGATATTTAATTGGTTGACATGATCTTGGAGTCTGATGAGGATGATTTTCTCAGCTATTTTCCCTAAATTGGATAGCAGGCTGATGGGATGGCAATTTTCAGGTAGGTGTGGGTCTTTGCCTGGTTTGTGAATTGGGATGATGTCAGCTATTTTCCATGACTGGGGAAAGTGCTGCCATTTGAGGATGGAGTTTATGATGTTTGCCAGATGTGCTATGGCTTTGCGTGGTAGTGCCTTGATGACTTGGTTAGTGATGCCATCCGGACCTGGGGCTTTTTTGATCTTGAGATGGTTGATGATGCCGATTATTTCGGTAGGTGAGGTAGG
Organism: Typopeltis vanoorti; assembly: GCF_054136105.1. Classification (NCBI taxonomy): domain Eukaryota; kingdom Metazoa; phylum Arthropoda; class Arachnida; order Uropygi; family Thelyphonidae; genus Typopeltis; species Typopeltis vanoorti. The sequence continues at coordinate 141,205,945 of NC_143551.1, read as the reverse complement.
CATTATAGGACTTGGATTGACATCGGGACGATTTACTGTGAACCTGACTTTACGATGGATCTTGTATACGTGGCTGATGTTTAGGTTATCATATGCAGGACTGCATTGTTTCTCTAGGTTTCTTGCTATGGCTTCGGCTTTGTCAGCATCTGTGTATGCAAGGTGCTGTTCTGCTTGCAGAGGGGGGAGGGATTTGTGCTTGATCCTGAGGTTGTTTAGGAATTTCCATACAGAATGATCTGCTGTGGAGATGGAGGTGAGCTTGTTGTCCCATTGTTGGTTCCTGTGGTTCTGAAGAGCTACTCGGACAGATTTGTTTAATCTGTTGAGGGCTATTTTGTCCTGGGGAGCACGAGTGTTGTGATATCTTTTTCTTTGTCTGTTTTTTTCCCTTATTAAGTCCATGATTTCTTCCGGGAGACGATTTTGTTTGTGGGTAATCGTGGATACTGTGGCTGCTGTTATGGCTTTATTGATTTGATTGGTGAGGTTCTTTATTGCCGTGTCTATTTCTTCCTTGGCTTTTGTATGGGGAACCGGACCAATGTGTTCTGGTAGCACTTTCTTGAGTTTCTCCCAGATGATGGAGGTTTGGGTGGGAGGTGACTGATCTTTGTTCCCTAAGTGAAGTAGGATTGGGTTGTAGTCTGATGATAATTCGTTCAGTGCTTGAATGCTGTACTGGTATTTGATGTTGTGTAGAATGGCGATGTCTAGGATGTCGGCTGTGCCAGTTGGGCTGTGGTGGGTTGGTTCACTGGGTCCTGTTACGACAGCGTTGTTTAATCCTGTGTAGCTGAAGAGGATACGGCCATTTTTATTTGTGGTTCTGCTGTTCCAGGAGGGATGTTTGGAGTTTGAGTCCCCAGCGACTATGATGGATTAATTTGTGCCTAGTACAGCATCCAAGTCAGAAAATAGCAGGGTCTTAGCGGGGGAGTTGTAGGCGGCGTAGATTTTAAGTCTTCCAGTTGAATTTGTGTGGACTTCGACACCGGTGAGTTCTAGGTTGGGGGGGGGTGAGTATTCCATTGTGCCTGATGCAGTTCCTGATAAATATGGCTGTACCACCACCTCTGTAGTCCAGTCGGTCGTTTCTGTATAGTGTGTAGCCTCTCAGTTTTGGATTGTCTGCAGGTATTAGATGAGTTTCATTAATTAGGATGACGTCAGGGTTGTATCTGTGAGAGAATTCTTGAAGTTCCAGAGTCTTGTTTTTTAGGCCATTGGTGTTCCAAGTGGCGATCTGTAGTGAGTCTGGCATTAATCTAGTTTTATTCATTAACAAGCATTGATAATATGGTTTGAGTTTCTTTTAGAAATCTTTTTGTGGAGTGTGATGAAGGGTTTGACTTACTGAAGTCTTGAAGCATGTTTGCCAATAAGGCTGTGATGACTGTTGTCATGTTTGGAAGAATTTGGTCCTGCTGGATATATTTGGATGAGCGGGCTACTTCGGCATATGTCCTGCTTCGACGGTGGCTTTCCAGACTGTTGGTATTTTCCACTTGTGAGAGCTGGTATTTTGTTGTCTTTTGTTGCGTGTCAGACAACTGGGGAGCAGTCAACTCAGGTGCCTGTGGGCAAGGTTCAGAGATCTGTTTCCTTTTGTTGTCTGTTTTATTCTTAGGGTAGTGACTGCAGCCTCTGTAGTTTGCTGGGTGCCCCCCCCCCGCAGTTCGCGCATGTGGCTGGTGAGGTCCTGGGTTTTGAGCAGGTTGCTGTGGGGTGGTTTTGCCCACATTTGAGGCATTTGTAGTCTGCTCTGCAGAGTTTCTGTGCGTGTCTGTACTTCTGACATCTGTAGCACTGGCCTGACGAGGCTCTTTTTCTTAGTGGTTCTGTTGTGATTTTCAGGCCACAGATCGTTGTTAAGTTGTATATGTTCTTGTGTGTGTTAGGTATCTCAACAAGTACTAGGGGCATTGGACTCTTGTCAGCCCTAACTTTGACAGGTGGGAGATCGTGGAGGCAGAGGTCTTCAGTAATTTCATATGTGCTGATGTTTTCTGTTACTCCCCTGAGTACAACTTTTAGGTTTTTCTCCGACTTCAGTGAGTAAGTATGATATTTAATATTTGACTCGTCCATGGTTTTTGTGAGGAGTCTGTAGTCGCTTACTGTGGTAGGCTGGATTTTAACTCCGTTGTCTATGTTTTTTGTCCAAGAATAGGCAATTTGGTGGTTTTGCATAATAGGCCTAAGGGCCATCCAACGTTCTTTTTCCCGGGGAACTTTTCCGTTGTTGGGCGTGGGGAGGTCAGTGTTGGGGGGCATCTTCTTCCATCCCCTCGTTTATCTGAGTCTCCGCTGTTTTACGTTTTTTCCGTGCATCGGTTTCTGTATCATGTTTTGGAGTGGGAGCAGAGATTATCAGGTTCATCTTCCCTTCTTCCCCTGATGTTGAGTTGTTCCCTTCTGTGGAGTCATCTGTCGCTGAATATAGGTTTAGAAACCCTGGCCACTCTACCTCAAATTTCTTCAACAGTTTTTTGAGGAGGTCGAGCGCTAGCTTCTTATCCAACAATTGGATAAAGTCATCGGGACTTAAACTGGTCATGTTTGAAATATTCAAATATATGCTTATATGCTTAACTGAGCTGGATCTCAAGGATTTCCGTATAGCTTATAAACACAAAATATAACACGCTAAAGGACTATTGCGAGACCGCAATCACTAATTAACAACACAATCATCAGCTACTTGATTACCTTCGCTTTCCGCTTATATCAAAAATCTGAATCAACACTCCGAATTATTCATAACAACTATTTAAATCACTGATCACATATATAAACACTTGGCAACCGCCATTACGCACCCCGTCAGAAGTTATATATTTCCCCTATACAAGTAGTAAAATGGTGTATCACCATATTATTATTAAATACTCTTGATCAGATAGTTGTAGAAATTTTTTTTCTTTTGTTACAAAGTATATTTTACTTGAAGAAATTATATTCTTCTGTGAAGGAACCTGGTAAAGGAAATTAACCTTTACTCAGGCTTAAGCAAACAATGTTTGTGCATCAAGTATTTTCACAACCAGTTTTTAAATCTTGGAATGAGTTTAGATAGTAACCTTTCCCACGATGCAAAAATATTATGGGATGTTGGCATTTAATCTGAAGTGAGCAGTCTCTGAATACAAGTTGACTAGTTGTGAAGAAACTGCACATACTAAGGGACATGCTGGTAAAGATTTAAAAGAAGAATATTCTTTCTTATACAGAGGTTTGAAAGTCAAAACACATTTCCAATTCCAGGTACACTTGTCCACATCTTCCCTTGGACAATTTATCATTCACTGTTCATTGGAAACCTAATATCAGCCAATACATACATGTAAACTCATCACCATCCAGCAGAAATAACTTCTTCATATGACTGCATCTAAAAATAAAAATAATAATAATAAAATTGTAACTATTCCATACATTAAAGGAATATCAGATAAAATAGAATAACTACCACAATAAATACTACACAATACTAACCTTCAATAAATACTATACAATACTAACCTTAATGCCATCTCTAAGCCTCCTGCAAAATTAAACAACCTATTTGGCTGCTCTAAGAATCTCCTTCCTCCTCTGACCCAGTCTGGAGTGTATGATACTCAGTGCACATGTAACTTGTCTCTTATATATATATATATATATATATATATATATATATATATATATATATGCATATTCTGATATAAACATGAATTTTGAAGTTTTTGTTTGCCTAGGTGGGCATATAAGCAAAACTGGGTGCTTGATTCCCATCTGAAAAAGGAAATACCAACAACACATTAAATTAATTACTGTGGTATATCTGGCATTTCAGATTATGCACCAATTGCTAGGATTACTAGAAAAGAATCTGTTCCTTATGAGTTTTCTTCCTGTCCTTACATTATGCCAAACCTGGTATACATGCAAATTTAAAGAAGCTTGTAGAATTCTAATCAACCACCCAAATTTCGACAGTATTGATGTCCTAAAAATCTCAAGAATAAGGATACTTCTTGAATCTTCGAGATCCATGTTTTGTATATAATGTACTAATATACATTATTAGTAGTAATAGGAACACTTTATAAGGCAAATATCATAGGTAAAAGGAACCCCCACTTGTTAATTGCTGTTGCCACTTTATTAGCAACAGCAATTAACAAGTGGGGGTTCCTTTTACCTTAAGAATATCCTGTATTCTCTGTAGCATTGATTCAACTGCTGTGAAATGCTTGTTCCACCTCATTTTGGAAATACCCTATTGGGTTGAGGTTTGGGGGACTGAGTTTGCCACTGAAGTAAAAAACTTGCTATTTCTCATATTCCAACATGCCACGTGCTTTGTGGCTTGGCACATTATCTTGCTGGAAGTATCCATTTGACAATGGATAAACTGCAGCCATGAATGTGTGGATATGATCAGCAGTAATGTTAAGTTGGGTTGTGGCATTCAGGTAGTGTTCATTTGATATCAGGGGACCTAGTGTACGCCAAGAAAACATTCCCTGCTATTACATCACCAGCCTGAACTGTTGCTACTTGGCAAAGATCTGTGGTCTTATGATGTTGCCACCAAATTCTTGTTCTGCCATCAGCAGGACATGACAGACCAGGTGACATTTTTCCAGTTATTAGCTGGTCCAGTATTGGCAATCATGTGCCCACTGGAGCCACATATTCTTGTTCTTAGCTGTGATAGCATTGATATGGTTGTCTGGTCCTCTATCCTTGACAGTATGTGATGAACTGTATGCTCGGAGATGATGCCACTGCTGTTGCATTGAGATGTGATTTGACTGGTTATGGTCCTCCAGTCACATTGCACAATCTTAGCCATTCTTTTCTAACCTCACTCATCAATGAGCTGTTGCTATCTACAGACTGCCCTTGGCTTGAAGTTGTCTGGTTATTACACCACTTCTGGTACACCCTAAACGCTGTTGTGCACGAAAATCCTGTAAAAGTACATGTTTGAGATATTAGCACCAACAGTCATATCACACTCAGTCACGTACCCGGTGCATCAGACATTAAAAAAAAACAAAAAACAGGTGCCTGATTTACAGAGGAAACTACAACCATGTATAGCATCTTCAGGAACGGTCTTATTTTCCTAAATGGGTTGTGTTCCTAATAAAGTAATCACATTATTAGTAGTAATAGGAACACTTTATAAGGCAAATATCATGGAATCTAGTGCCTTTCCACATTCAACTTAGGTTCTTAATGGCTTCTTTTTTTTTTTACATCAGTATTGATAAGTACTCTTGATTGTATTTCCCCTTGAATATTTTATACCACCATTCTGCCATTTCTAGTAAAAACAAATTACTGCAAGCATCTGTCTTCAGTTTTCATGTTACTTTTATCATCTGATTCCTTTGATCAAACACTTTTCTCAGGTTCTAAGCTTTTTCAGTATCCTTAGAACATTTTGCAACCTTCCTGATATTTATTTTCTGTCTGTGTCTCTCTCTCTCTCTGTGTGTGTGTGTGTGTGTGTGTGTGTCAGTCATCTTACTGGTCTTCCCATCATTCAGCTGCTTTTTCACATTGCTTTGCTTTGTTATTTTTCCCTATTTATTATCTAAGCACATGCTGACTTACTCCTTTGATGAAGAAATGGAGACAAATTCCACCTGATGTCTGCTGCACATTGGGGGAAAGCCTCCCTCAAAACCAAAGATCGACATAACTGATATTATGGTTTGCCTGCTGGTATTAGTTGTAAATTGATGAAGTGTCCAGGCAGTAATTTGTAGATAGTTTATGTATGTATGTATGTATGTATGTATATATATACAGGGTGTTCGGGATAAATTTGACATATTTATAATTAATTATATTTTTCCGTAAGTTACATGTATTAACACACACTTCTCTTCATTTAAAAGTTTGGACCCTTCTTCATTCATATACAAGATGTCAGAAAGGATGGATAGCTGGAACCCACCTGAATCATGGAAGAGAATAACTTGTATCATGATGATTCGTGCCCGCCATCAAAATAAGGATATTACGACTGCTGCCCAATGCTCCCTGAATACAGTAAAAACAATCAGGCATGAACTAGAGACTTGCAATGGTGACTACGAGGATGTAGCAAGAAGAAAGATCCCTAGCAGATGATCTGATTGCGTTCGTACAGCAGAATTCCTCGCAAATCTGCAGGAACAGGTGTTGAAGAACCCTGGCATTGGAATTCGGGCTTTGTTCGTGGAGTTGCTAACTGTAGTCAAGCCCTGGATAACAAGGGTAGCCAATGGTAGGCCGTATGTATGGCAGCAGGATTCGGCCCCTTGCCACACCTCTGGGAAAAGTCAAAAATGGTTGTCTGAAAATTTCTACGACTTCACCAGTCCAAATGTTTGGCCTCCAAACTCCCCAGACCTTAACCCCATGGATTATTTTGTATGGGGCGCAGTTGAAAAAGACACCAATCGCACTTCCAGTAATACAAAAGCCCAGTTAATGGATAAAATTAAAACAGTTTTTGCGGCCCTTCCCAGGGAGACTGTAGCATCAGCTTGTTCGAGGTTCCGAAGCAGAATTGAAGCTGTGATCGATGCTAATGGTGGTTATTTTGAGTAAATCTTGTTGATAGTATTGTAATTAACTCTGCCTGTAATGTTTTTTTGTCAATTCATTAAATTTAATAGATACAAAGAAGATTTTCTTTTTCCTTACGAAACTGTCAAATTTATCCCGAACACCCTGTATGTGTATGTATATATATATATATATATATATAACCAAGTTAACTGATCAGCCTTGATTATTTTCTTGGCCTTTCTTTTAAAATGTTATACATGGCGAATTTCATCATTCTACTAGTTTCTGTCTTACATGAAATTTGCTTTGGATAATAATTGCACTGAGCTCCTTACTCATTTTTACATTTCTTAAAGTGTTTCTAATTTTGATTGATTTACTTTCATTTTAAAATTATAAAATTAAGAAAATTAAAATGAAATGTCTGTAATTTTTTTTTAACTTGCTAACAAATTATCAAATGTGATCAAAGTTTAAAATCGAAAAATAATTGCAACTTTCATTGCATTATGAAAGCCCATTCACTATTGTGAGGTATACCTTCTTAAACTAATAGACCACCTGATAAATAACTTGGGTCATTCTGCAGACAAATTGACTCGAAGCAGCTAAGTATAATAAAAATATCTCTTGTGTGGATGTATCTTGCACTTGATTTATAGTCCTATTAGTCATATAATATTATTATATTATATTATATTTAAGAGAAAAACACAAATTGATATAAAATAATGAATAGCATATTTATTGCAGTCATTAAATAGTTTCTTTAATTTGTAATAAAATTTTAATCATATTCTATAATCTAATAAGATACAATACTCATTTTGCTAAAATAAAATAAATTAGATGCTATTTCTGGTTGATTTGTAAATTTATAAAAGATCTCGAGCTGATTTTCCCAGGATAGAAACCCTAGTATTTATTATTAGATTTACTATTACCATATTTTCCTGTGTATAAAATGCACCCAAGAAATTTAATACAATTTTCTGGAAAAAACCTAAACTTTAAAGTATGATTTTAAAAAAAAAATGGATAAAATAATAGGTAATTTTTAATAATAAACTGACCTAATTAAATTATACATATTTGGTCATTTTATAATAGAAATACAATTTTATTAATACAGGCCAGTTTACAATAAAACTTATATTAAAACTTACCAGTTTCGCCAGCAAACTGTCTGGCTTTTTTCAAGGCGTTTACAGAGATATGAAAACTAGTAAATGCAAATTGAAAGGAACATAAAAAAACGTTGTAAACCAACTAGTAGCTATGGTTATGCTTTTCGCGTGACAGATGACTTATTGTTCTTATTCATTATCACGCATGCGTTGTAGACGTGTAATGTGATTACTGGCTAGCTGTAGTTCAGATTGATTGAGAGAGAGAGGATCAAGTTTTTCCACGAACTGTTTAGAATTACACCTTGATTTCTGTTGAGGTTTCCACCGGTTATTGACACTATTGTAGCTTCCTTAAATAAATGATGCCCGTAGTCATCGAGATATGGCATGGAGCTGTTTTGCCAATCTATCGTGTGGTTAGATGTACAGAAATGATGTGCTAAGGCGGAAGAGATGCTTCTGTTGTGGTTTACATCACCAACATGTTCTTTTTGTCTAATTTCTAAACTTCGTGAAGTTTGTCCGATGTAGGCAAGACCACAAGAACAGGGAATGTAATATACTCCTGGATATTTGTAGAACGGCACTTTCTCTTTTGGGGATCCTAAAACTTGTCTGATGTTGGTGGTTGGTTTGAAGACCACTCTGATGTTATGGGCTCTTAGTATTCTTGCTATTTGATAAGAAATTGACTTGATGAAAGGTATCACTACAGTAGAAATGTGCTGACAGTGGGATTCTTCTTGTCTGGGTTGTCATTGTATAGATATTTTCTGATGATGTTTTGAGGATATCCATTTTGTGATAATGTGTTGACTATTAGTGAGAGTTCATTCTGTGTATCCTCCTCTTCTGATATAAACTTTTTGGCTCTATGTTTCAGCATGTGGATAATGCTCAGTTTGTGTGTCTTGTGATGGTTTGAAGTATAATGAAGATATCTTCCAGTATCTGTGGGCTTTCTGTAAATGGATAATTTGACACTGTTAGGTTGTTTTTTTATCAAGATATCTAAAAAATGCAGTTGGTTGTTGTTTTACACTTCCAGAGTGAATTTTATCTTGCTATGTATTGAGTTGATTTTAATTTTTCTAAGATGTCTTGCCATATGATGAAGATATCGTCAACATCTCTCCACCATGTAGATGGTCTCGGAGAGATTGCAGAGATAATTTCTTTTTCAAGTTTTTCCATGAAAAGGTCTGCACAAGATGGTGACAGTGGGCTTCCCATTGCTAGGCCTTCTAATTGTTGGTATATGGTGTTGTTAACCTTGAAGAAATTAGATTGAAGGCATTGTCTAAATATCTGTGTGATTAAAGCCCACAGATACATTAAGATTGCACCAACAGACATACTAGCCAGTCTAGATGTTGTATCCCTTTTCACCAATGTACCAGTAGAAGAGGTAATAAACATCATCCAAGATCTCTTTCCTCTAGACATCACACAGATGTTTAGACACTGCCTTCAATCTAATTTCTTCAAGGTTAACAACACCATATACCAACAATTAGAAGGCCTAGCAATGGGAAGCCCACTATCACCATCTCATAGAGCCCATAACATCAGAGTGGTCTTCAAACCAACCACTAACATCAGACAAGTTTTAGGATCCCCAAAATATAAAGTGCCATTCTACAAATATCCAGGAGTATATTACATTCCCTGTTCTTGTGGTCTTGCCTACATTGGACAAACTTCACGAAGTTTAGAAATTAGAAAAAAAGAACATGTTGGTGATGTAAACCACAACAGAAGCATCTCTTCCGGCTTAGCACATCATTTCTATACGTCTAACCACACGATAGATTGGCAAAACAGCTCCATGCCATATCTCGATGACGACTACAGGCATCGTTTATTTAAGGAAGCTACAATAGTGTCAATAACCAGTGGAAACCTCAACAGAAATCAGGGTGTAATTCTAAACAGTTTGTGGAAAAACTTGATCCTCTCTCTCTCTCTCTCTCAATCAATCTGAACTACAGCTAGCCAGTAATCACATTACATGTCTACAACGCATGCGTGATAATGAATAAGAACAATGAGTCATCTCTGTCACGCGAAATGTGTAACCATAACTACTAGTTGGTTTACAACATTTTTTTTTTATGTTCCTTTCAATTTGCATTTACTAGTTTTCATATCTCCGTAAATGCCTTGAAAAAGCCAGACAGTTTGCTGGCGAAACTGGTAGGTTTTAATGTAAGTTTTATTGTAAACTGGTCTGTATTAATAAAATTGTATTTCTAGTAAACTGACCTTTCAGAAACCTGCAAAACCCATGTCACTGTCATCTGACTTTTATCTCTCTCTATCATCATTAATTTCTTATAATATAGAAATAATTTTGTCTTCATATTCTTTTGGCATTTTTTGAGTGATTTTTGTTTTTGTATGCATACAAAGTCCACTGCGTTTCATGAAACGGTAACACCATGATGCACAACCTTTAAAATCTTCAATGTTACGCTCACAGGCTACTTTGACTGCATGTGTACAAATAATTTTTGTTGAAATGGCAATGCCATTTTGCCGATTTTCTTACACCCATTTCAAAACTTCGGTCTATAGTTCTGGCCACTTTGCAATTTTTCCACGTTCCACGCACTTTTCTTTATGCAAATTGTACAAAATCTCCTTCTGACCACTCCAAGTTCTTAGCCAATAATGCACTAGAAGTCACGTGAAGGTCGCGCATCAATTTGATTGCACCATTAACCGCCTACAAAGATCTTGGAACATAAAAGGGAGTGCGTATGACTTTGAAAAGAGGAAACAATCTTTACCTTCATTATATAAGACGCACCCCATTTTTAAGATGAATTTTTAAGGTAAAAAAGTGCATCTTATACACCAGAAAATACGGTAATTTGTTGCACATTAAAAAATAATAATTTTTTGTTAATATAAACATCAGTTACTGATGTTGTTTATTTATCTTGTTAAAATATGAAGTTTGGGTTATGAATAATGTGAAAGGGTTTTCAGAAATTTACCCAAGGTTATGTAATTGTCAGAATTTAAGGGAAACTATGACTTAAACACTCTTGACAGGCAATGCTGAATTAATATAAAATTTTTGACATTCAAGCTTTCATGATCAGTAGAAATCAAGAATGAGGTGTTTTTTTTTTTTGTAAAACTTCAATATTTGGCAGTTTTAATACTAATTATTTAAGAGTAAAATGATTTAGGAATATATTAGTATCTATATTAAAATAAAGTACATGATTTTTTTTTTAATCTACTATCATGTAACTTGGCTTCAGTAAACTGGAAAATGATTACTATGAAGCGATATTTGCCAGAGATCTTTTTCCTGTAGGATTGAAGAGTACCTCCGAGTGTCTTTTATGCTGTGCATTGCACTGGCTGCATGGTGTAGGACACCAGGTGCACCTCGGAAGCCTGCCTAGCCAACAGGACTAAATCTCTGATCCATACGTGAAAGGGCTAATGGGATTCAAGAGCATGAGTAAATTTTTATCTTGGGAGTTGAGACATCATGTGGCTCATTTCCCTAGTTGACAAAATAGTTCTCCAAAAATAGTGAGTAAAATAAGCTAAAGAGAACTATAATATGTATTGTTACATACGTTGGTTGTCTTTTGCTAACCACAGGGATTAATATGTTGAAATGCATTAAATTTTGGAAAATTGGTGAGGTGCTAGGTTTCCTGAAGAGATGGGAGTTGAAGTTTCAGTAAGTAATAACTTTTGGATACTAATTAAAGATTAAGAAGTAGTGATTAAAATTAAGAATTTTTAATTCTGCACTCAACTTGATATATCTCTAATAAAAGAATTTTGTTTCAGTGAGAATTGAAGGATATTCTTCCATATTTCCATGACAACGATAGATTCTACTTGTAAAGGTGATCAGTTTGTTTCATCATCAAGAATGAAATAGGTGTTCTTGTAGTTCATTGGTAAAACAGGTACTACTACTTCACTGCATTTGATTCCAGCATATGTCACAAATCTCTGATTTGTGAACTGGTGGAATAGCAAAATAGGTTATATTTCAGCATGGCTAAAAGGATTGGTGTAGGAATTATAAAGTGCATAATATGTAACATGTTTCTTTATGTAAAAATCATTTAATACTGTTTGTTTTAAACAGTGTAATCATCATCATTACAGCAAATAGTACTAAAATTAAACATAAATTGCAATGAATATGATTTCATGCAGAAACATTAGAAGCAGTTGCATAAATGGTGGTTGAAAAGTAGCAAGAAGTCTTGTTATTTGAGATGCCCTCTGACACATGCATTATTTTAGGCTATAACAGCAGCAGTCTTTATAGCCGAAGGGTAGTGTCTACAAGCACCCCACTGATAGCTGCCAGTGGCATCATCATTACATGTTGTCTGCAACTGTTGTACATTGTAAGTTAAGGGGATAAAAATCCCTTATTGTTTTTCAGCCAGTAAGCGAACCTATGATCTGAATGTTTCATGCCGACGAACTGTCGGCGGAATTAAGCGTAAGTGACCACTTGGTAGTGCCACACCACGGCAACTCATTGCAAAGGAGGAGCAAGCTCCCTCACTATTCTTGATATTTTCTCATAATGCTCCTAGGAGATGTAGTACTGTTTCGCTTACTGGCTGAAAAACAATAAGGGATTTTTATCCCCTTAACTTATCAACCTCACCAGAAAAAAATAGCCGTTTTGGCTTTTCATCTTAGTTATAAATGTTGTACATTTTATTTAAACAAAAAAAAACTTTTGAGACCTCTAGGTTTTTTTTTCCTGAATTGTATAGCATAACTAAGCCTCAAATGTTCTGTGCATCATTTTCCAGTATGTTTTCTCCTGAGATATTCTGTATTGAAGAAATCGTGCATTTTGCTGTAAAAAAAAAAAAAAAAAAAAAAAAAAAAAAAAAAAAAAAAAAAAACAGCCTCTGCTGAAATCACGTTGGAGGCACTTTTGTTTTGTTATACATTACAGCTGTTTTGATTATGAAGTATAGTGTTTAATCCAAGACTCATCACAGATTATTATAGACCAAAAACAAAACATTTGTTTTTATTCATCCAGTAACCATCTGGATACTGTTGCTCTTTTCATTACTGATATTCTGTGAGCATTCCACTGCATCTGTCTCTTGGCTACTTTTCTATAATAGAAATTTATTATTATAGAAAAGTACATTTCTATAAAATTTACCTCAGATATTTATTCTCTTCACTCCCTCCAGACCATAAGAGCCTCAGTGGTATTGGACTTTGTTATTTGCTTCTCTTTTAATCTCATTCCAGGATTTTCTCATCTGTTTCATCTATTCTTCTGTCTTTTTCTTCTTCGTATGAAAAGTCACATCCCTAGTTTTTGAAAGTATTAACCTGTTCAAATATTTTATTATCTATTATTTTACTTCTTATTGGATTTTCTCCTTTGAATGCCATTATTTTTGTTTGTTCTTTAGATATTGTCATATTATATTGTTTTGAGATATCATTTAATGATTTTAATAATCTTTGTAAATCATCTTCTGATGTAGCTAATACTATTTGAGGAAAAAGTGCTGTAAAAGGAGTTAGAGATGATAAAGGTGACATGAAAGCGGGAGAAAAATATACCCTTGAAGTATGGAGTAATTACTTCAAAAAATTGCTAAATGAAAAAGCATTGATAGCACAGTGGTAAAAAACACTCAACAGGCATACAGTGGAATCAAAGGCTTGAAATGTGGAAAGACAACAGGAGTAGATGATATTCGACCAGATATGCTAAGTATGGTAGTATAAAAGTCTTACAGTGGCTGCACTGCATAGTTCAGAAGACCTGGACTGAGGGATGAATTCCTGATGATTGGAGTAGAGCTCTAATAGTACAAATATATATAAAAAGGGAAATAAAACTGAATGTGAGAATTACAGAGGTATTTCCCTACTGGGCAAGATTTATGCCAGTATACTCGAGAAACGGTTGAGAAGAATTTTGGAAGAAAAGCTTGGTGAAGAACAAGCTGGATTCAGGCAAAATAGAGGCTGTTTGGATCAGATTTTCACTTTACGACAAATAGTTGAAAAAGCACAGGAATATAACAGAGATCTGTATTTAAGTTTTATCGATCTGGAAAAGGCATATGACAGGGTGCCAAGAGAGAAGCTATTCAATATGCTACAGTTATATGATGTTAATGGAGCATTATGTAAAGCAATACTTAGTCTGTATTTGAGTTGCAAGTCGGCAGTTAGAATTGAAGGAAGTACAGGAAAATGGTTTAATGTTAAATCTGGTGTGAGAGAGGGATGTACGTTATCCCCCCTCTGTTGTTCATTATCTATATGGATCACATTATGAAGGAAAGTGGTATTAAACATGATATAAAAATTGGAGTAATGTCAGCTCTTTGCTTTATGCAGATGATGTTATACTTCTAAATAAATCCACTACAAGTTTGCAAGATTCCCTGACTAAATTGAATAATTGTTGTAATAGATATGGTATGAAGGTCAGCAATAAAAAGACAAAGACAATGAAAATAGGTAGAATTGTTGGAAATGTCAACTTTGTTTTGAACTTAGAACCTGTGGAACAAGTAAAACATTTCAGCTACTTAGGCACGATTTTTAGTGACGATGGTAAATTAAATATGGAAATAGACAACAGAATCAACAAAGCTGGTATGGTAGGAAGTCAATTGAATAAATTCTTATGGAATAAGAGAGAAATTAGTCGGAACATTAAATTAGCTGTATACAAGACAGTGTTCAAACCAGTTTTAACTTATGGATCTGGGAGCTGGGTCAGAAGTAAAACACTTGACCAAAGACTAGAGACCGCAGATATGAGAGTCCTGAGAAAGATTAGAGGCGTGAACAGATGGCATCAATGGCAATGTCATATTAAAAACGAGGATATTAGGAAAGAACTTGACATTGTCAGCATCCAGGAATGTGTTAGCAGAGCTAATCTCCTGTGGTATGGTCACTTAAACAGAATGGGCGAGGAAAGATTAGCAAAACAAGTGTTCTTTGCCAGGTTGGCAGGAAAACGACCCAGAGGAAGACCAAGATATAGGTGGATTGATATGGTACAAAGTGCCTTAGACAATAGAAATATAAGATCTGATAATGTTGGAGTCTTGACAAGTAACAGGCTGATTTGGAGGAAAATTGTGGATAGGAAGTTAGTAATGATGTAAATTTTTCATGTAGTACTGTCATATCCTGTTTGAGGATATATGTCAGGAATTTGATGATGATGATGATGATGGTTTCGTATATTTAAATCAGCTAATCTTTTAAACAATTTTTGTCTACTAATTTTGTCAAAGGCTTTTTCGTAATCAATGAAGGCCACGTGTGTTTCTTTTTGAAATTCTCCTCTTTTCTATTAATAATTTTAGAGTAAAAATTGGATCTATGCAGGATCGGCCTTTTCAGAAACTGTTTTGTTCTTCTAGTAGTTTGTCCTCTACACTACTGTTTAGCTTCTGTTTTAATATTCCTGTACATATTTTATATCTTGCATTTAGCAGACTATTTCCCTATAGTGATTGCAATCATCTTTATTTCCTTTTCTATAGACTGGGATAACTTTTTTCCTAGAGTTAAGAGTTTTTCTAGACATCAAAATCATATTAAAAATTTTCATAAGTCTTTCATTAAATTTTTCATATTCTTTATTATATTTTTCAGTTCTAGCATTGTGATATTTTCTGTTAGGTCATTCTTTGTTTTAATAAAATTTTATTTCATTGTTCTCGTCTGTCTAGGGATTTTTGAAATAGGTCACTCATTTTCTAAATCTATTATTTGTATTTTTATCTTTTATTTTATTTCTTTATTCATGTATTTTTTTTACTTTACTTGATAGGTTTTGGGTTGTGGCTTAAATATACAGGGTGTTCGGGATAAATTTGACATATTTATAATTAATTATATTTTTCCGTAAGTTACATGTATTAACACACACTTCTCTTCATTTAAAAGTTTGGACCCTTCTTCATTCATATACATATCAAATCTTGATATGCTCTTAGGTCTAAATTTAACTCCGCTATGTTATATGAATAATAACTCCGCTATTATTCTCATGTTATTATAAATGACAATCTTGCAGTCTGTGACCATTTTGATTACATGTATCTTTGCCAAATTTACCTATGTTTGTTTTGTATTTTTTGTTTCTTATTCTGGCATTTAAATCTCTTGCTAGTAGTAAATAGTCAGTTTTTTGTTTTATCTATGGCATTCTGTAATTATTTATAAAATATATTACTGTCTTCTTCTTTCCCCTCCTCTGGTGCATATGCACCAATTGTTACATGGCCTCTTAATGTCTTGAGTCTAATTTTTGCTAGTCTTTTGTTCAAACAGTTATAATATACATGTTCTCTAAAGAACAATATAATATATTGTTCTTTAGAGAGTTATGTACCATAATCATGTATCTGCTTTTGCTCTTTCTTCTTCTTTTATCCCACTGTAGATTTGTATATAGTGGTTTGTTTCTTTTGTATCTTTTTGTTTTTTCTTTGTTTCATATCTTTATATTAACTTGGTTTAGTTGTTTACCAAGTTCCTCTTCTTTGTGTACAATGCTTCTCACATTCTATGTTGCAGTCTTCATCATGTGTTCCTTTTTCCAGTTTCGTTTACCTTTTCCTAAATTGTAATCTTTTCCCTGATAATCCATCTGGCTTTTCTTTGGATGAGACTTGAAAGTATATTGAATTTCTTCAGGGCAGGTTTTTAGCCTGTCACTGAGTAAGTCCAGTAGTAGGGCCTCTAGACAGGCAGATCTAACAGCATTTACTCTGTTAGAGTTATTACCTGCTCATACACTTTATCTTGATTTTATAAGTGTCATACATTGCCATAGTATTTCCTTAATTTCCAAATTATTCTCTGTTTATGCTATTCAATGCTTTTTCAAAATCAGTGAATCTCAAAATATAGGTTGTTGTGCCATTCTATTGATTGTTCAGTAATTATTCTCACAGTTATTATTAGGTCTGAAAGCTGTTGCATCTTTCCTCAATTTATTTTCAATTTTGGATTTCTTTCTCTTCCTAATATTCTAGTGAAGATTTTGCTCACTGTGCTCAGAATTTTTCATTCTGTTGTATACCCCCTTTCTTTGGCAATTTCATCAATTGTATTTCAATCATTCGTCTGACTATTCCTTTTTTTCTGCATTTCATTTAGTAGAGGCTGCAGTATCTCTGTAGATGTAAGTTTGCATTCAGTAGGTCCCCTTGTATATTCTCTCTCTCTAGCTCTGCCATTTTTAAGTTTTACTGCTTTAGTTATTTCTTCCTTTCTTATCTCTCCTATATTTATATGTAACGTTCATGTTCTAATAATTTCAGAGAATAAGGTTTCCTGATGGGACTTCACCATATCTTGAAAGTGTTGTATCCATCTTTTTTTCTTTTCCCTCATCAATATATTTCCATGTTTGTCCCTTATTGGTTTCTCTTTTCTCGCATTTTTTCCTTTTACCTTCATTGTTATTTGGAGTAGTTTCTTTGAATCAAAATTTACTGTAGCCTGTTTAGTATTTGTTACATAGTTCAGTGAATTTTCTTATATCATCTCTTACACTTTCTTTACTTATTTCTCCTTGTACATTTCATTTCTCTCCTTTTCCTCTTCTTTATTTTGACTTAAGTAATTTCTCTCTTTCCTCACTTAGGAGCATTGTTTTATTTTATCCATTGTTTCTGGACTCTCCTTGGACCAAACAGCTAGTCCTCTGGACTAGCTGTTTGGTTGTTTTATATTTTGCCATTTTTCTTCTATCTTCATTTTTTCCTTTCATTTTGTATTACTATATCATATTTGATTTTGATCATACAAGCAGTTTTCTGTAATATCCTTATTTGTCAGTTTATTTATATTATACCAGTTTCTTTTGCAGCTTCATTAAAATTTCTTTACTAATTTCAGTTTTATCCTTGCAACTACCAGTCTGTGATCTGTACATGCACCTGTTCCTCTCCATGCTCTCACGTTCTGTAAGGAGGATCTCCACAATTTATTTATTGTAATGTGATCTATTTGGTTTTCATTCATTCTATCTGGTGAGATCCAGGTTTGTTTATATACATATTTTTGTTTAAAGACTATACCTCCTATAAATAGGTTGTTAAATAGGCAGGAGTCCTCGAATGATATTCCATTTTCATATCCACTGTTGTCTTTGCCTAGTTTTGCATCTCCCAGAAATGAAGATCATATCACTTTTGCTAATCTTGTCTAAATTTCTCTCTCTCTCGTAAGCCATAAAATCCTTTTCTTTCCAGTCAGTGCTGTTTGTAGGAGCATAAATGTTTATTTTATAGTAACATTCTTATACTTAATTTTTAACCTAGCTTTTATTCTTCTGATACTGGTTCCATTCTGGTAATGCCTTTCTTGCTTACAATGTCATCAGTGACACTCCTGTTATGTTGTTCATCTTCTAAGTTTCTTGAATATATAACATTTGATGTTAATCTGATCTCATCAGTTCCATACCATCTGGTTTCACTTATTCCTTGTTATTTGTATTTTACATCCATGCCATTTGGCATGCTTTTCCAAATTCATGCATTGTCCTGATGCTCTAACATCCAATTTTGGTTACATATTTGGATGTGAAGATATCCCTTCCAATAGTCCCTCCCAATAATGCCTTTCTTGCTTAAGATGTCATCAGAGTGACACTCCTGTTATGTTCTTCATCTTCCTAAAAAGAAGATACACTTATCTGCATAATTTCCTATGGTGATTCTTCATCAGAACTAGTCAGAATTCCTTCAGTCTTAAGGTTTCTATTGCAGTAAAATTGTTATGTATTATTGCTAGCTACAAGCACAACAACAAGTCCTTTCTCATATGGGACTGACAATGGCAGTTACCTCTGTAGATAAGAAACTGATAATAATCTTGTGTTGTGCTATTATAGTATTCTGTATACCCCCTTGAAAGTAGAAACAATTCAAATTGTAACTGAAAAAAAAAAAAATTTCCTAACAAGATAACCATAAAGTTAATTTGAAGAAGTCAAGGCTATATTTGTTCTCAGAATGACTTTTCCCAGATCTTTAACAAATTAAAGTACCTATAGCAATTTTTATGTAGTACAAATGTTTTTGTACTACACAAAAGTTTCTGTCTAGATTTAATCCTGTATGAAGGAATATTCAAAGCATGGTGTGCCAGTCTTTACTTTCCACACAGATGATTGTAGATGTAATTTTTGTGTTAAAGCAAATGTTAATAATCTGCCAGTCTGTCCAGGGTAGGCTAAAACTGTAGGCAAGGAAATTTATACACTCCAGGATGTACGCACAGGTTCATCCATAGTAAGAACAAGTGGAGGTATCCAGCTGAATTCAGTGGTTTGAAAGTGGCATGAGTTGAGAACTTTAGCTGTATTTTCCAATATATTCTGAATATGATGGATGAAATTAGTTTTTCTGTAATCTTCTGGTTGCAGTAGAACATGTGCATTTGATCTATTTTATAAAGGTTATAACCATTGAATAAAGTGTTGCAAAAGTATACCTGAGCTCACTTTCAAGGGTTCATTTTAACGTAGCCATTTTTCTGTGTGTTGGAAGTGTTCTGAGGATGCCATACTGTTGGATTGGATGGTTTTGATCTGATTGCTGTAAAGTGAGTTGTTTTTTATAAACTTGAAAGAATAATGAACCTTGTGATAGTCATGTCACTAATGTATCTAGAAAGAGAAGATAATTATAGCAGTGTGGCCAAATTGTTGGTTTATGTGTGGGTATGCCGACAGTGTGGTTTTCTGAATTTTCCATATGTAAATTGGGTAGTGGAAGGAAAGGAGAGGAACCCATTTCAGTCTCTAGCTACATGTATATATTTTTCCTTTTCATAAAATTAACCAGAATAAATGGCGAATCTGAATAATTCAAGAACATCATAAGAAAAATTGGACTTAAGGTTTAGGGTCTCTGTCAAGCATATATTAGTAAAATTGAAATAATGTCAAAGCTAATCATGATGTCAGAATCTGTCACAAATACATTTTTTATGTATTTGTGACAGATGAGGCCCGTGTGGGGACACCTGTAACCCCCCATCGGGCGCGTCTTCTGGTGGTGGATCGGGGAATGCTCGTCATAGGTTACTATGAAGGGTAGGAGAGAAATAAAATACCTCTCACGGACCAACAGGATAGCACTTCCCTCATAGGCCGGTCTGGGGGCCTCAAAGGTGGCAGCCCCACCACCAGACTCGGGTGCTGAAGGCTACCCTGCACACCTTAAAATTTCACTCATTAAAAGAAATAACAAGGAGATAGCTGAACTGCCTAAATGGTTAATGACAAAGCGAGGAAAAAGGTACATGAGATATGGAACATGGAACATTAAAAGTCTACATGGAAAAGAAAACGAATTAATTGATGAATTTAAAAAAATCAAGATTGGATTTGCTAGCAGTCACAGAAACAAAAAAGAAAGGTCAAGGTTGCCAGAAAATGAAAGATGGGTATATACTTTTCTATTCAGGGGTAAATCCAAGAGAATGGGGAAAACAAGGGGTAGCTTGCATAATTAAACCAGATCTCAAAGAATATATTACTAAATGGCAACTAATAAACGAAAGGTTGTTGACAATCACTATAGATTTTAAATCAGACAACCAAGTATTCACTGTAATTGTTGCATATGGCCCAAACGATAATGCCAATAAAGAAATTAAAGATGAATTCTTCGAACTCTTACAAAAAACAATTGAAGAAGTTCAAGGGCATATCATACTACTAGGAGACCTTAATGGCCGGGTAGGGAATCAAGTAGATGAAGAAACGAAACAAGTGTTGGGATCACAAGGAGAAATAACCTGGAATAATAATGGAGAAAGAATAATAAATCTTTGCCTTACAAATAATTTAGTGATAGCGAATACTATGTTCAAGCATAAAGAAATCCATAAGTTTACCAGGGAATAGCCTAATAGAAACAAAAAATCTATAATCGACTACGCCATCATAAGCAGATCATACTGGAAGTATAAAAAAAATGCAAGAATCTACAGAGGTCCTGAAATAGGCAGTGACCACTACTTATTAGTATTGGAAACAATCCATAAAATAAAAGTTGAAAAATGTAGAAAAAGTAGCAAGGAAATAAATGTTAAGATAAAGAACTACAAACTAAAGAAAGAAGAAACAGCCATTGAGTATAAAAGTAAAATAGAAGAGAAGATGAAAGAAGTAGAAAAAGAGATATATGAAGACCAAGATGTAGAAAACCTATGGTACAGGTTCAAAACACTTCTAGAAACAAGCAAAGAAGTTTGTGGTGTATCATTAAATAATAAACAGAAGAAACATAAAACACCCTGGTGGACTGAAGAACTAAAAGAAGAAATTAAAAAGAAAAAGCAATTATGGAAGAGATATATAACATCAAAGCTGCAGGTTGATAGAGAACTATACAGCAACCAAAGAAATAAAGTTAAAATCATAGTGAAAGCAGAGAAAAGAAAATGCTGGGAAGACTTCGGACATACTTTAGAACAAAATTTTAAAGGAAAACAAAAACTCTTCTATAATGTTTTAAGAAGAATGAGGTCAGAGAAAGAATGCCCCATAAAGTTTATCAAAAATAAGGATGGAAAGTTACTCACAAATTCCGAAGACATCATGGAAAGATGGAAACAGTACTTTCAAGAATTATTGGAAGATGCAGGACATAGAAAAAATAGAACCCTAAGAGCAAGACACACAAGCAAAATAGAAGATCAGAGTGAAGAAATTCATGCAAATGAACTGTTAGCAGCAATAAATAAAATGAAACTGGGCAAATCAGCAGGCCATGACCAAATAACACCAGAAATGGTAAAGAATTTAGGAACGAAAGCCATAAAATTTCTTTTACACCTATTCAATGTTGTATGGAAAAAGAAAATTATTCCCAAAGACTGGGAAGTAGCTATAATAATCCCCATATTTAAGAAAGAAGACAACCGCAAATATGAAACCATAGAGGAATTTCGCTTTTAAGTGTTCCAGGAAAATTATATACCTGCATTTTAGAAGCGAGGCTTAGGAATCAAATAGAGGACATGCTGGATGAAATGCAATATGGCTTTCGAAAAAATAGAAGCACACAGGATCTTATCTTCAGTCTTAGACAAATATCAGAGAAAACATTGGAATATGGAAAAGAAATACATTCATGTTTTATAAATTTTTGAAAAGGCCTTTGACCGAGTTCCCAGACATTTAATATGGCAAACATTAAAGAAAAACGAGATACAAGATAATTTAATAGCAGCCATACAAAGCCTCTACAAAAGTACTAGAAATTATGTAAGAACCTGTAATAATAGATCAAAAGAATTTGAAACAAATGTAGGAGTGAGGCAAGGCTGTATCCTCTTCTCTTCATCATAGTAATGGATGAAATTTTAAAGGCATGCCAAACAAAAACAAAAAAGTTCCACTTAGGATACAGGAAACTGAAAGAAACTAGGATTTCGCATATGGCTTTTGCAGATGATGTAGTGATTCTAGCAAATACAGCTGAAGATCTGCAGTACAATATCAACATTTGGCATGAAGAAACAAAGAAAAGGAATATGACCATAAATATAAATAAAACTAAAACAATGATCATATCTAGAAATCAACAAAAACACACAATAAAAATAGAGAATCACCAACTGGAACAAGTCCACTCCTTTAAATACTTGGGATCATATATACAAGAAGATGGTAGACTAGACACAGAAATTAACAACAGGATAAGAGGGGGAACAAAGCTATTCTATGCAATGAAAGGCCCACTCCTAGATAAGAAAGAAGTCACCCAAAATACCAAAATGGCAGTGTACCGTTCAGTGTTTCTACCAACATTAACATACAGTTGTGAGTCTTGGTGTTTAACAACAGGAAACACAAATAAACTACAAACAATTGAAATGAAATATCTCAGGAAAGTGGCACAAAAAACAAGACTAGACTGAATAAGAAATCAAACCATAAGAGACAGCCTTCAAGTTGCACCTCTGAATCAATTCATAACACAAGCCCAAATGAGATGGTTTGGACATCTCAATTGAATGGAAGAAGGAAGAATAGCAAAAACTGTATACCAAAGCCAGAAAATAGGAAAAAGAAACATAGGCAGACCCAGGAAAGGTTGGCAAAAGGAAATTATAGAAAAATTGGAAAGAAGCAAAACAACAAACCTTGGACAGGGCGGCATGAAAATCTCTTTGGCAAAATCTTGACGCTTAAAAGCATAAGAAATCATAGACGAAGAAGAAGTGACAGATGAGGAAGAGTTGGCTATGGGAAGTGGAAGTGATTTATGTTTGGCAATTTTGTTGGTGGGCTGTCCATGCTGTTAACTATTTGATGAAATGGGGGGAGGGACAGCTTGTGAATTTTAGGGACCGCATTTCATTTATTTATTTTTTTTCTATTTTTTTGCTAATATTTCTTTAGCTGGGAGGTTTGAATTTTGTCAGAATTTTGGCCAAGCCGAGACAAATGTGGTTAGCCACTATGGATTATAGATATAATATATTATTGTTTCTAAAAACTGTTTTTTTAAGCACTGATGATTAAAATTATGAGTTCAACTAAACGTCTTCTTGAAAAGTGTCTGCAAAGATAAATTCACTTCTATGCAGTCTTGTATAGAAGTGAATAGAAGGTAGTTGTGGTTGGAAGTGTTCTGCTGTTTGATAGCTTTATATTTTTTTAACTGCTGTTTCTTAATGACCGGCATGCAACAGAATGACATACCAGCACCTCTGTTAAACTGTGACTAGTGACATGCAGATGCAGCACATTTAAAAATTTGTAACATTTAAAAATTTTTTTAATCTAGTATTCAAATTTAGTTGTTTAATGAAATTTGTATTTTTAGTATACCTGTTAAGCAGGAGAATATATTCAGAGTGTGCTAAGTGTGCAGTGCACACTCATAGAATAGCAATATCACCGATATTATATTTTTGCATCTATTCCTCTTAAAGACTCCCTCAATTGTTTCCTGGCTTTCTGTGATTCCTAAAATTAAACACAATATATTAATGCTTCATGGACAGGACACTTCAACATTTAAACATTGCATCACATTCACATTAATAGCCAAGTTGTACAGTTACGAATACAGACACCTTTGAGCCATTTGAACAGATGTACAGATGGGACCAGGTCATATTATTAGTGTTCTAGTGGTTTTAAACCACCCAAAAATCAGTGGCTGCGATTGATTAGTGTGTCAACCAATCTAATTGAACGTCATTTGTCACAAGTTGCTGTTTTTGTTTTCTGAGTTTCATCTGTTTTGTGTGCTTAAGTGTGAAACTGACGTGTTGAGAATGATATGACTAGTTTTTAATATAATTTTCTATAAATTTATAACTTTTTTTTTTTGTCCATATTTACAATGGGAATGTTGACGATCTACTGATGTCCTGTTTTCTGCGAGAGCTTTTGCGGATTGTATGATTATAGTCGAAGAAGGTTGGAAGTTGTGTGTAAATAAGTAAGTAAAAAGAGTTATTTCAACCTTTATTTGGTTTAATCCAGAAAAATGACAATTTCACAAGCGATTACTTTTTC
This sequence comes from Typopeltis vanoorti, assembly GCF_054136105.1. Lineage (NCBI taxonomy): Eukaryota > Metazoa > Arthropoda > Arachnida > Uropygi > Thelyphonidae > Typopeltis > Typopeltis vanoorti. Next base: position 141,181,681 of record NC_143551.1, on the reverse strand, counting down.
TGTGCATATTATATGGCTGTATTTAAAAATTGTATCAAAATTCAAATTTTCCGTGTCTCGCTCTACTATTTGCCAATGATTTAATCCCACCACGAAATGTAAACCCTTTGTGTTTCTCACATAAACGGTGCATGTGAAGCATAGCTATTGTTCATTTGACCTTTATGCTTTATTTAAAATTATATTAATGGATAAATTAAAGTGTCCAAAGGTATCCTACAATTAATTGCATTCAACCAATTAATATGGGCACTGATATGTTATGGACTCTTAACTTTCATACATCAATAAAAATGCAATCATACATTTGAATTGACATGAATTTTGTAGTGCTGTTTGCGTAAGCCCCATGACAGCACACCCAACATAAATGGGCACGCGACACCACTGGTGTTAAGATATTTGCTGTAATAATTTTTGAATTTTAAATTACTTTCATGTTTATTAGACACATGCATTCACAAGAATAAACAATTTTTATTATTGCAAATATTTCGACCAGAAACAAACTGGTCATCAACATAATCACAAGGTTGAAGCTAGAACAAAGAATGATAATCCTATTTACATACCTGATGGAATGCCACCTTGCAGATGGTTACAGGAAAAAGACTGCAAGAACAGCAATCTTAGGTAAAAAAAAAAAAAAAACTTTGCTCAGCATAGAGTGGATACTGACCACGTTATTCTCTGACCCAATACTCATCTTTTACATCGGTGCAGGTTTAGGTCTTAACGGCTAAAGAGTACCAAAGTACTTCTACTCTGCTCATATTTAAATCGGAATGACTGCCTCTATATTCCCAAGATTTGGGAAAGAGTCAAAAATGGCAAACAATATTGTGCTCCTCCTCCCCCCCTTATTTGTTTTATTGTTATTCTGATATAATGCTGTCATTCAATTCATGATCTAAATTTAATTTTTATTTCAGTCACTTAATTTTGGCTTCAATTGTAATCTTATTTTATTTTGTAACCCTCTGCAAGGTAGAGGCATTCCAGAATGTGGCTCAACTCTGTAAATAGGATTAACATTCTTTGTTCTAGCTTCATCTTAGGAGCCTCTGTGACTCAGTCGGTATAGACGAAGCCCTTTAGTCGGAAAGACCAGAAAGAAAGTTTGATTCCCATCCATGATGTGAGGAACCTTTATCTAGTCTCTTTCGACTAAAGGTGAGTTAGCCAGTCTCATACAGAGGTGGAGGGTTTTTCATGCCTCAAAATAGACAAACTGTCCCCGTGAACACACCTACAGGCATAAATACATCCCACCCCCCCAATTAACATCAGGCTCTGTGACAAACCAGTCTGGATCACTTGAAAGTCTCATTGCGTAAAATAACAGACCCTGCACCAAGCAGGATATAACACGAGGAAGAAGAAGAGTTTCAGCTTGTAATTATGTCGACGCAGTGACGATGATCAGTTAGTTTCTGGTTGAAATATTTGCAGTAATAAAAATTATTTATTCTTGTGAATATGTGTGTCTAATAAACTTTATAATGTCACAAGTGCCATTAAAAATTCGTTTAAATTACTTTCGTGTTTTTACATTCACACCATCTCATGTGAGTTGCACCTAAAGAATGACTTTACTTGTATTAATTAAAAGAAACACATATATTAACTACAGTGAAAATTATTTAATTGTAAATATTTCATCCTAAGTATCTTAGGATATCATCAGTACAGTAGTTTAAAACAATAATAGGAATAACATACAGTTAGGGCGCACGATTACAGTAGAATCTCATTAAACGTGTGTAACATGCTACAGAAGTAAAAATAAATATAAAAAAATAAAAAAATTATTTAACACAATTTTGTATGACAATTTCCCATCCTTTAGGAATAGTAAGAACGTCGTCGTGGTTTAAGTTTGGTTTGTGTAGTAGGGCTTCAGAACTTTCTTTGTATAAACGTTCATCTTTATATAAAGATCTATGTAAAAGTTTAGACTTTTCCCAATGGATCCTATGGTTTGGATTTTCAATTCCGTGTTGAGAGAAGCCAGATTTCTGCGGTTTAAAAAGACGAATGTGGTCTTGATGTTCTGAGATGCGTTTCTGAATAGACCTACCTGTCTGTCCAAAGTAAGACAATTTGCATGAGCATGGAATCTCATAAACGCCAGGCAACATCAAAGGTGAGAGTTTACGTATGGTTTTACGGTGATTCTACTGGACCCTGCCAAGGCCTTTGACAGGATTCCACATGGAATTCTAATCAGTAAATTGCAGCATATGGGAATGGACATAGGGTTGGTGAGATGGATAGGAGGGTGGTTGACGGAGAGATATCAGAGAGTGGTTTACTCGGGAGTAGAGTCCACAAGACGGCCTGTGACTAGTGGTGTGCCACAAGGATCTGTTCTTGGACCACTGCTGTTTAATTTGTTCATAAATGATATAGGATATGATCTGAGAGGAACAGTTCATTTGTTTGCGGATGATGCGAAGTTGGGTAGGGCAATAGTGAATGCAGATGACGTCAAAATTTTGCAGGATGATTTGGATAGATTGGAGATCTGGGCTAAAGAGAATGGATGTCAGTTTAATGTGGCAAAATGTAAGGTTATGCATTTTGGGGTGAAAAGATTGGCGACAGTTTACTGCATTGGTGGAACCGTGCTCCAGGAAATTGATGAGGCACGAGATTTAGGAGTGTTGGTAGATAAGGAATTGAAATTTAGGGGACACATTGCAAAAGTGGCCAAAACAGCTCATCAAATCACTTGGTTGCTGAAGAATACGTTGACAAGCAGAGACAAGCAGGTTATTGTTCCTCTGTATCGAGCCTTGATAAGACCCCATCTATACTACTGTGCTCAGATTTGGTCACCTAGGTTTCTTCTTGATGGGGAGGAGGTGGAGAGGATCCAGAGGCGAGTGACCAAGATGATAACAGGTCTGTGGAATGAACCGTATGAGAACAGGTTGAAAATTTGTGGGTTGCAAAAATTGGTTGATAGGCGGAGGAGGGGAGATATGATTGAGACATTCAAATTACTGAAGGGTTTCTATAAAATTAATTCAGAAGATATTTTTGAGAACAGGGCTGGTTGTGGGAGGACTAGGGGACATCCATGGAAACTGGGCAAAAGTGTGGTTAGTAAAGGTGTTAGAGCTGGGTTCTTTACTTTTAGAGTAGTGAATGAGTGGAATGCGCTCCCTGAGTCTGTGGTGGATGCTGTGACAGTGAATGAGTTTAAGGCGAGGTATGATAGATACTGTATGAATGTCAAATAGTTGTGATGAATATGATTTGGGGCCTCCCTCGATGAGTCTAATGACTCCCTGGAGTTGCCCGTAATAATAATAATGCCAGATTTCTAAGATGGATGATGAGCGGAAGAATTGTGAACATAGCGACCTCAGAATGTAGGCTTGCAAAAGGCAGGCATGGCGATGGAACAGTCTTCTTTTCTTTGGATGTGTAAATCCAAAAAGGAGATACTCTGTGGAGATTTTTTTCCTAACGTAAAGTTGATGCGATGATGAAGAAGGTTAATTTTATCTAGAAACAGTTGTAATTCATGTTCGGGATGATCCCAGACTGCAAATACGTCGTTGACATATCTTAATCAAATTTTTGGTTTGGGTTCAAAAGTGAATATTTTTTCCTCAAGGTGTTCTAGAAACAAGTTTGCTAGGTTTGGTGGTAAAGGAGATCCCATTGCTGTTCCTTCTTCTTGCTTGTAAATTTGACCTTTCCAGGTGAAGTAACTCGATGCAATAACAAACTTGAACAATTCAACTATATCAGACAGAAATTTTTGAGTTAGTAATTCTATTGTTTCTTTATGGGGAATGTTTGTGAAGAGGGAGACAATGTCGAAGCTGATTAACAAGTTGGTTTTTGATAGTTGAATGTCTTAAATTTTTGTGTGAAACTTGATTGAAGAGACTGGGTGGCCTATGTGAGGGTGGAGAAGGTTAGATAAGAATCTTGATAACTTGTAAGTTGGACAGCTGATACAGTCTATGACAGGTCTAAGTGGAACATTAGTTTTTCATGTTTCGTAGGATCATAATCCAATTTGGCATAGGTATTACGATCTCGAAGAAGTAAATTCATTTTTCTTTACTTCTTCGAGATTGTAATACCGTTGCTCATTGGAGGAAAGTATTTCACTGTATAGGATCATTTTCATTCTAGTACTAAACTAGCAATATGTATATAGTCCTGTCATTGTAGAGAGAGAGAGAGAGAGAGTTGTCTAGCTGTACAGGTTAATCTGCAGGCAGGGGATTGAGAACTGTGCAGCTGTCATAGCACTTCACAAGATGGAATGCAGCCACCTGTTATTTTCAATGCGTTAAAAACACTCGGGATCAGTAGGATGTTTGTGTATCAGACTATTAGCCATTATAACAATGCAGAAGACATATCTGACTGCCAAAGAACAGGTCAACAGTGCCACGTTAGGATGCAACAGCTTGCGAGGGCTGTGAAGGCACACCTTCGTCATAATCCTTTGAGAACACAGTGATGTCACGAGAGATGAACGTTTCACAGCTGTCCCATGTGCTAACTGATGACCTTGGGATGAAGCCTATCATCATTCTTCTGGACACTTCCTGAAACTACAACTTATGCAGCAGAAGGTGATAAAATCAAAGGTGCTTCTCCAGCTGTATGCAAACAACAGACAAAGATATCCTCTTCACAGATGTAAAGATTTTCACATTGAGTAGTCATTTAACTGCCAAGATGAATGGGTATATGTCCAAACAATCTTGTTGATCACACAGCATGTGCCATAGCACCCAAGATAACCACAAAACGATCAGGTACATGCCTGGATGGTCTCACAGAACATGCCATAGCACCCAGGATTCAGTGAGGTCATCGCCCTGTGTCAGTAATGGTTTGATGGGGGTGACATATGGGTTTTCCAAGTTGCATTTAATAATGAAAGAGTCAAAACTTCCACCAGTGTATCATGACACTGTGCTGGAACCTGTGGTACAGCCCCCAGTTATTTATCAGAGATGTTGATGAAAGCGACAACATTGAATTCACCAAGCTATGTGAAGACATTCAGACAGTTGAAACAACAAATTATGTTCTTGCTAAAGAACAGCTGTTATATTTACAAAGATGGTGCCAAGAGCAACAAAGCAGTAGCAAAGAAGAATGCTAGTATGAATAGGGAAATTGTAAACAAGGAAGCTTGTCCCAACAGAATCATGTCATTTCAGAAACTAATAAGGATATTGAGAATGAATTAACTTGAATCATTTGTTTTAGTCTAGATATTTTTAATGGACAATGAGGAAATTAGAAGGTAAGCAGCAAAAGGAAAAACAAAGTACTGTGAATCAGATGTTATTTAACAATAATCAGGTAGGTAAAGTCAGGTATAAAAAGGATAATATATAATATGGAGATTTAATTATAAAGCATGCAATTAATGACCATGTTACTACTTTAAGCTTCTGGGTACTAAAATAAATTTAACAAATGTAATTGAAAAGCAGAAAAGACAGTAATTAATTACAAACTTACCACCATCCCTAAAAGGTAAACAGATGGTAGGAACAACAATCTGACTAGTGATATGAAATCTAAAACTACATGAAAAGCAGCAGTAATATGCTGTTTAAAAAAAAAAAAAAAGACCTTAATTATTTTTAAGAAAAAAACACAATAAAACATAAAAAGTGTCAGTTTCATGGGGGCATTGAATAAATATGCTTTTTGCTATATACTTCTTGATCATTATTAAAAGTGAACTTATTGATTCAGCATAAGTTTGAATTGCTGAATTGTCTGCTTTGCTGTGATGCATCCCCCACACCTCCAAAAAAAAATTGATGCTAATGAATTGGTTTGAGACCAAAGCAAAACTACTGCATCTGAAAAAAACTTCATGGATTTGAACATCATATTGTTGAACTGAAAGAATTATATGTGCCTTGATTTGCACAGCTTTTTTAGTACAATGGATAGTTTCTTTGTTTATTTGAAGGGTTTCATAAACATTTTTCATTTAAATCTATCAGAATTTTATTTGTTTATTTTAACAAACGTTTTATTGAAAAAGGAAGAACAATGAATGCATTTTTATGAATTGTTTATTAAGCACCATATATATAATTAAGTTGAAGGGGGGGAGGGGATCTGGTTCACATTTCTCATCAGTCAGGGAATTTGCTTACTGAGAAATTTCTGTTCCTATTTAATTGCAATAAGTGAACACTCATTGTACATTCTCTTAAGGGCCTTAATTGCTTTGACTAGATCCAGTCACTCAGGGATGTGTGCCTTACAGATACTTGGGACAGTTATCAGTTGTTTCGGTTAATTGCTCTTGTTATGCAAGTAACTAGTCATTACTGATATTTCATGCACAAACTTTACTTACAGTAAGGTAAAATATGGATGATAGAAGCATAATTTGTTGAATATAATATACAGTTTTAAGAAGTTGAATTCAATGAACATTGTATGAATATGATCCTTCTTTGTATAACTTAAATTCTTTGGGTACTAACAAGATTATCCTGTGTCATTTGATTAATGCTTTCCTTTCATTAATTAGAGATGATGATAATCAATAGAATAAAACTCCAAATAATTATTGTATTTGGGATATTTACCATCTTACTGACATCATCCACTATTTAACTTTTATTATGTCTAAATGCAAATGCTGAAAAGGGGTAATTTAAGGTTTTATGGAAATTTCTTATCTGTGAACAGAGAATGAACTCATTTGTTATTTCACCTTTTTAAATTAATCTTTAAAACTTTTATCATGTGTTTGAGCAGTGACTTCTCAGAATAACTTTTTCACTAAATCATCCATTTTCTGGTTTGGAAATGTTCATATATATATTCACAACATAATGGTAAAAATTATAATAGTGATGTGGTAAAATGACTAAAAATAGGTTGCTGCTTAAGAACAGTGGCCAGGTGCAAGGTAGCATGGTGGAGATTCACCGAATTGCTTATATTTTGCGGGAAAACCTTTTTGCTCTGCTTCCGGCCTGTTTACTTTCAGCTGATGTTTGCATTCTATTATTATGCGATACCAGCACTTCATTCGAAAGGAATGAATTTTTTTTACAAATTTATGAGCTATATGCCCTAAGTCAGATCTTATCAGGCTTGGATTAATTGCATGAAGTTTAATATATACAAACATTTGATTATGTATTCTATTTATATGTAAATACCATTTTAATTAACTTCAAATTTTTTTTTTTAAAAAAATTGCTTTTTGTACATGTCCTAATTTATCTCTTTATTACCTTAAGTACTGCTGTAACCTTTGGTGGCACAGTATGACCTTAGCTGTTCTTTTGCCAACAAACTCCTAATCAACCACCCTTCATGTTCAAGGGTGGTTGTACAAGGTTTCATTGCAGGAAGCACACTACCCAACACAATCCATCATCCATGTTAATTCTTATTTTTAAGAATCCACCATCCATGTTAAGCTATCTACCTTCAGCTAATAGTATTTTCCATTAATTGTACATATTATCTGGCTGATTTGCCTATATTGAAGAGAGAAAACCAGTATCCAGCAGGATAAAAAATCCTGCTTGATATCAACTAACTCATGCAATGGTCTATTAGGACAATAAAAAGCACTCAAGCAAATGAAGGTTCAAAGAATTTTTGTTGTGGTTCCCTTTATAAGGTTATTATTAATCCAAATTGTTACTTGATTAAGTCTACATTATTACTAACTTTTTAACAGTTTTCTTCCATAGTCTGTTCTTTGTTAGGTCCCCAATATGGACACATCTAATGTTTCAGTCTTCTATGGCTGAATTAGTTCATGTAGATCTTAGTCTTTCCTGATATAGCAAGATTAGCAAAACAGCTGTTTTGCTAATCTTGCTATCTCATTCTATTTTAAGTGCCCATACCACCTAAGAATATCTCTGCCCACACATTTCTTGAATGCCAACAATGTCATGTTCCCCTCCTGATATTTTCACGATCGTCATTCATAAAATTTGTTTACACTTCTGATTTTCTTGGAACCCTCATTCGTCATCTCTAGTCATTGATCAACATTTTATTAATAATCCATCTCATTTAAAACTTGGTTTGAACACTTATATACGACTAGCTTAGTTTAGCTTCTTTTTATCTTATTCAAGACAGTAGTTAAAGCCATCATTCAAGTGACACTTCACCATACCAGCTTTCCTCATTTGGTTTATTTCCATCAAACTAAACTTAAAATTTAAAATCAGATTAAACCTGATATCAGCAGAAATATATAACTTCTTGTGAGCCACCATAACTCAGTATCAATGATGCCCTTTGGCTGGAAATATTTGGATTTGAAACATGCTTAGGAAGTGCAATGCAAAATGTTTGAGATTGTATTTTTTCCTGGAAATGTGAATTTTTTTATCCTGTTATTGAAATAGTCTGACTAAAAAATAAAAAACACATGCAGTTTACAAGCATGTTCCATTTCCAATTTTGAGATTAAGCTTAATGCCAGTTTCCTTCATAATGTGATCCATATACATGGTGAAGAGCATGAACCATCGTCTTTCACCTGATTTTACATCAAACCTTATATTGCTCTGTAATATTTTATTTATTATTACCATATTCACCAATGTACAATATGCATCCATAATTTGAAAGATGAATCTTGGGGGGGGGGGGGATAAGTCCTGAAAACATGCAACAAACTGATGCAAGTTTTGAAGTTAGTTCATTTTAACTGTGAGAAGAGTATTATGAAGACAGTAAAATCAGTAAGGTAGAAAATTATAAATTTTAAGATGCCTTGATAAAATCAAAGAACCAGTATTTAAGTATTAAACGTAGTGAAAGAGTGGTATTGCTTTCAAAGTTGTTCCACTTTCTACATCTCAATCTTGTGTTCTTCAGACACCTTGAAGTTCTCCATTGCTGGCAAAGAGACATTTGATCTGAGCATCAGATAAATTTAAAGATTAAGTCTAATTTGGTTTTTGTCATTAATCACGGATGTTTTTTCCTCTCAGATAACATCATCCTCTGTACTAAATATGCCTTGTCCTGGTGCAGCTAATAAAAATTTATCACCAAAATTATGTCATACGTTATGTCATTGCTTGTTCAAGAGACATAACGAGATTGCCGTTGTCTGGGAAGGCTTGTGAACAAAAAAAAAAAACAGCAATTGACAAGCAAATAAGGAAGGCTGTTCCCAACATGTCTCACCGAACTATACACAGGAAATTAAAGGGGATCGATAGTGGGAGTTGCATTTCTATATGTAAAATAAGTTTCTAATTCAGTGGCTGGTATGTATATATATGTATACATACATGAAGATAGTGAATGGTCATCTCCATGGAGTTCTGACTCAGAGGCCCAGATTTATACAAACAATATCCGAAACCTTTTTTGTATGCCACCATTTGTAGGTCTCTCCTTGGCATTTTGCCAAGAATAGTTATTCATGCTGAAGGTGAGAAAGAAATGAAGGATGTACGAATTGGTCTCCAACATGCGAAATCAAGTGCTTTCTTGATTTCGTCGCTGTACCACTAGTACAGCGACAAATGGTAGCTTGATTTTTGTTATTGCTTTTTTGCATTATTATATTATTTTTTTATTATTAATTTGTATGATGGATCCAGTACAGTCAACAAGTTCTGTTGTTAAACTTTTCAGTAGCTCTTGCAAAAGAATAATGAATAATGTGCTGACATTCTGTGAAAAAGAATCGTCAGAAGGCCGTCTCCTTGTTCCCCTTTCTCAAGTCATAATACGTGCAATTGTGGGCATATCGAGGTCGACTGTTAAAAGAATTCGTAGGGAATCAAAAGGTGAAGGTAAGCCAAAATTTAAATCTAAAAAAAGCGCCAGAGAAAGAACCATCGAAACCGTAGCTTTGAATGATTTTGATGTAGACGTTATATAAGAACTATTCACGAATTTTACGTGGTCGAGAAAAGAGTGCCAACTGTTCCGAAATTGATTCCTGTGCTTAAAGAAAAAAATTAATTTTCCTTTCATTAAAGAGAAACTTTAATGAAAATACTTCATGAAATTGGATTTTGTTTTAAAAAGTCCCAGAATAAAGGAAACTTATCATGGAGTGAAGTGACATTGTTTTATTTAGAACGGAGTAATTTAAGAGCAATAAGATGTTTCGGAGAGGAGAAAAGACCGATTGTGTATCTAGATGAAACTTGGATTGATAGTAATTTAACTTATGGAAAATGCGATATTAATGCTATTGAGTATGTTTGGGCAGAAGTGAAAAGTTTCATTCGCCATCACAACGTAACTGGGGATATTGACATGCCGAAACTTTTTGAGCTTTCAGAACAGGTGATTGAAAGTTACAGTTCAAAACTGAGGAAAATATTGCTTTCATGTCACCTCATTGGAAAATATGTATTGGGACAGAGACGGAATTATCGAAGAATTATGTGAACATTTGGTGATCAGTTTAAGTGAAAGTGATGGTGATTCAGATAACTGAAGATTAAAAGGATTTGATAATGGTATTTTTTTCCAACAATTATTTTGCATGTGTTTGTTAAAGGAGTCACAACAAGTCATAAATAATTAATCGGTTTAGGACATTATAGTGTCTCAGTTCTCTCAGCTAATTTAAAATATCTAAGTTCATTTGAAAAAAATTCCGTTTTTCTGTATAATTGTTTTTATTTTATAGAAAACTTAAAAATAAACAGTTAAATTTTTGTTTTATGCTATACCTTTTTTAATTTTGTTAATGTTAATACTCTACATACATTTTTCCAACTGTTATACAAGCAAAATAGTTACATTTTGAAAACAGCAATGTTCGTAAAAGAAAAGCTAAATTTTCCGACCTGTAATAAACTCGTCCCAGAAGACAGATTGATTACCCTATTATCGGAATGGTTTCTCCTTTTTCTGACATGCCAGAAGTGTCGAAGGATCTCTAATCGGTGGGCGAACTATACTTAATCACACTCCATTTTTAGGTCGATTTCATGTTCTTCCCTTATCCCTAGTCTGCTAAAAAATTTTCCTGTTATACAGTCGTTAAATATTTTATCATCGTATCCTCCTTTCCGCCCACCAACGTTTCAACTTCCACAGACTACTCACCATATTTTTCAACAAGTGACTTGAAAAAGTCACTTGTGTTTGGATCTGTTCCTCCATATCCTCATCTCCAAGTTGCCCAGGTGACAAGACCTGTGCAGTAAACTAGACAGGAATGTTTAAAAGCCATATAAAGGGAAATAACTTTCTTACCGTATGTTAGGGTATTCAGTAGCCTTGTAATCCTGTGAGTACCTTGGTCACTTTTGCAGTATGCTTGCTACTAGTTTTGAAAGTGATACTAGCTTTATCACTTTCGTGGAGTTTTCTATCGATGTATATTTTACTTGACAAGAAATTGTATATTCTTGTTTTTAATCCTTTACCGAAGCATAAGCAAAATTTGTGCATTAAGTATGTATTTGTATGTAGAGATTGTTAACTTAAACAATTGTCAGTATCCCTTAATGGAAAAACATTGGAATGGTCCACCTGCCCAGCAACATACCAGGGTTTAAACACCACTTACTGCTTGTATATAGAAAATATGACTTCTATATTGATTAACCTTGGTATCTTCCTAGGTCTGGGGATGGAACTTTTCATTATGTTTTTGCATTGATGAATTGAGGCAATGGATGTGAAGTCAAGCCTCTATTAGATATAGGTAGCTGAAAATGCTTCACTTGCAGACCGCTTATGCTTGGTTAAGGTTAAAAACAAGAATATAATTGTCAAGTATGTTGTACATACTTGACATGTTATTTTTGTCATACTGTCAGCCTTTTGAAATCATTCTTCAGGTTCTGTACATTGTCTTCCATCAACTAAACAATTGGCATAGCACCATGTGACGCTAGTGAAATGGATTCTGTTCCATCTACTCTAGTATCTGTCACTCAGCCACCCATGTATCCATACCACCAGATTTGTAGCTATTCCATTTTATCTAACAGCTGTCAATCTTAACAAAAGTTAGTAAATTACTGAGGTAATAGCTACCATTCACAGTCATGCTGTTCCTTATTGAATAATATTCTTTACTGCCCATTCCTGAATTTTGTCTTTGACCAGCTTCAATACTTTTACCATCATTCCCAAGAAACATTAGTCTATAATTCTGCCTCCATCGGATCTTCTTTTATTCCCTTAGAGGGAGTAGGCGAGGCCATTTTAGCCCTAACTTTTGGGCAACAGTGGACAGTTCCATCTCCCACTGGTGGCCAAAGATAGCTGACCTTCGGTCAGCTATCTTTGGCCACCAGTAACGCACATAATGAAGAGACGGCTAACAAGTCTGTCATCACGTGATCACTAACAATATTTTTAGTGTCAGAAATGGTGTGGATTCTTCGAAAATAGTGTCGATTTTCTGGAGTTCAGGAGAAAAAACGTTGCCCCTGTCAGATCAGAAATTGACTAACTTGGAAAAAGTTCCTTTCTAGGCGACTAGACTCGAGCTCGAGATTCTCTTTTTTCTGGCGGTCTAACACAAAGCAAATACCACTTCCATTGAGTTACACAGGCACTTATTCAAGGAAATCATTTTGTCTACTTGGTGATTTTACCTGAGCTGAAGCTTATGTTAAAAGCCTAGTAAGAGGTTAATTCATTTTCACATTCTTGTATTAGCCTACAGGTATGTCCTGAAGATCAGAAGACTCGTAAGAGATCAAGAAGGATAAAAAAATAGGATAGAAAGCTGATGCTGGGGATGTTGAAGCAGATTTCAGTAATGAAGATGAGTTTTGAATCATCGAAGATCTCACGGTTTAATTACAGATAATATATGTACATGAGCAATTGGAAAAACGTAATATAATAATATAGGAACAGCAGGATTTATGTGGAAGCAGTTGCAAGCAAACAGGAGAACAGAAAGCTTTTCAGAAATTAAGATTAAGTGATAATTGTTTATAATGGAAAAAAATAAACGAGAAAAGATCAAGACTGGTTTGAATTTACACAAGGAAAGGCATTAAGTGGGGCCATGGAATGTTATATGGGTTAATGGAGATCTTGTTTGACATTTTTAGACTGCTTTCGAAAAAAGGTATTTTTAACAAATTATTGGACTAAAACCTTGTTGAGAAAAATTATAATTTCTGGCGTTTCCACTTTCATATAAGTGGAAATGTCATCCAGAGTATACGGTTGTACACTGCTTTGAAAGAAGTTCAGTGGACACCATAGATGGTAGCAGATGAATTGCAACAAAAAATAATAGACAGATGGGAAGGTGGTTGTTCATTTGAAGCAGTCTAGTTTAATTAAGACCAGTAAGGCAAAATATACAGTTGGTTTTTGCTATAGGCCAGGGAATTCCACAGATCTGGAAGACATGCATTGCAAAATTAGTACGTTGAGTACAGGTCGAGTGATTATTATGGAGATATACACCTGCTGAGAGATAATTACTTAAAGCAGCATGTGATGGAGGGGACTAGATATGGGAGGGTATTGGACTTGGTCGGGATCAGAAGACCTATCCATAATGAAGTTGACAACATTGCCTCCAACTGGTGAAAGTGTTCATGCGGTCTTGACTTGGGAAATTGTAAAATGAGGAATATTCTATTAAGAAGAGGCATTTGTGGAAATATAAGGTCGATTCTCGTCGCTGATGTGAGGAGCTAAGGATCTTTCTAAGACATAGCCAAATCAGCTGGTCTTGGGCATGGACTGCAAGGTTTTTCCTCCTGCAAACCAGTCTAATAGCGCTTCACAGTTCCACATGGTTGAGCATGGGAAGGATGACTCCAACTCGTAGTGTTTTGAAACCCGAAAATGGGAGTCCAAGGCGCTACATCGGGGCTGATGAAGAAGTTAAATCTTTATCACTACAGCTCCGATTAGGGCCTTGGCCTCCCATTTTCGGAACAGGTGGAGTCATTCCCCTCCCCATGCTCAACCATGTGGAATTGTGAAGCGCTATATATATATATATATATTATTTAGACTGGCTTGCCTGCTTTACAAGAGGAAAAACCTTGCAGTCCATACCCAAGACCAGCTGACTTGGCTATGTCTTAGAAAGATCCTTAGCTCCTCACGTCAGCGACGAGAATCGAACGCAGGACACTCCTTTCCCAGGTGTATGGTTGTGGAGCGCGTAACTAGCCGGCGCGGGCAGAAGCTTAAAAATCTACCATGGTATTAAACACTGCAGAACAAGGATGTTAGTAGTGTATGGGATATAAGTAAAGGTCATCTAGAGAAAGCAATATTAATTTGTATACCGCGGGTGAGGGTTAATCAGGTAGGAATTGGATGTGTAATGTAATATTAAGCACGAGCTACAGAAGAAAATCCTGTGGAAGGTGTATAAAGAGAAATGTGACCAGCATGGCGAGGAAGGCAAAATCAGAAGAATTTAGTCGAGCAGGTCAAAGGAAATCCCAAAGAAAGAATTCTTTCGTTATACGGCAAGTAAGAGGAAGAATGACTGGAAGATTAACCTTAATGAGTGATGGTCACGAGGAGATGGAAGCAGATAAAATAGTTACTGAGTGACCACTTTGCAAGCGTATATACTGTGTGTGTGTGTATGTATGTGTATATATATATATATATATATATATATATATATATATATATATATATATTCATTCCTAGCGAGGTTACTGCTTTAACCTATGTGACAGGCTAATGTGGGAACGTGTATGAATTGGAGGTCCTTACGATATTGTAGAATCTCAATGTAAATAAATATAGCTGTGGGATTAGATGGGATGTTAGGGTTTTGTGAGAATGTGCAAGAGAATTGACAGTGCCTGACTAAGCTGTTTTCAAGTCTCAGCTCTGGTAGGGATCTCTCCACTCATTGCAAGGGAGTGGAAAGAGCAAAATTATTCCTTTGCTTAAGGGAGGTTCTAAGACTACAGTAGCAAATTACAGACCAATCAGTATCTCAGGCATGGTGGTAAAAGTATTAGAAAAATTGGTAGTAAAGAGAATTCAATAATGGGTAGATAAAAATATGATACTGTATGAGGGTCAACATGGCTTTGTGAAGGGTTGCATTAGTAATTTACTAACTTTAGAGTAACAGCTAAGTTGGATAAAGGAAATGGCTGCACAGTGATTTTACTGGCTTTTGTAAAGGCATTGACAAAATACCACATTTATTTATTCGTGTGGGAGTTCCCCCTGTTTTAGTTCTCGTTGAGCCCTCCTAATGAGGGATTAAGTACTGTATATATATATATATATATATATATATATATATATACATACACACATACATACTATGACTAGCCTGTGTGTTCATGAGGCTGGTTTGCCTGCTTGTGGGATGAAAAACCCCAGATAAATTAGGGGGGGGGGGGGGGGGAACCTGCTATCCATGCCCAAGTCTGACCTTAAAAGGATCGCTTTTTAACTCCGGTGGACCCAAAGAAAAACCAGACTTAGAACTCCCTTCGGCTTCCTAGGGAAATATTCAAATATCCCTGATATCATCTTTGACACTCCCCCTTTGCATCCTCACCAGTCTATCTGCACCTTGGAAACCTGGAGAACAAATCCTCTTCGCAACAGCCCAGATGACGTCAAAAAAATTTTATCCCCTTATAAGGGGATAAAAATGTTTGCATCATCAGCAAATAGCTATATGTCCTCAGGAATATCATTAATTTACAGATAGAATAACAATGGACCAATGATTAAAGCTTGCAGTATGCCACTTGTTACTATCAATCTCACCTTGTTTATTCTTCGAAATCTAGAGGCATTCCAGTGTAGCATTACTGGGTATTTTTAGATACTTCTGCACTGCCGATTTCTTTCCCAATTACTTACCAACTATACGATGAGATCGAACTTTAGCTAGTCATAATTTCCTTCTTTGCGTTTCAGCATGTAATTTTTATTAAATGGAATATCCACACACACTTAGCCACTTCCTGGATCAGTACTGTTTGATCATTTCACCAATCAGAGGCAGAACAGTCATGTTGTTTACCAAAATCGCTCTGACGCTATAATCAGGTCTAATTCAATACTTTATGGGTGTGAGATGTGAGATTTCTGTAGCATGCTACTTAAGGAAACAGTATGACTCTTATTTCCACGTAACCGAAGAACTTTTCGAATTTCCTCTGGTCTACGCGACTGTTCATGAATTTGCTAGTCACCTTTCTCCTTTTATGCCCTGTTCGGCATTTTCTTCTGCCATTCATACTTAATGATATTTATCCATCTAACATCTACTGGAATAACCCTCCATACCTTAGGAATACAATTTAATATTGCTTCCTCTAGATGACTTAACTATTTCCCTCCCCCTACTAACATCCTTATCGTGCAGGCTTTTTATGCCATGTATAGATTAAAGATTCCTCTTAAGCTTGCCATAATGACCTGCCTTGTAGTTCCACAAAGAAGCTCCTCTGTAGTGCAATTGGAAAAACGACGGCACTTTTCGCACTTCCATTGAAAAGGCGATATTCGGGTCTTGTCGTGAAAGGAGGAATCTTTATATGGATGTTTTCAATTGAAGGTGAGTTAGCCAATCTCATACGAAGGTAGCGTGGTTTTTTCTCCTGGAATCCCGCATACAGAGAAATTCACCCTTCAGAACACATACATTTACAGACAAAAAATACTAGTAGTGAGCAATAGAATTATAATTTCGTCACAAAATATTGCTCATGTTTTACAATCTCCCAAGTCAAGATCGCATGGTCACTTTTGCAAATCGGAAGAAATGTGGCCAACTTGGTTGTGGATAGCTCTTCTGATCCTCTGACCAGCTCCAATACTCTCGCACCTTGACTCTCCTCCATCATATGCTAATTCAAATAAATATCTCTCCATTTCCATCGACCGGTTCCTGAGTTAGTCGATCTCTGGCACGGGCAAGCAGGTTTTTCCTCCCGGAAACTCGGGTTTTTCGTCCTGTAAACTCAAGAAAATCGACCGTAGAACCCACATTATTTCAGACATTAAATATATTGTGTTAGGGTTAGGAACCACGAGATGGCGGCACATTTGAGCCGTCTCTCTTCACTGCGTACCGCTTAATTAGTGATAGCCTTGGGCCATCTGTCTCTGATTGGGTACCAGTGGAGATTGAACTGCCCACTCAGTCTCCAAAAGTTAGATAGAGCTAAATGGCCTCGCCTACTCCCGTATACGGGAATAAAATGGCGTTAGCTGATTTTTTTTGATATATACACACAGATAAATTCCATTTCCTTCCTCTCCTGTGATCTTTCTTCCTTATGGTTTATATATATCTATAGTTGAAGTCCACCATAATAATCACTCGACCCGTAATAATTTGTCAATGGAAATGGATGTTTTCCAGATCATCAGTGGAACTCTGGGACCTATAGCAATAACACTATATTTTGTCATACTGGTCTTGATCTCCAACCACACTGCTATGGGCACCACTTTCATATGATGTAAGCCTTCCATTTGCTGCTCTGACTGCAGCAATCATATGGATCATACTTTCCGCAAGCAAATGATGGAAATCAATTGGAATTTTGGACCATTCTTCCTGTAAGCATGTAATAATGTGATCCTAGACTTTGTGGGACGGACATCCTTTGACTCCTCACTCCAGTTCATCCCATATCATCCCATAGATGTTCAATATGGTAGCGTTCCGAGCTCTGTGGAAACTATTCAATTGTGACGTTCATGGCCACAAACTACGCAGTCAGAGCAGCAACCTTATGATTAGAGTGCATTGTCTTGCTGAAAGAGATAATGGTCAGTTCCATAGGAACTCCACAAGGAAAGAAGCATTACATTTTCCAGAATGATCACATAACCCTTAGAGTTCAATAAATATTCGTGGCACCACAAAGAGAGGTCGGAAATGAAAAACCGGACAATACCACCTATGAATTTCATAGTTACGGTTGCATATTCTGGTAAGATACAATCATCGGGTATCCGCCACGCCAGTCTATCTGCTCGGTAGTGGGTGTATCGTGATTCGTCCTCCATTACACAACTTCCCAAGCTTACTTGCACCACTGAAGATAATGCAGCATTTTGATATGAGTAATTGTGGGTGCTTGATTATTGCAGTCCTACCATGGAGACCCATGTTGTGAGCCTTGGTCTGAATGTTTTCGTGCAGATGCTTTTCCATTTGATGTCCGGAACTCCGAATTCAACGTGTTGGCCTAACGAATGGCAGTCTTTACATATACATATTATCCTTCCTATCACCCTACCGTCATGTTTCATGAGTGTTCTAGTTCCATTGCATAGTTGCATTGACTTTGGAGCATCATGTTCCTCCGATTCATACCAGCTACAAACACGTGACTCGGTACATGGTACGATGCAACTTGCCCGTTGCAGTGTACTTTGACTTCTTTCTAAGTAGTGTATGACATTTGATAAATATGAAAATATTTAGTAATTATTTTTACATTTATTTATTTATATATATATATATATATAGATATTTAAATATATGCATTTTACTACAAAATTCTGTGCAGTGCAGTGCTGAGTATTCTGAAGTGCTGCAATACAATATGAATCTAAGGGATAAAATTATTCAACTAAGATCCATGTGGTATTATATTTATTTATACTGGGTGTCACCAAGGTACTGTGAACTCCATTTATGTTTTTCTGGGTAAAAGAAAGTGATGTTTCACGGTCATTTATGGCTTTAAAAAAAACTTAATCTTCTCTTAAAGGTTGCTTCATGTTTCTTATTTCTTAGCACTCTCTGTTAGGAGAGGTAAAAGTTCTTATTGTCAGGACTGAAATTGCGTTAAGTCATACTTTTATTCACTTGCACTAACTGAAAAGTAGACAACATTGCCTGAGGGTATGGTGCTGGTCATTGTGGATAATCCAGTTTTTATTTTGATGTAAGATAAGTGTGCTATAAAGGTATATCTGTTTCAAGTTGAGGATTAAGTACAATACCATTAAAAATGATTTTTTGTAAAATATTCTCTTATCTTATGTAGACTACATAGTTAATGAAGGCCATTATGTAAGCTTTACCCCCCCCCTCAAGCTAGAAATTCTATACTGGATGTGTGAGTATGCCTGAAAAGGAGAAGGAAGGGTTTCATTAACCCTTAATCTTAAATTTAAAAACTGGTATCATTGTCTCTTAGAGACAATAATACGGCACCATAGAACTGTCGAACATGAAGTTGACGAACTTCGTTGCAATATCGTTCACCAGTTATAATCCCTATTTCTAGCACTTGTAGCTCGGTGCGTCAATTAAGTATAATGCCGCCTCACAGCATAACCCGCGGTGCTGGGTTATGCTGTGAGGCGTCAAATTGGTAGTGCGATAGTACGCACTACCAATTTGACGCCAGGTCAGGTGTCATCTACAATTGGAAGAAAGACTAAAACGACTCATCTATGAAGAACGCATTAGTCCCATGGTGTCTCCTCCAATTATTATGGATACCACTGAAAACATGCTCAACGGTAAGATATGGATAAAGTGATGCAAATTACAGGCATTCGATCCTATAGGCCTAATTGTCACAGACGTTTTACTAGAGTTTGTCAAGATCAAGATAACCGCATACCTGTGCTTGGATGGAGCTGACCTGCTGTGGTATGTTGATTACGTTTTGCTGTTATAGCGAAAAATCTCTCTTCATGCTCCTTAGTTAGAGCGACGGCGACCTTTTATCAAACGTCTGGAATACATTTCATTGGTTTGAAACATTGCCCAGAGCCAGGATAGAACGCTATTTGAGATTGCAAACTCTCTGGCAATATCAGTAATTCTGCGATCTTCTTCAAGCTTTCCGATAATATTTTCCCGCGTGAAATTACCATGCAAGTATGCAACTTTATTTCTTCATGAAAAGGGCTAAGTACTCTCACGTGACCTTTTCTTCCCGATTCGAAAATCTGAATGTTTACCCGCTTTCTACTCAAAATCGTCAGTTATACAAATTGCTACAAGTTAATTCGTCTGAACTTGCAGTTGTTGTTTTTTTCGCTCTTAGATTTTGGACACCAGTTTAGCTTCATTTATCATTGGATCATTCTTCTTTGAGGACATTCGCCAGTCAGTTCCTGTGACCTGTTCAGTTACTGCCGAGAGGTATCGCGACAAAATGTAAACACTTTTGTTTTTTATCAATGTACAGCAGTGCCTGTGCATGGAATCAGGCAAGATGGGGCCTCTCCACACATCAGTCGATCGGTACAGAAAGTTCTTCGTGAACATTTCACTGAAGCCAAAGTGATGAGCCGTGCGTTTCTCACTGCATGGCTGCCTGATTCACCTGTTGTGACCCTCTGATTTCTGGCCTTGGGGATTTCTGAAAGATAGGGTTTATCGGGATCATCCTGATAACTTACCAGCGCTGAAAGATAGCAAAACGCAGCATGTGCACATCAGTCCCAAGCGAGTTCAACGGCAGCTGCGTTCTGCCGTTGAACACGCTGTGCAAAGGATGCACCATACTGCGAAGGATAGCACACTGAACAGTGCATCCTGTGAATGCGTAATGGAAGTGAATAGAAATGTGTAATTTATACTTCTGTTGCTTTTCTCTTCTCACACACACACAGAGATTGCATCTACATTCGTTACATAATACAGCGTTCCTGGTGGTGAATTTTGGAACTACTTTTTTTTCCCCTTGGATGCATGACTTATAATGCATTCCTGCGCAGTTTCGCAGCATTTGGATGACTGAGAGACGCTCCATATCATGGCCAAATAGGCATGCTTTAATTATGATAACCCTGTATAATAGTCTTTTTTTTTTTAGGCCGCGTAGCTCTATGGATCCAATCGGATTTTTCCACAGGGATACACAGTGCGCGCACACTCCAATTTTTTATTTACTTCGATTTTTTTATCAATTTTTTTCTTATATGAAAATATAAAAACCGAATATAAATCAACTTTTTTTCCCCAAACGTGGGCAGGAAAAAATAGTTTTAATAATTTTGTTATTAGTGTAAAAAGTGTCTAGTTTTTTTTTAAAGTAATTAGAATGAACATATACAATTTTCAAATATTTTGTACAGTTAATAAAAAAAAATCCTCTATTTATATCCCAAAGGACGCAGATAAACCCTTGTTAAGCATTTGAAGATCAAAGTAAAAGTGAAACATAATTTTTTGTTTTTTAGTATGGACTTATACTTTCAACGCCACCTAAGTGGAAGATTGATTAGTGAGGGCGATCTTACAGGATAGAGAAGATTGTAGACCCTGCTATCATCTTGATATGGCCTTTCGACCTTAACAAGCATTAATATTGTCTGAAATAATAAATAACGTCTTTTTCATCATTTTCAATGATGAAAAACGACACTTTCCTCTATTTAAAATCGACTGAAGCGCTTAAACTGGCTGAAGAAGGCTTAGAAAAAATTCTAGTCACTGACCAGATTTAAATCCACTTACTTTGGACCGTACAGTGTTATACAGACTAACAGACTACATCACTTCCACAGAACTATGCAGTCATCTTCTGCATTTTCACTTTTGGTGAAATGATTTTGTTGTAAGAAAATATTAGAAAAATGATTAAATATGTATTGTTTGGTGTCAGTGCCTTCCAAATACGAGCCCTTGAACCGCATAGAAGTGTTTGTTTGATAATAACATTCAAATATCCACAATTTTGTAAGCAAAAAATCTGAATTTTTAACATTTATTATCAAAATAAAACTAACTACATCATTTCGTAGCAAACCACCCGTAAGAAAATGTTTAGTTGTTTCTTCGAATAATGATGTTAAGTAGATAATGTAAGAAATGATGGTAACAGCACTTATGAAAATAAGTCTTAACTAAAATGAAGGGGAAAAACAACTTCAGTCCACGATATTGACTTCCGAAAAAAAACTAATTAAATTTTCCTTGTTTTCAAAATGCAAGTAAACATAGCATAACAAAATAAAAAAAAATAATAGATATGATACATTCATGTATTTAAGCATAATTAATTTGAATAGTACTTAATTATATATATATATATATATATATTCGGTGCCCATGCCCCACTTCTATAGGTAAGCATTGAAAGAATGTAGATATTAAACAGTTCACCTAACAGATAATCTTTATATATCCAAAATGCTTTGTTTCCTTGTGAGGTTTTTTTATGTTGTTTTCCATTAAATCTAATTGATCAAGGTATATATTATCCTTCACAGGACAATATGATTACCTGCTAGTTTTAGTTCTTGATCTGAATTTGTCATCAGTTTCATTATGTTAATCATTTTTAAACGTTTTTCTCTCTGCTAAGATTATTTAGAATTTTCTGAATATCATTTTCTGTTGAAAGAGCAATTGTCATCTGCAAAACGTGAATGATCGATTTTTTTTCTTTTTCATTGATATTGATCCCATAGTTTTCCGAAGAGAGATTCCTAAAGATTTCTAAAATGGCAGTAAATAATTTGGGCGATATAAGATCACTTTGACTCACTCCTCTCTCACTGCCAAATTCCTTTCCCCGATGTTCTAACTTCACGCTGACTGTTGAGCTTTGAATACAGTTCTTAATAGTTTGATATACCTTGCTGTGATAGCTTGTTTTAAGTTTTTATTTCTGGCTGATATATAAAGAATCAAAGCCTTTTTCAAAATCCACGAACAGTAAACATGTTGGAAGATGATATTCATTCACTTTTTCTATTACTTGGTTAATCGTTTGAATATGACCTACTGTAAACATTCTCGCCCTGAAGCCTCATTGTTCGTATGATTGCTCATCATCCGGAAATCGTGCGATTCTATTTAATATAATGAATATAAATATTTTGTGCAGTTTTGATAGCAATATAATTGGTCATTAGTTATTAACACAATCTCTGTTGCCCTATTTATGTAAGAAAGTGATTTATGTAACTGGTGTGGAGTTTTTAGTACGCGATCATGGTCAGTGGTGATTATCGAGTTTTGGATTTTGTGATTGTTCATTGATAGTGGAGTGCATGGTAAGACCTTGGCTTTTGATGCAAATTTTCCCAAGCCCTCTCCTGTTCTGTACAATGTGCCTGGTATTGCTGGCAGTTCTCTGAAGCTGCGGGATGTTCTACAGAATTTCTGCTGGCAGATCTCTAGACTTGCGGGATTTTTACTTGCGTTCATACGCAATTAAATCGATATGAGCGTGCCTGACCTAGACGCCGTCACTGGCTTGATGAAGAGCAAGTCAATGATGGTATTCAGCTCTTATACTCATAAATATACTTCGAAAATAGTTCAAGCTTAAATGGCCTGCAAGTATGATCGATCCCAACATCATAATTGACTCGCTCGATGAAGGGCTAGCACTCACTTTCGTTAAAATGCTTCTTAAAAAATTATAACATAAATGGCCCGGCTACCTAAACTTATATTCTTTACCCGGGGTTGGTGATGAAGAGAACCAAGTCTCTCCTCAAATGGAGGAAGAGCTCAATCTAGTGGTCTCCGCCTCTAATCCCTCTGAACAAGGGGAAAACCATGCTCGTAAGAAGCGCAAAACTCTCGCTTCTGAACCAACAGATGATTTTGGTATGGACAAAGCTCCCAACTCCTCTGCCTCCCCCAAATGAGAAGGTGCCACCGATCATCCTAAGGGAAAAGTAGAGATGGACAACCCTAAGAAACACTATGGCTAACCTACAAAGTTGGCCAAAATGTAGATGAGGGCATAAAAATCGAGCCCGCCACGGTGACTGATTATAGAAATCTTACAAACGAAATCGACGCAAGAGGAATACAATAAATACAATATCATACATTTTCACTTACCTTAGAAAATAATCTGAAAGTGGTGCTCTGAGGATACTAACCCGAATTAAATAGTCACTGACCTCAACTTGCAGGATCTACCTCCCATAAAGGTCAGTATAATGTTTAGATCAAATAAGACCCCTATGCCTCTAGTTGTAGATATCCATAATATATCACAAAGACATACAATCTAAAGTCAATCTGTGGACTTAAAATCATCTCAGAACCACTGAGAAAAAGAGCATCTTCTAGGCAGTGCCACAGGTGCCAAAAATTTTGTCATGCTCGGAAGTTGTGCAAATCCCAGTACAGATACTTGAAATGTAACGAGAATCACCCCACAAATACTTGCACCAAACGAAAAACCACCCCAGCTAAGTGGGCTAATTGTGCCGGTCCTTATCCTGCTGGAACAGATGGAACAATTCAAACAGTCAACCACCTCGTCATCTAGTGTAAGAGCTCCTAAAATTCAAACTCCGCAGTCCCCCAGGAGTAAGAACATGGCAACAGGTGCTTACCCACCATTAACTGAGCCCCTCAAGAGAATGAATCTTCAACATCAACCGAGAACATATGCCGATATTGCCCAATCCAAACAGTCAGTCCAAAACCAGAACCTGGCTAATCCACATTCAAATCTATTAGCTATTATCACCACTTCTCTTACAAATATATTCTGCAGGAATTCAGCCACTCAATCCATCACTAAGTATTAAAAAGAGTTTTACAGCAAACTCCATCCATATTATCTGCACTCTCTGATGCATAGGAAAAAGCTCACTTCGGATTATCGCCTGGAACGGATATAACCCAGATATATTACTAATCAACGAAAGTCGCCTGCTGTCAACCCCAAAATCAGAGGGTATCAGTTTTACAGAAATGACAGACTTGAGCACAAAGGGTGCCATCCATATCAAAAATTATATAAACCATCATTCTGTAGCCAACCCTGCAACCACCAACCTCGAAATCAAAGGCATCAAATCACCCTTCCAACTACTAACAGCGCCCAAACTTGCTTAACTTTTTGTTGTGGGCCATTAAAAGCAGATGCTCTACATATCGACCAACTTTTGTTGGCAATGCTAGAAGAATTGCACGAGTTTTAACTGAATCAAAGGCTTTCTCATAATTAAAGCCACTTCGAAAGCCAGTCTGTTCTTTTGGTTTTGATTGTAGACCTAGCAAAACCTATGAGCCAAAACTTTTGTAAACACTCTGCAAACCACGGATAGTAGACTGATGGGTTGATAGTTTATCAAGTCTTCTAATACACCTATTTTGTATCAGAATAAGAGCAGCCTTTTAACATGTTCTTTGTACATCATTTTTCTTTAGACATGGGGTAAATAGTTATGCTATGATTTTGTAGATCATTTCCCCACCTGCTTTTAGAAGTTCAGACCTGCATTTCCACACCTGCTTTTAGAAGATATCACTCCACCTGCAGCTTTGGATGCTCCACATAATTTCTTCTGGAAGAATCTGTGGCACCTCATTATTTTCATACTTGGCTTCTTCTGCTTCATTTGATTCATCATGCTGATATAATATTGAGTAAAAGTCTTCAATTCTTTTTAGTTATAACATGTCTCTCTCTGGTTATGGGCCCTCTTGTAGCTTGACTGCAGCCATCTGTTTATGAATTGTTTCGCTTTTTTACATTATGGTTCTCTTCAATTGCTTAAAATCAGTTAACGTCTTAATTCCAATAAAGGGAGTAGGTGAGGCAGTTTTATTCTGTCTAACTTTTGGAGACTAGGCGAGGTTCAATTGCCACTGGTAACCAATCAGAGATAGGTAGCCCAAGGCTATGACTAATTACACATGCTATCCGGTAAAGAGAGACGGCTGACAAGTGCCGCCATCTCGTAGTCCCTAATCATAACAATGTTTATGTCTGAAAACAATCTGGGTACTACAGTGAATTTCTTCAGTTTATGGAACGAGAAATGCGAGTTTCCGGGAGAAAAAAAAAACAGCTTTCTGTGTCTGAGATCGACTAAATCGGAACCGGTTGAAAAAAGGCTTAGTAAAAGGACGTTTCACACAGTCCCTCTACTCACCTACCAGAAATAAACTTATGACACTTTCTCCCAGCAACCCAATACCGTAAACGGCACACATCACTTTCACTATAAATATTTTATTTTCTCAAAAGCAGCTATATACTTTCGGGCGAACTATTTACATACATACAATAAGTACATAGCATACCTATTTCAGTTAAAAATTTTCATTTACAACATGATAATATATACAATAAAATAATACAATATACAATAACATATATGCAATAAGTACATGGCATGCTTATTTCAGTTAACAATTTTTTATTTACAACGATAACATGCCCAATATCTATTTTCACCTAGAGTCCTGTGCAATCTTTTGGGCAGTTATTTTGTCATTTAACATCCATTGAAATATTACAATATTTTTACCTTATCTGAAAATTATAAGATATACAGGGTGTTCGGGATAAATTTGACATATTTATAATTAATTATATTTTTCCGTAAGTTACATGTATTAACACACACTTCTCTTCATTTAAAAGTTTCGACCCTTCTTCATTCATATACAAGATGTCAGAAAGGATGGATAGCTGGAACCCACCTGAATCATGGAAGAGAATAACTTGTATCATGATGATTCGTGCCCGCCATCAAAATAAGGATATTACGACTGCTGCCCAATGCTCCCTGAATACAGTAAAAACAATCAGGCATGAACTAGAGACTTGCAATGGTGACTACGAGGATGTAGCAAGAAGAAAGATCCCTAGCAGACGATCTGATTGCGTTCGTACAGCAGAATTCCTCGCAAATCTGCAGGAACAGGTGTTGAAGAACCCTGGCATTGGAATTCGGGCTTTGTTCGTGGAGTTGCTAACTGTAGTCAATCCCTGGATAACAAGGGTAGCCAATGGTAGGCCGTATGTATGGCAGCAGGATTCGGCCCCTTGCCACACCTCTGGGAAAAGTAAAAAATGGTTGTCTGAAAATTTCTACGACTTCACCAGTCCAAATGTTTGGCCTCCAAACTCCCCAGACCTTAACCCCATGGATTATTTTGTATGGGGCGCAGTTGAAAAAGACACCAATCGCACTTCCAGTAATACAAAAGCCCAGTTAATGGATAAAATTAAAACAGTTTTTGCGGCCCTTCCCAGGGAGACTGTAGCATCAGCTTGTTCGAGGTTCCGAAGCAGAATTGAAGCTGTGATCGATGCTAATGGTGGTTATTTTGAGTAAATCTCGTTGATAGTATTGTAATTAACTCTGCCTGTAATGTTTTTTTGTCAATTCATTAAATTTAATAGATACAAAGAAGATTTTCTTTTTCCTTACGAAACTGTCAAATTTATCCCGAACACCCTGTATACTTCCTCTTATGCAAATAGATATATTCATTACTATACAATATTTCTACACTTATGTATATATACATATGTACATTATGTGTTTAGTTTTCTATTCCATTATTTTTTCTTTCAGAGTGAATTGTATTGGCTTGTTTTCATGTTTTTACTTTATGGTGGGTCCTTTATTTCTATTATATGTATGTTTTCTTCATGTTCATTACAGATAAGGCCTGTCTTCCGCCATTGGTGTTTTGTTATCTTTTTTCTGTTTATTGTGTCTGTTATGATTTCATTTAGTTGTTTGTTGAGTTTTTGCATTATATCTCGGCCTGTATCTCATCCATAAATTCTGTCACATCTGTATGTCCAGATGAAGTACATTGTTATAATTATAATTATAATTGCTTCGGTTATTGTTATGTTTCAATCCTTTAGCCAGAATAACGTATGTTCTGTGACCGGTTCTTTGTGTTTTATGAATTTCTGAAGAGTGTTCCATATTGGAGAGGTGTGGGGACAGTATAACATTATGTGATATAGTGTTTCTGGTTCAGGGCAGAAGTAGCATTTGGCTGGGGCTTGAAGTGGAATACCTTTTTATGCGCACCATAATCTGGTGGGTAGGCAAGCGTGGTGAATTTTGTAATAAAATGTTTTTAATTTCGGGTGTATAGGTAATCTGAATGCCTTTTTGAGTACATTGGATAATTTAATTTTACCTTTTTCAAACTCTCGGTGTTCTGGTGGTGGTATAACTGCTCGCGTGAGAGTGATATGTGCAATTTTTGGTTTCATTTCGAGGAAATATTTTATTGCTATATGATTGTTAATGAATTTGTACCCCTCCGAACTTCAATGAACATTTTTGGCATTTTGCCATTCGATTGTGGAAGAGAACAAATTATTTGGTGGGTAATTATTCTTGGCATGTAGTTTATGATATATGCACTCCATGCTTTGTGTTCCGAGTAAGCTCTCTCTATGAGTTTTGCTCTTGCACTAAGAGTTTTTAAATGTACATTTATTAAACCAAATCCTCCAGCTTCTATATCATGAAATATTGTACACCTTCGTATGGGTTCATATTTCGAATCCCAAATAAATTTTGCACATTCTCTGTGAATTTTGTCAACTTCGTTGCCATTGTAATTAATGTTGGCTACAAGGTACCATATTTTTGATAATAAGAACTGGTTACATTTTTTGCCCTGCTTCTAATTGGTAATTGTCTGGGCCTCATTTGTGAAATTTTTTTTGTAATTTTGTAATGAGCTACTTTCCATGGTTTGGTCCCCTGTGGTGATTTCTAAAAGAGGGAGGTGTTCATTGATTTTAATTTCGTTCGGCACGGTTGGATTATTTGCCCACCTGCCGACGAACAGCGCGTGACATTTATGAAAGTTGAGTTTTAATGCGGATGCCTTTTCAAAAGATTTAAATACATGACAAGCAATCGTGAAGGACTCGGCTGTGGTTAGCGTTAACCTAATATCGTCGGCATAGGCTAGTACTTTTGTTTTACCTTCTTCTCCTATATGAGTACCCGCTATGCCGGGATGTCCCGATATCGTTCGTATAACCGGATCTAAGGCGAGAGCGAATAGGATCATAGATAAGCTGTCTCCCTGTCTGACCGAGCAGTCAATTTTAACAGGTGCAGACAGTTTCTTGTTGATTATGAGTCGTGACTGTGCAGTGTTGTATATGTTTGACATTAAGTTTTGAAATTTCTTCCCGAAACCTGCAGCTTTAATGACCTTTCAGGTAGTGTTGACTAACCGAATGGAAGGCTTTTTCTATGTCCAGACTTACCAACAGACATGGTTGTTGTGTTGCCTGGTAGTGTTCGTATATACATCTAACTGTCAGAATATTATCTTTTATTTTTAACGCCGCAGGTTTAGGATTCTGATATTATTTTATGTATGTGTATTCGAATTCGTTGTGATATGATTTTGAATAAGATTTTATAGTCTGTGTTCAGGAGTGTAATGCCTCTCCATTGTGAGTTTGCACTGTTTGTGGTGTCTTTATTTTTTGGTATGAGTGTTATGTAACCGAGGTTGAAATATTCTGGGATGCTTTCCGAATTCTGTATTTCGTTCAGCATTTTCACAAATAGTGTCTCAAACAGGGGGTAGTAAGCTTTATAAAATTCCGCAGTGAGACCGTCGGGTCCTGGAGATTTGTGTAGTGACAGGGACTTTATAGTATTTTTGCATTCAGTTTTTGAAATAGGTGAATCTATAATTTCAGCTTCTGACTTTGTTAATCTCGGTAAGGTTTTTAATAAATTTTGTGTTTCTGTTTTGTCCCTTTGTTTTTGGGAGAAGGTACTTGTGTATTGTGAATGGAAGAATCGGAGAAGATTTGCATCTCCCTCGACCTCTGACTACATAGGGTCTTAACTTGGGAGGTGGCTAAAGGTGTAGAATTTTCAATTAAGACAGGGTACATGTGGAATTATCGGGCGGGAAAGTACGACAAGCTTAGGAGTTTGATTGGTTCAGTGCCATGGCATGTACAACTGCAAGGACTAGAAGTTGATAGTGCATGGGAGGTAGTTAAGAAGTTCTTGCATGAAGCAATGGCTGACTGTATACCTAGAGTCCGAATAATAAATCAAGTAGGGGTTAAATGGATGAATAACACCATTAAGCTTGAGTTGCAAAAAAAGAAACAACTATGGAGGGAATTTAAGGAGAAGGGTGACCGGCAGGCACATGAACGGTATAAAGCGCAGGCCAGAAGGGTGACGAGTGTGGTAAGAAAAGCAAAAAAGGATTACGAAAGAACATTGGCCATGCAGGCTAAAGAGAATCCTAAACAGTTTTTTAGATATGTAGCAAGTAAAAGGAAAAATGTACATGGCAGATTGATTTTAAAGAATGCCGATGGTAGGGAGGTAACTGAATCAGTTGAGATAGTAGTGTTACTGAGTGAGCACTTTGCAAAAGTATATCATCCAGGTGGTGACATTGCAGAAACGAATAAACCAGTAGATTATTATACGGGAATTGTGGTTAATGAAGTGGAGGTGAGTAGTCTATTGCATAACCTCAATGTCAATACATCTGTGGGATTAAATGGTATACCAGCTCGTGTTGTACGAGAAGCAGCTAAAGAATTGTCAGTACCCTTGACCATTTTGTTTAATTTGAGTCTCGGGTCTGGGTTAGTCCTGAGGGGGTGGAAAGAGGGGAAAATAGTTCCACTGCATAAAGGTGGTTCCAAGACTGCTGTTGTAAATTACCGACCGATTAGCATATCAGGAATCATTGTCAAGGTCTTAGAGAAAATAGTCAAGAGGAAAATACAAGATTGGATAGAAGAAAATGGGATACTGCATCGGGGACAGCATGGTTTTGTGAAGGGTAGGTTATGCCTCAGTAACTTGCTCACGTATTATAGCACAGTGACGGCTGAACTGGATAAGGGTTTACGGTGATTCTACTGGACCTTGCCAAGGCCTTTGACAGGATTCCACATGGAATTCTAATCAGTAAATTGCAGCATATGGGAATGGACATAGGGTTGGTGAGATGGATAGGAGGGTGGTTGACGGAGAGATATCAGAGAGTGGTTTACTCGGGAGTAGAGTCCACAAGACGGCCTGTGACTAGTGGTGTGCCACAAGGATCTGTTCTTGGACCACTGCTGTTTAATTTGTTCATAAATGATATAGGAAATGATCTGAGAGGAACAGTTCATTTGTTTGCGGATGATGCGAAGTTGGGTAGGGCAATAGTGAATGCAGATGACGTCAAAATTTTGCACGATGATTTGGATAGATTGGAGGTCTGGGCTAAGGAGAATGGATGTCAGTTTAATGTGGCAAAATGTAAGGTTATGCATTTTGGGGTTAAAAGATTGGCGGCAGTTTACTGCATTGGTGGAACCCAGCTCCAGGAAATTGATGAGGCACGAGATTTAGGAGTGTTGGTGGATAAGGAATTGAAATTTAGGGGACACATTGCAAAAGTGACCAAAACAGCTCACCAAATCACTTGGTTGCTGAAGAATACGTTGACAAGCAGAGAC
The DNA here is from genome assembly GCF_054136105.1 of Typopeltis vanoorti. Classification (NCBI taxonomy): domain Eukaryota; kingdom Metazoa; phylum Arthropoda; class Arachnida; order Uropygi; family Thelyphonidae; genus Typopeltis; species Typopeltis vanoorti. The sequence continues at coordinate 141,150,536 of NC_143551.1, read as the reverse complement.
AAGCAGGTTATTGTTCCTCTCTATCGAGCCTTGATAAGACCCCATCTAGACTACTGTGCTCAGATTTGGTCACCTAGGTTTCTTCTTGATGGGGAGGAGGTGGAGAGGATCCAGATGCGAGTGACCAAGATGATAGCAGGTCTGTGGAATGAACCGTATGAGAACAGGTTGAGGATTTGTGGTTTGCAAAAATTGGTTGATAGGCGGAGGAGGGGAGATATGATTGAGACATTCAAATTACTGAAAGGTTTCTATAAAATTAATTCAGAAGATATTTTTGAGAACAGGGCTGGTTGTGGGAGGACTAGGGGACATCCATGGAAACTGGGCAAAAGTGTGGTTAGTAAAGGTGTTAGAGCTGGGTTCTTTACTTTTAGAGTAGTGAATGAGTGGAATGCGCTTCCTGAGTCTGTAGTGGATGCTGTGACAGTGAATGAGTTTAAGGCGAGGTATGATAGATACTGTATGAATGTCAGATAGTTGTGATGAATATGATTTGGGGCCTCCCTCGATGAGTCTAATGACTCCCTGGAGTTTCCCGTAATAATAGTAATAGTAATAGGTACTTGTGTATTGTGAATGGAAGAATCGGAGGAGATTTGCATCTCCCTCGACCTCTGACCCCTCATGTTTTATTTTATGAATGGCGTTTTTTTGTTTTCTCTGCTCTTCAAAGAGCCAAGCTGCTTTGGACTTCCCTTCATCATGTTCCATTGTTTTGATTTTGCACGTATCCAGGCTCCTTCAGTCTCTTTTATTTCTATTTGTTTCAATTTTGCTTTAAGAGCGTTGATAGATATTTATTTTCTGGGAGGGTTCTGTCTATGTTGTATTGTCGTGTTAGTTCTTTGATTATGCTTCTTTTTTCTTGGTTTGTTGTATATTTCTTGTTTTCCTATTTGTATAACAGCTTTTTTTAAATGTATTTTGAATTGGTTCACTGGATTTTCTATTTCTGTTATGTTGTCTAATATTCTTTTTATTTCTTTTGTAAACGTGTCTGTGTTGATCATACTGTTTAGCTTCCAGAGTGGGTAGTTTCTGTTGGTGTATGTATTTCTGTCGTTAGCCTCATGAGAAAGTTTGTCCTTGAACATGTAGTGGTCACTAAAAGTCAATGACAAGTGGCAAACCTCCTTAATGGTTAATCCCATATATCGGCTTATGTAAATTCTGTCTAGCTGTGAGACATTGTTGGGGGAATAATGGTATAAGCTTTACAGGCTGAATGTAATTCTCGGAATATGTCGTTGAGTTGACATCGCTGTATAATGTGTGAAAAATTGTTTTTTTGTTATATTATTTTTTACCTCTATGTCTAATATAGTGTTTTCTACAAAATTCATGTCTCCGGCCGGAAATTATATTTCTTGTGTTTGCCAGTTTGGTTTCTAGGGTCTCCCAAAAGTGTTTTGTGTGTGTGTGTGTTCAGCCGGACCGTACACGTTAATTAACGACACTATTTGATCTTGCCAGACTATTTCAACCTCTAGCACTCTGTGTTCTATTAGAGTAGAGTGTGATAATACTTGTATGCTACTTCTCTTACTTATCAAAGTCGTTAAACCTGCAATGCCATTACTTTGGGCTTGTTCGCCAAGAATGTAGTAGTGGCACTGCAGATTTCTGTGTAGTTTTTGGTTTGCTTCTGATTTTTTTTAAATCTGGTATCTTGTAGCATTACTATATCTACTTGGTTCTGATATAGTGCGTTTGTTAGCAATTTTTGTGAAACCTGGTTATTCAATCCATTACAATTCATCGCAATTATCTTAGTTGGCTTATTCTTCATTTTTTGTATATATATTAGCAGGCTTTATTTCTTTCTGTTTTTCCTTTTTCTCTTTTTGCATTTACATTAGGTACGAACTGGATTTTTTTACGTCTCCCTGGGGTAGAAGCGCTGCCGTTTGCTTCATGTTTTCCTCTTTCGTTAGGTGTCATATTCTTTTCTTCCCGTTTTCTCCTAAGTACCTGATCTTTATCTGTTTCTAAATCATATTTCTTTCTCTTTCTTCCGTTGTTTTTTCCTTCTGGATCCCTTGGTTTTGATGGCACAATATTTTGAGAATCACCCGATCCGATTACTCCTTGTTAGTGCCTATTTGGTTTTTTTCTTCTAGATGATGTACGGTATTATTTTCTTGTACATCATTTACTGACTCTAGCTCTTCTTCTTGGTTAGGTTGGTTTACTGCTTGTCGTTTAACCAACATTGATGCATAAGTTTGCCCTTTACAGTCTTCCGTATCATATCCGATTCTTTTGCATTTATCACACTTAGCTGCCGTACACTGCTTTCGCAAATGTCCAATTTTCCTGCATCTGAAACATGCCGGAGGTCGTCCTGGAATTATGACTATTCCGGTCATTTTTTGAACCTTAATTACGTACGGTATATCTTCTACTTTTGTATCTTCGTTCAGAGTTATAGTTACTTTTTTCTTATTATTACTATTACTATTATTACGGGCAACTCCAGGGAGTCATTAGACTCATCGAGGGAGGCCCCAAATCATATTCATCACAACTATCTGACATTCATATAGTATCTATCATACCTCGCCTTAAACTCATTCACTGTCACAGCATCCACCACAGACTCAGGGAGCGCATTCCACTCATTCACTACTCTAAAAGTAAAGAACCCAGCTCTGACACCTTTACTAACCACACTTTTGCCCAGTTTCCATGGATGTCTCCTAGTCCTCTCACAACCAGCCCTGTTCTCAAAAATATCTTCTGAATTAATTTTATAGAAACCTTTCAGTAATTTGAATGTCTCAATCATATCTCCCCTCCTCTGCCTATCAACCAATTTTTGCAACCCACAAATCCTCAACCTGTTCTCATACGGTTCATTCCACAGACCTGCTATCATCTTGGTCACTCGCCTCTGGATCCTCTCCACCTCCTCCCCATCAAGAAGAAACCTAGGTGACCAAATCTGAGCACAGTAGTCTAGATGGGGTCTTATCAAGGCTCGATAGAGAGGAACAATAACCTGCTTGTCTCTGCTTGTCAACGTATTCTTCAGCAACCAAGTGATTTGATGAGCTGTTTTGGTCACTTTTGCAATGTGTCCCCTAAATTTCAATTCCTTATCCACCAACACTCCTAAATCTCGTGCCTCATCAATTTCCTGGAGCTGGGTTCCACCAATGCAGTAAACTGCCGCCAATCTTTTCACCCCAAAATGCATAACCTTACATTTTGCCACATTAAACTGACATCCATTCTCCTTAGCCCAGACCTCCAATCTATCCAAATCATCGTGCAAAATTTTGACGTCATCTGCATTCACTATTGCCCTACCCAACTTCGCATCATCCGCAAACAAATGAACTGTTCCTCTCAGATCCTTTCCTATATCATTTATTATTAGAGAGAACATGGGCCCACCCTTTATCTTTACAACTGTCGATATTTTCAAAATATCGCCAGTTGTAAAGATAAAATCGGGAAAATTGAAAACATATTTCTAAAATATGTGTTCAATTTTCCCGAATTTTTCAAAGTGCATAGCTACTAATCTGTTTGATATTTTTTTTTTTTTTGGGGGGGGGGGGTAACCAGTGTATAACAATATCAATTTTACAGCATTTACTAATGGGTATTATTTCACATTTTAAATTACGAACAATAATTTCTCTTAATTTAACAAAATTGTCTTTCACAGATAGGTATTTAAAAGATATTAGAAACACATAATTATATTTTAACCCACCTAGGAGTCACACATCTGAACCTCTTAGCTTTGCTTTTAAACCTTCTATTACATCCTCCTCTGTGTATGGAGCACCGACATGGTCGCATTTCAATATGCAGGCTTTTGTCCGGTCAAGTTCTTCGGGTAGGTTTAGCGAGTTCAAGACGTCCATTCCAATATCCTTAGACGTATTCAGCGACGTTTCTGTAGATTTCATTGTAAAATCCTTTACTTCATTGTTTTTTCCAATAGAATTGGCCAAACTAGATACTGTAGAATTGCAGGGTTGAGTTACAGATTTAACTATGGTCGACATTCCTACGGCAGTTACTTGCGGGAACACGGGCAATCACACTGGTAATCGGCTTAAGCCGAACTAATCCACTTACGATGGTAAAATAGTTTAAACACACACACATAGCACAAAAAAAAAAAAAAAAAAAAACGTCTGCACTGGTCGCTATCCAACCACTATGTTTTCACTTTCACTGAGCTATATAGGCGCCTTGGATTTGTCTATGCATTTAAAATTGAATTTTCTTATTTCTTCTGGTACGTTTTCTGAGTGTTTTGGGCCAGTCCGTGTATTCAGTTTTATTCCGTTGGTTATCTGCCTGTTTCCTTTATTCAGAAATATTGTCATCTCTGTATTCTGGGCACTAACCCAACTATTTCAATTTAGCATTGCGAATGGTTTGGGTAATAATGTCATTATCTTCGGATGGATCAACATTGAGTTTTATAATACGATTTTTAAAACTATTCTTTAATTCATGTTGAAATATATCTTTTTTTTTATTTTAACCTGGTCGCCGTCAATATAGATAAAATACATGATTCCTCTACACTTCGTATCCATCATGTATTTCAATATAATATCAATGGTATTACAATTTTAATATGCACTTCGCATCCATGGTAACTTAATGTTGAGTTTGTATGTTTTGCTTTGCTCATCGAAATGATTTTCTTATTGTAGTTTATTTTTATCTTACTACCCGCTATACGATGGTCTCTTCCAATGTTGAAGTTGTGGGTAACAGAACAGCTTTGAAAGATGTTTTTTTTTGTTGCTGAGGATAAAGAGTCAGTATCACTAGTTTTTTCCATTTGGACTTTCGCATGTCTCCACTTCCAATGTGTGTGTTTTTTTCCTTGAAAAAAGAATTTATTGTGTATAAGTTATCTTTTTCTGAAAATTCTGTTAGCCTTGCTCCTCATTCATCTCTCATATCATATCCAAAATTTCTCCTTGAGCTTTCATTTGATTGTTGTATACCAATTCTGGGATGTAAATCTATTAGAATTTTGAAATGATGTTTTCCTTTCTTGTAAAATTGGTTAAAATCATGTTAAAAGTCTTCGATCTTCGGAAGGCCACATTAACAGGGAATAACTGGACATGGCTCCCCTCTCATGAAGAGAGTGGAGCGATAGGCGGTTATTCCTAGTACGGAGTGAAAAGCTATTCATCAACTGCAGAATAATAACGATATTATCATTTTCCAAGTTGACAAAGGGCACTTAATATAACCGATTATCGCCTTAAGATTTGTGAATTATTAGATTGTAATACTTACTCTGAACTTCAAAGAGGCCACCCACGGGAGAACTATATAATCGGACAAATAAAATCTCAAATCTACCTCGGAATTACCTAAGAATATCCGCCTATCGCTCTGCTCTCTTAATCCACTTATTCCCCGTTTATCACCTTCTGAAAATCCATAAAGAAAACACTCCATTCAGACCAATAGTTGAAGGCATTGACTCCCGTACATACAATCTCTCTAAATATCTCGCTTCCTCCTTGAAACATCTCACAGGAAAATCCTTTTCATATATCAAGAACTCGGCTGATTTTGTCTGGAAGATCAAAAACATCAACTTAACGAAGCAGACAGAATGGTCAGATTCGACATAGTTTCAACTGTTCACCAATGTTCCAACCCAGGAAGTTTTTAATCTTTTAAACAAGTTATCTAAGAAGATTTTTGCCTTACTTCTTCATTGTGTGGATTCAGGCTACTTCTTATTTGAAGACAAGATCTACAAACAGAACAACGGTTTGGCCATGTTGTCACCGGTGCTAGCCAACGTTTTTCTCAGAAGATTTTGAGGAAAGAGCCATTTTCTCAGCGACACTGAAATTCAAAATCTGGCTACGTTACATGGACGACATTTTCTTAATTTGGGAGCATAGCCCGGAAAACTTACAAACCTTTCTGGATCATTTAAACAATTTTCATCAAAATATAAACTTCACATCCAAACCAGAAGTTAATGGTGATCTGGCTATTCTAGATATATAACTTACTAGAACAACTGATGAATCTTTAGGAAGCAAACACACACCAATAGATACCTACATGCTTCGTTTCACCACTACCTGCCTCAAAAATTAGATATTATTTTCACAGTAGATCATCGGACGAGATCTTTGTTGTCAGAAGAAGAACTTCAATATGAACTTATTTACCTCAAAAGGACTTTATTAAATAACGGTTACTCTCCTAAAAGTATCTATGTCTTAGTATACTTAATCAACAAAATAATGAAGATAACTCTAACTCCACAGCCTATGTCTGCTTACCGTATATAAGTTATCTTTTTCCTAAACTGACGAAAATGTTAAAGAAATTTAATGTTAAAACACATTTCTCAACCTTATCAAAATCCTATCTTGCCTCAGTCAACTTAAAGTAAAATATCCTCTTCTTCAGTTCCCAGGAGTTTACAAAATCATTTGCAGTTGAGGCAAACCATATTATGGCCAGACAGAAAAGTGCATCTCTTTCTCTGCCTAGAAGAACATCAACATTACATTTCTTACAACAGAACCCGTGCTAGTGTATTATCCAGTCATCTGGTACTTATTCACCTGTTTTATTCTCTGCTAACACCAATGTTGAAGGACGACAACAAATAAACTGGAAATTAACTTCAAACATCCATAAAGGCTCCGATGAATTAGAGAGACGTATCTTGGAATCCAAAGAAATAGCTCTCGACCCTGCCCATCTAAACAGCTATCTCAGTTACAGTCTACTCGATTCATATAGCGCTGTAATCTAGTTTTGGCATACTCGTGATATCATTCACACGCAAAGTGCTTCACACCAGAACTAAGAACTAACGCTCGGACTTGATTTCAAACACAACTATTACTTGTTCTAAACTCTGTATTTGTTAAAGTAAAATATGTTTTTAAGATGTTATTTACTTCCTGGTACTTATTCACCTGATGAAGTCGGCATTTCCGATGAAACTAGTAGTGAAACCAGGGAATAAATAACATCTTAAAAACATATTGTACTTTAACAAACAAGTTTATAATGTCCCTATTTGAAAATTGGCTACTTCCACAGCCGAATGAATAATTTGAAGATTACATTTTTCAGCGAGACGGAGCACCGCCATATTGGAACCTCCAAGTTCGTCGGTTTCTAAACAAAACATTGCCTCAAGCGTTGGATTGGACGCACAGGACACCACGACTTGGCACTATACTCTTGGCCTCCAAGATCTCCAGACAGCACACCTTGTGACTTCTTTTAATGGGGATACGTAAAAGACTGTTTATATTCCTCCATTACCCACTGACTTGGATGAACTCAGAACGAGAATCACGGCTGCAGTAAATTCTGTGACAGAAGACACTTTCACGCGTTTGGGATGAATTCAGCTATCGGCTTGATATTGTCCGTGCAGCAGGTTGAGGGCACATTGAGCATTTGTAATTGTGGCGAGTGAAAACTTTAGGCCTTACTTCATACTTGGTAATTTATTTTGTAATTGTACCCAATTTTCATTATTAAATAGTTGTCACCTTTGTTAGTCCTTACTGTATTGTCTGCTAGAATCTAGTAACTAGAGTAAGGAACGGAGGATAGATAGGATGAAACGTGTTGCCAATTGAAATAAATGTTATATTATTCTGGTGTTCTTCCTTATAAGCCTTCATCATCATTATGAGCTCATTGCCTACACAGATGGATCATCTGATGAAGTGCTCAACCAAGTAGGTTCCAAGGTTTTTCTAACTCTATGTAGAGGCGATGCAAAATGACTTCAAACTACACTTGTGAATTAACAGCCATACAAACGGCTCACAAGTTCTATCTCTTTAATCCACAGCGACTTTAAATGTGCACTTGAAGCATTTAAAAATGGAACAACAAACTCGCACAGGTAATACGTGTACAAATAACAACGTTAAATTTGAAAAATAAGAACAGCACACTGCAATAGAAATATTGTAGGCAATGAAAAGAAGCAAGACATTTACCTCAAAAATTGCACCCACTTTCACTAATTGATGCTAACTCTATCGCCAAAATAAGATTGGTAAAATGAATACTGAAGAAGAATGAAATTAATGAAAATAGAGAAATAACCACAATCATCACCAGATTAAGGATGAAACATTTTAAAGGCATGAAAATTCAGTCAGACGGTAGTAGGAGCTATGAAGCATGCAAGAATTGTCCAGGAGTTGAACTAACACTTGCTCGTATCTAGTCTTGTCCAGCTATTGCTGCTGCTCTACAGAAAATTGACAGTAACCCTAGAGAAAAGCTCTACTCCCTCAAAGTTCAACAGATTGCCAAAGCAGTTCTACAGTTCCATGATTATATCTAGAAGCTCTTCAATGGACTCGACAACAACAACAGCAACATCATCAGAGCCATAGTCGATCCAATGCTGGATAAAGGTTTTTCCAAGATTACTCCAAAACTGTCTGTTCACGGTTATCCTTTCCCACGTCACTCATGCAAACCTGATGATATCATGAATCCACCCTGATTTAGGACGGCCTCGTGGGCGTTTTTCCTCTCGTGGGACCCAATCCAGTATTTCCTTTCTCAATCGTTGAGCTTGTCTCCGAGCATCATGCCCAGCCCAATGCCACTTCAGATGTCTCACTCATACTATGATGTCAGAGACTTTGGTTTGGTTTCTTATCCACGTATTATTTTTGTGATCCAGTCATGTGATACGAAGCACACTTCTTTCCATACTAAATTGTGCTATTCTTAATTTTTGAATTTCCTTTCATTCAGTGTCCATATTTCACAGCCATATGTCAGTATGGGAAGAATACACTGGTTAAAAACTTTTCACTTCAGAATAATGGTAGTTTGCTTTTGAATATTTAATGTAATTTTCCAAATGCTTTCCACCTAAGCATCGTGCGCCATTTAATTTCGTCCATGATATTTTGATCCATTGATTTCTTTTGTCCTAAGTATATGTAATGATCTTAATTTCCTCATTATTGATTTTTATTATTTCTGGTTGGACATAGCTATTGAACATAACTTGGGTCTTCTTTAGGGTTTATCTTTAGGCCTGCTGTTTTGCTAGCAATTTGGAGCTCATGGAGATGAGTCTGTAATTCATGCACAGTTGAAGTTAAGATAATTATGTCATCTGCAAAGCGTTAGTGGCTTAAATATCTTCCATTTATCTTCAGACCTCTCACTTCCCAATCAAGAAGTTTGAATATTTCTTCTAGGCACGCTGTGAATAATTTTGGAGAGATTGTGTCACCCTGTCTTATACATCTATGTATTTCCACAGTAGAGATGTTTCCATTGAAATGAATTGCTACTGTGGCATTGGTGTATGCTGATTTGATGGTTTTGATGTATGGCTCCTCCACGTATTGGTTTCGTAATGCTTTAAGTATGCACAAGTTTTAAGTGAATCAAAGGCTTTCTCCTAATCAATAAAACCAAGACATAATGGTAATTGATATTCATTACACCGTTCAATAATCTTCTGTACAATTTGAATATGGTCCGCTGGCCCCTTCAAAAGCCTGCCTGTTTCTTTTGGTTGTGCTAGGTGCAGAGTTGTATAAAACCTTTTGCAAACACTTTGTAAACCACTGAAGGGTGTAGTTCGTCAAGTCTTCTACCTTACCTTTTTATGTGTCAGAATTAGGGTAGCCTTCTTTCATGTATTCTTGATCCATCATTTTTCTTCAGGCCGCTAGGTGGCCAAGGTGTTGCACATGCGTTCATACCGCTCCTGCCTTCTACCACCATTTACACGTTTATCCCAAGGAAGGACTTAGTTTTTTCTATAGATATTTTCTCCAATCTGAGTGCTATCCGCTCATACTAGTCGTGTACGTGTAAGTGCAGTGATAAGTGATTTATGACAGTTTTCTTCACCTGGTGTATGAGTTCCAATATATCTTCAATTTCGACACCATAATTCCTACTTCGCCACCTGCACTCCTCACATGCAACTGTAGCCGGCGAAGGATTACCTGCCATGGCAACCGCATATTCCTGTACTACCACGTAGTCAGCAAAGCAAAGACCCTCTACGACTTCGGACCCGGAAGGAAGAGCAAAGTTCACCGGAGCTATGTACTTGGAAAACAAGTCAGTAAATTTCAAATCTTATGCTAATGTCGTATCAAACGGAAATATCTTATCGTCTACCAAAACACTGATCTCACACACGAATGCCACATCAGCCAGCAGTAAACCGATTAACGCAAAAATAACCACCACTGTTACCATCGTCATTTCCCGAGAAAATGGAATTGTTATTTTCGCCACCAAATAAAACATCCCAATAGAAGAATAGCTGACTGCGATCGTCAAAATTGTACTCGTAAAAATTACACTTCCCGCATAGCTGATACTGTGCAGGTGTATTTCAGCCACATTTCATGGGCACAAATGGTACTCTTGTCGGGGAACTTGCCCAGACAAGAGTAACAGTATCAAACGTTCCCCCAGAAATTCCTCATGAACTCATCAGATCCATGTAATCAAGATACGGTTCTGTCACAGGAAAAATACCCACATTTTCAGCAGTCACGAAGAAGCCCGAATTTGCCCATGTGAAAAGCTTCCGAAGACAGGCATTAATGCACTTTCCAAACAACGATGCACTAATAACCTGTCAAAATTAATCAACACGGACATAAATGGAATCACCTACACTTTCTCATCACAGTGCTTCTTCTGTCATGAAGAAGGTCACATTAGGAAACAATGTCCCTATATTACCAACAATTCAACAAACATACCAGCCCAGAATAGCAAACCGGTTGAACAGAACAACATCGTACATGAAGAAAATGAAAGCATAGTAAAAAATAAACCAAAAATTCTCTCCCCATCACTAATTTCAGAGCAAAGAAAATCCCAAACCGGAAAAGACAAAGTTCACATCCCTGTTGAACGCCTGCCGAGTAATGAGATCCACGGCTCTGATAACGAAGTCTCACAGCACGAAAACACGGATCCCAACAGAGATCACCAGGATGAACTAATTACAAGCAATCCCTGTACACAATAACCAGAATCATCAGCCCAGCCTCCATCCAATTCAAAATCTCATCTGATACAAGAAACTACTCAAAGTGGCCTTTCATCACCTGCAGCCAGCCAAGTAGAAACAGAGTTCTCAGAGGAAGAGGAAATTGTACTTCCAAGTAGATGAAGCTGAGGAGGAACTTCCCCAAACTGAGAGTCCTCTAACCATGAAGCAGCTGTCATGCTTCATACAGAAAGTGCGAAGCTCTCCTCATAAATTAAAATTTTTGTTTTATGCTATACCTTTTTAATTTTTTTAATACTCTACGTACATTTTCCAACTGTTATACAATAAAAATAGTTACACTTTAAAAGCTACAATGGTCGTAAAAGAAAAGCTAAATTTTCCGACCTGTAATAATAAATAAACACATCCTAGAAGACAGAATGATTACCCTATTATCGGAATGAATTCTCCTTTTTCTGACATGCGCAGAAGTGTCGAGGGACCACTAATCGGTGGGCGAACTATACTGAAGAGATGCTTTATTAGAAAAAAACGGAACGAGCGCGGGTAATTTGGATTGAAGAATTAACTCAAAGAAGAATTCCTATAAGTGGTTATTTAATTAAACAAAAAGCTCTTCGGTTTTATGAACAGATGAAGCAATTGGAGCCGTCTACTTCCGCTTCCCAGGCTGATAAAGAATTTTCGGCTAGCAAAGGATGGCTAACCAGGTTTTTAAAAAAGGAATGCACTTATAACGCGAAGATTACAGGCGAGATTGCAACAGCAGATGAAGAAGCAGCCAAAAATTTTCAAGAGAAGTTAACCAAAATTATTGAAGATGGTGGATATTGTCCCGATCAAGTGTTTAACGCTGACGAAACAGGATTGTTTTGGAAGAAAATGCCTAGTCGAACTTACATCGCCAAGTCTGAGAAAAAAGCAAGATTGTTACTTTGTAGCAATGCATCAGGAGATCGAATGTTGAAACTCCTCTTTGTAAATCGATTTCTAAGACCACTTGCTCTAAAAGACAATACTCTAAAACATCTGCCACCCTGGGTAACAACTGCTGTATTTACTGAATGGTTCAATAATTGCTTTGTACCAGAAGTGGTAACATATATGAAACAAAAAGTCTCGATTTAAAAGTTTTATTAATTGTTGACAATGCACCAAGTCATCCGCAATTAGAACATCCAAATGTGCAGCTAGTGTTTTTCCACCCAATACAACAAGCATTATTCAGCCATTCGATCAAGGCATAATTGCTACTTTTAAAAAATATTACATTAAGCACACTTTTCAATTTATACTGAATAAAGTAGAATATGAATCATTAACAGTAACTGACCTTTGTAAAAAAAATTTCTATTTTAGACTGCTTAAATCATGTTGCATCTGCTTTCGCTGAAATAAGACCACAAACTTTAATTGCCTGCTGGAAAGCAGCTTGGCCTGGATATATTGCAAACAGTGCAATCATGCAAACATCTACATTATCAGCTGAAATCATTACTTTAGCACATGAAATTGGTGGAGAAGATTTTGATACATTTAGCCAGGATGATGTAGACGAATTGCTTGTGGATAATGCCTAAGTGACGATGATATTATTGGATATCGATTAACTTTAGATATCGTCGAAGATCAAGAAAAACGATTGCGAAGCGGAAGAAACCCCCCCCCCCCTCACTGCAAATGTAATTTGAGAACGTCTTTAACGTACAATAAATTGGAAAAATCATTTTCTTGTTAATGACATAAATTCTGAACGAGCCTTTAAATTCCAACGTGAGCTGAAGAACCGAATGTCTGGATATCGCGAGCTGTATAAAAATTAGTGAAATCATCATCGCAAAGTTTAATCAGTCATTACATTGTCAGAAGAAAAAAATCAGCACAGAACAAGGATGAAGTTAATTCTGTTTGTGAAGAACCATTACCTTTACGTACATATCTAATGCGCTGACTATCTCTTCTGGTGATGAAAGTGATTTTGCACCAGTTGACAAACGTTGCCGAATATTATCTAATAGCGATGATAATTCTGATGACAAAATGTAAAAAAAAAAAAAAAGATTTTTACTTTTCAATAAAATTAAATGAATAAAGCTTTAAAACAAACTTAGGCATTCTTATTTTCCTGAATTTTCATAAACTTTTTTTTATATGATATAGGTTTATTTTAATTCATTGCTTCGGTTTTAGAAAATTATGGAACATATCCCTAATTTTTTAATGTAAGTTAGGCCTTTTTTGTGCGATTTTTTATATGCGGTTTTCTGTGGAACGTATCTACCGCATAAAAAGAGACCCGACTGTGTGTATATATATATATATATATATATATACAGGGTGTTCGGGATAAATTTGACAGTTTCGTAAGGAAAAAGAAAATCTTCTTTGTATCTATTAAATTTAATGAAATGACAAAAAAACATTACAGGCAGAGTTAATTACAATACTATCAACAAGATGTACTCAAAATAACCACCATTAGCATCGATCACAGCTTCAATTCTGCTTCGGAACCTCGAACAAGCTGATGCTACAGTCTCCCTGGGAAGGGCCGCAAAAACTGTTTTAATTTTATCCATTAACTGGGCTTTTGTATTACTGGAAGTGCGATTGGTGTCTTTTTCAACTGCGCCCCATACAAAATAATCCATGGGGTTAAGGTCTGGGGAGTTTGGAGGCCAAACATTTGGACTGGTGAAGTCGTAGAAATTTTCAGACAACCATTTTTTACTTTTCCCAGAGGTGTGGCAAGGGGCCGAATCCTGCTGCCATACATACGGCCTACCATTGGCTACCCTTGTTATCCAGGGCTTGACTACAGTTAGCAACTCCACGAACAAAGCCCGAATTCCAATGCCAGGGTTCTTCAACACCTGTTCCTGCAGATTTGCGAGGAATTCTGCTGTACGAACGCAATCAGATCGTCTGCTAGGGATCTTTCTTCTTGCTACATCCTCGTAGTCACCATTGCAAGTCTCTAGTTCATGCCTGATTGTTTTTACTGTATTCAGGGAGCATTGGGCAGCAGTCGTAATATCCTTATTTTGATGGCGGGCACGAATCATCATGATACAAGTTATTCTCTTCCATGATTCAGGTGGGTTCCAGCTATCCATCCTTTCTGACATCTTGTATATGAATGAAGAAGGGTCCAAACTTTTAAATGAAGAGAAGTGTGTGTTAATACATGTAACTTACGGAAAAATATAATTAATTATAAATATGTCAAATTTATCCCGAACACCCTGTATATATATATATATATATATATATATATATATATATATATATATATATATATATATATATACACACACACACAGTCGGGTATATATATATACACACTCCCCATATATACATATGTGTGTATATATATATATATATATATATATAAAATAATATTAAAGTTTATAGGGCGTATTTCTAAAGAGGCCAAGGTAGCTCATAGGATTACTTGTCTATTAAAGAACACAACAAGTAGAGACAAGGTAGTCGTTTTTCATTTTTATAAGGCTTTGTTACGTCCACATCTGGTTTACTGTGCTTCGGTGATGACCTGGGTTTCTCGGTGATGAAGAAGAAGTATCTAGAATCCAGAGGCGGGTGACTAAAATGTTCTTTGGAATGCTCCCTATGAGGATAGATTATGGAATTCTGTGGTTGCAGAAGTAGGTTTACAGGCGAAAAAGATGGTATTCGATAGAATCATTTAAGTTACTTAAAGGGCTTTTTTTAGGATTGATACAGGGGAAGTATTTAAGCACGTGGCTAAAGGGGAAAAACGAGAAGTCATCCCTAAAAGTAAGAGTGTAAGGGGTGTATGCACTATATTTTTCGCTTCTAAAGTGGTGAATGAATGGAACTTGAATGAATGAATTCAAGGACAGGTATGATAGATATTATGCGGATAGTTTGGTCCTGTGATGAGTCTCCGTACTCCGTGAAGGTGCCCATACAATAATAACAACAACAAAAGAGCACATATCACACTTTAAAGTGCCCTAAAAGTTATGATTTGGTGTCCCATACCAAAAAGGAAAAAAAAGTCGCTATTCAGGGAGTCTGAGTGATTGAATTGTGATGGATTTAAAATATTGTTTCACGGCGAACTACATATAAATGCCGATATAAGTTGGTATAAATTATTTGTTAAATGATTTATAGAATAATTTGTTAAGAAAATGAAGCTAATTGTAACAGTGATTTCTACAGTTACTAAGTTTTACTCTTTATATTTCAGCAGATTTACATTTTAGTGAAACGTACATAATTATTATATCGGTATGTGTAACCAATAGGAAATTAGAAAGTAAACTAATCATCCCCAGAAGTGGAAATCCACGTTGAATGGATTTGTACTCTTTCGGTGATGCCGTTGTGTTACTACTTTACTCATGCAAACTGTAACCACGTGTATATATACATATATAATATGTGTGTTTTGTAATTTTGGAAATGTTCCTGTCGATATGTTATAAAAATATAATTTGTACTAGTGTTTATACCAGTAGTATAACAGAATAATGATCGAATCAAGTGCTTTGTGCACAAGGTAATGTTCGCATGTAAGATCCGTTTAGTGCGTAATATATTTATTGACATTTGTAGTGTCATATTTATTAAAGTTTTATTTTAATGTGTTTATAGTTATGGCGAAATAGTTTTCTGACTATTATATATATATTTTCCGCGTTTTTATTTTCTCTCCCATATTCATCTTTCCGTAAGTTCAGTTACATGTAATCTTGTGACGTGTGCAGGTGTCTGGTTGGGAAGCATGTTACATATTTTTGACATTATGGGTTATTACGTAAGTATACTTTCACAGATAACGTAAACAGCAAAACACGAGATAATTTAGCTATTAATTGCCTTCGTTATGTTTTTTTTTATTCTTCTAACAGATCATTTCGAAATGAGAATTTCTTAAAATTGCGTATTCATGATAACAGCATTTGTTGGCCGCTCTCTCTCCAAGTAGCATATGTTTCATTAATGTTTGCTCAAACTTTAAGGTTTATTATTTATTATAGTAGGCTAAATACAGTGTGTGTGTGTGATTTCTTGTTCATGTATCGTGTAACAAAATATAAGAAATGTTTTCAGCTGTAATGATCCGGTAGGACACCTTATGAAAACTTAGCGGTCGCCGCGCGTTTTTAAGCAAAAAAAAAAAAAAAAAAAATTCATTTATCGTTAAGGTTGCCAATTTTAGCAATTCACGAACTGCGACATAACTTTTATACGTTCTCTAATCTATATCTCTGTGTGCGCATAGAGGCCGCATGGCCATCTCATCGGAATGGTCATTCAGTAATAATGGAAGCCCCAGTAGGAATAGCTATGGATGGGGCTGGCCCACTCACCACATGTTTTCTCTATTATTTCTTATAGGATATATGTATTAACAAAATAAAATGTACAGTTTACATTTTTATTGATAAATACTATTAATAATGACAGTCTTCTTTCTAATAAAGAATGATTTAAGTATAACTCTGCATTTAGAGCAACATTTTTTAAACAATTTTGAACATCTTTAAATTAGTTTTAATTTTAAATAGGTATATAGTTTAGTAGGCAGCATTATCAAAAATAGTGTTTAGACATTTTATGGAACAGTGATTAAAAGCTTTGAATACATGCTTATTGCATTAATCACTTTATGGATTCAATAAACTTATTAGGAAGCAAATCAGTCACTAGCACATTTCATCATTTTATTTTACAGGCTAATTGTTTTTTTTTCCTGTAGTTCTACTATTCTTATTGCACAGGTCTACTGGCAGTGAGTCTTTGAACTCATTGCAGGAGCTTGATATATAGCCATATTAAGGCCTTATAAACAGGAAGATAAGTTCCATATCCCTACTTTTCAGTGTGTTCTTCAATAACCAAGTAGTTTTATGAGCTGTCTCAGCTACCTTTTACACTTTTCACATTAAATTAGTATCCATTATCTTTTGGCCATACTGTAAGCCTGTTTAAATAGGCTAACAGTATCCTGCAAGTTTGGAGACGCTTACTAAGAATACCATGGACTGAAAGCAAACCAATAAATCGGTGATAGACAGAATAAAGTCGGATTGCTCCCTTGAAGCTATGATCATCAAGCAAAAATTGTCATACTTCAGACATATTATGCAAGCAAATGACAGTCTGGAGAAGATGATGATGCTTGCTAAAGTTGATGGAAGCAGGAGAAGAGGAAGACCAAGAATTAGATGGGTGGGTGGAGGTAAAGAAGCAACTGGAGTGCACTTGGAGGTTCTGAAAGGCATGGTCAGGGACAGATTGGAATGGAGAGTGTATGTTCGTGGAGTCACTAGGAATCGGAAATGACTCGATGGATCATAACAACAACAATTCCTTAAGTACTTAATACATCACCTTGATTAACTATCACACTACCCATTTTTTCATCATCAGCAAACAACTAAATGTTTCCTTTAAATCATTTCCTATATCATTTATATAAAACAGAAGTAATCCAATCACAACTTTTTCTGGATTCTGTACCTTTACGTGGAGATAGAGGATTCAGAGACAAGCGGCATGTCTGTGCAATGCAACTTATGAGAATAGGTTGAAGATTTGTAGGTTACAGAAATTGGTTGATAGGCAGAAAAGGGGTGATATGATTGAGACATACAAACTACTGAAAGGCTTTTACAGGAATAATACAGTAGAAATCAGAACAGGTCTGGTGGTAGAAGAACTTGGGCCATCCTTGGAAATTGAAAAAGAGTGTGGTTAACAAGGGTGTGAGGACTAGATTTTTCACTTGTAGAGTGGTGAATGAGTGTAATAGGTTGCCAGTTTGTTGTGGGTGTAATGACTGTGAATTAGTCCAAAGCCAAGTATGATAGATATTGCACAAATATTGGATAGTGCTTGGCATACTGTTTAAAATCTCCCTCAGTGAGTCTATGGACTTGAATGAGTTGCCCATGCAATAATAATAATATACCACTCTTTGATATCTGTCCATTCAGCCATGCTCATATCACCAGCTT